>NW_009648550.1:457782-510803 GCF_000708025.1 Charadrius vociferus | reverse complement strand
CGGATGCGGCTGGCAGCATGGCAGGGCGCGGGGTGGAAGCGGGCACGGCCACCGGCGGGGTGGTGGCCGGGGCCGGTGGTTCTGGCGGCTGGCATTGCTTGATGGTTGATCCTTCCAAAATTACCTGCACGAAGGGCCACAGATGCAATGTTTGCGTGGAACTGAACCACTGTCTTCATGTGTGACAACCAGTGGAAATGTCCAACCTTCTCGGACATGGCATTGCCTGACACGTTTCTACTGCTCACCGGAGGAAATTCCCCCCCCCCAACCCCCCGATCCCTAATTTACTGCTTTTAACTGCCAGAGCCAACCCCAGCTGCGATTGGAAAACCAGACCATTATTTCTTCCCGAGGACAAGTGCCTTTTCTAGAAAATCTCGCGCTGCACACGTGTGCCCTCAGTTTGCTGTGATACTTCAACAGCTGATGTAGGTGCAAAAACCCAGCCCCGCCATCTGCATGTTTGCATAGCTGGAGCTCTGCATGTTGAAATAAACACATGTTTGTGATCCTGCGAAAGGGTAAACATTCCCCGCGCCATCGCTCGGCTTTCAGCGACAAGGCAAGAGCATCCCGTGCAAGAGTCAGGCATACATCAAGTGCAGCGTCGGGGTGACAATTTCAATACACGGGCTAAAAATGTAGTCCCCATCCCAGCTGTAACTGGCTTTTTTATGCATACATTACTTATGAGTAGCAAACATTTCCAGAAACATTATCCCTAAATGCATGAGACCGATTTCCGGTTTTTGTGCAAACTGTTACCAGAAATGTCTGACTTCTGTAACACAGTTCTTCAACATTTCTTTCAAAGCTGTATTTTCCCCTCATTTTTTACGTTTCATGACTAGTTTGTCTGCGTGCTGAAGCGAGCCTGAATATGAGCAACAGGAAGCAAAGACAGTAGGTCTTTTGCTCCCTATAGAAATACAGCCAACCCCTGGGCATTTAAGATACATTCCATAAGTGCATGGTACCTACTGCGTATTTGGCAGTGCACCTAGAGGGAACACCCAAGGAAAATGTGTGACATTTAGTAAATATAGTTAAAATAAAAAGTAAAGACAAATTTACATTCAGATGCAGATACCTTCATCTATGTTCATGTAAGCAATTCTGACTCATCGAGGCGCTTTCAATCTGTTCAGTGCGACTATTTTTGTGTGTCGGGACTACTGTGAGAAGAAAAGGGTACGGCAAGCGAGTCTTTAATTTGTAGGACACCAATTCCCCTTTCTCTAAAGTTGTTCACACAGCATGCGAAATGTGGGTGAATGATGGCAAGAAAAACACTTCTCATCAGGCCTCCCATTCCGCACAGAATTTCATTTGGTGTTCTTTTATAGATATCTTCCGAGAGAATCTAAAATAAAACTGCACCGAGGCGCCTTCTGTATCATGACAATAGGAGGAAAATTGCATCTAGCCCTTCTGGGAGGAGGCAGGGGTCGAGCGTTTGTGTGGCTACAGCTGTGACATACGACAGCACGCCAGTTTGGGCCACGGGAACGGGTGGGCTACGGGCTATACCACGTCCCTTCCTTTTGTCCCCCTGCTTCCATTTACAGTTGATTCGGTTTGTTTTCTGCACAGTTAAAAACTCCGTGAGTGAATACTTAAAAAAATACTGCCATTGCACAGAATTCCATTGCGTTAAAGAAAAGCAAAAGCAGCATGAGGAGAGAGAGGGTAAACTGCTCCCAAGCAGTGGGTTGGATGTATCAAGATCCAGACTGCAAATTGTGTTTGAGATCAGCCAGAAACTCATCAGGGGGTGGGGGAGGCAGTTCTTGGGGTTGTTGGAAATCTGCAGTTGGCAGTTCTTTTTGTGGAGCGCAGTGGGTTTGGGATTTTGAACAGGCAAACTTAGAGGCTGCTGAGACTTTATGCCTCTGTCTACGGCACTAAGGCCAGAGCTGTAAACAGCATTAGCAAACATTTTAATTTCATCCTTATTCAGGAAATCCACTTATCACTGAAAAAGCCAGTTGCTTTCACTCATTCGGCTACAAAAGCCATTCCCCGTGGGTAGAGGTTGAAAAACCTACTTCTCATAAGCTCAGCCGAGACAGGTTTAGGATGGCCGGTAGTGTATTCGGATTAGGAAACATTAATAAAAAAAAGGGGATAACTGAACAAGCAAGCCTCCACATTCTGCTGGGCAGTTGTACTAAACTGCAGGTATAATGCAAAAATGCTGTGAAGGAAAACAAAGGAACCTAAAGTTCTGATGGCAAATTTGAAAATATGCTTGAAACTGAACTATATGGACACACCCCCACACCCCCCCCATCCGCCGTGAACCATAGGATCTGCTCAGGTTTCCCAGAGGAAATAGCTAAACAGAAACGTAAAGCTTTAGGAGAAAGATGGGAGAAGAAACCAAAGTGAACAACACTAACAAATTACCTAAATAATAAAATGCACTCGCCAGTCATTCTTCTTACCTGTTCCGACATCAGGATTTGGCGCAGTTCCTTCTTGAGATCAATAAACCGATCGTGATAGATGGCCATGGACCAAGGTTCCCTGAAGTAGCTGGTTAAAAAAGAAGAAATTTAGTTATCTTGTGAACCTCTCATTAACCACTAATAAAGTATTTACCTGCTTTTTTGCCTTTATAAATTACAGTTCTGGACCCATCATGATCGTTTGTTCATAAAATGCCTCCCGTAACAGCATGGTCAATCAATTCTTTTAATGGATGTTCCTGATGTACAGCCAGCTTCAGTAATTACATTTAAAGTGGCTTAATTCAGAGCTGTGGCAAGACCCAGTGAAGAATCCTGATTTTATCAGAATTTAAAAGCCTGAAGACCTGTAAAGAACGGTGTCTCCATTATCTGTCCTCATTTGAGAAAAGCAGATTGCAGGATTAACTGAACTGCTGCATAAACAAATTAAATTTGTGTAGACAATGACACAAATGTTGTTCATCATTAAGGTTTCTGGATTAATAAAGGCCAGAAAAACAGGCCACCACGGTGTTGCAATATGTTCTTTGCACCAGTACGCTGAAGCTAAATTGAACCTATTCTGGGAGGAAGCTCTTGTAACTTTCTTTTTTTTTTTTTTTCAGTGACAGCATTCATGACAGCACTGTTCTGTGAAAAAGGAGTAAAAGGACAGAGAGGACATGACTTGATGTAGAACCTCAAGGCTGTAAATATAACCGGAGGCAGCTAGATTACAAAGCTGTGATTTATTTCTCTTTCCTCTGTAACGAAAAATAATTTTTACAGCTTCAGTGAGATGCTCTGTGAGTAATTCTTGTTAACTGGAGCCAGGAGGTGCACCGCGTTCATCCCAATAATGACTAAATAGGTGTCAGCAGGCTCACCCAGCAAGTTTTAAGATGGGTGCGTTTGCGTGGCTGCGACCAACGTTCTTGTCTTTACAATGGCAGCAGCATGCCCGGCACTGCTGTCAGGAGTATGCGTACGCTATCGCTTGATTCAGATGTCTTTAAATGAACATCTGGATAAAGCAACTTAAAAGGCGCTACACAAGTTTAATCATTCTGACGTATCTCTCTACAGAAAACTAATGTGCAGTTTCCTTTTTGCAGAAGATTTTCTTTTCATTAATGTCAAATGGCAGGATTTCCCCCCTCCCACTCTTTGAGTGAAGCTTCAGCTCTCACTAATACCCTGCACAATTAATAACACTTTGGGCACCGAGCAGAACTTTACTGAGTTTTTTTACATATTCATCCCATCACAAACTCGCTTCCCCCCTTCCCACTGTGCCCCTTCATCTGCGTTTCCCTTTGTATCGCAGGCTGGCTGGGGCTGCCTCTCCTAGATTTGCACAGTGTCCAGCGCAGTGGGGCTCTCTCCGATAGATGTTTTCACCATGTAAGTATTTATTGACACTATTACAAATCCTGTGTTCTTGCTATAGTAAGTGCTGCCCAGCCTAGGAGTCTCTGGTAGCACGTTACCACGGCTGACACTAGCTATTCATTCGGATATAAAATGTTAGAAAAGATGACCTCAGTCTTAAGTATCTTTTATTTAAGCCATTATATCCCTATAATGTATGCAGAGAGCGACAGAAAAACAGGATATTCCCCAAATATTGAAAAAAACCTTCATAAGAAAAACCCCACCCAACACAAACCTTTAACTCAATGTTGGTATTAGATATCAAAGCAGAGAAAACAGGGGTGTTATACAAAAATGCATTAAGATAATTAAAGACTCTCTGTTTTTACTGATATGCCCTGCTAAAAGCTGTGTTCCACTGGCCAAACATTTTGTTTTCAAGCTGGCACCTTAATTTTAATTCTAACCCTGATAAGGTGATTTCATCTCTTGATTGAGGCACATCTTCCAACCTCGGTTAAGTTGTTCACCTGCCTCACTGAGATGTCGCATTAAATGATGTTTATAAAATGTTTCAGAGAGGCTACATATTACTGCTATTGTTACCGGCTCAGTTCATAATTGTATTCTTAACTGTTCTTGTAGATATTCACAGATTTGGAGCTCAAAACCTGAAATGTGTCACCCAGTTTGCAATATTTAACGCAAATAAAATGCCATTTTTGGGGGGAATGGGGAATGTCTTGTCTGCATTTTCTAGATATGGTGCCAAGAGGAGCTACCAGTAAACAACATTTACTCCCAGATTTCCTCTACTTCCCTTCACCTGAAGAAATGTAACCACCAAAGGCAATTTAAAGATACGCTTCATAGAAACAATTCACTTTCTTTGCTGGCTCTGTGCTTTTATCTATTTGTCTTTTCAGTTGGAATCACCTTTCTAAAGGGGCACATGGTGTTTTTGAGAACGCAGATCTACATATGGCTGCTAAAGGGGAGTTTAATAAAAACCCATTTGATGAAGCCAAACCAACAAGTTGACTTTCTGAGGCTCAGTCTGAATTTTATTACCACTTCAGCAGCCGTCCCTCAGGGCAAGCTGTAGAAGGCTTGAAAGTATAATGCTCTTCAGTATAGAAGATGAAGCTGGCATGCTACCAACAGAGGCTCAAAGGCTCCTCAACTATCATGAGAACGGCATCTGCCACATGTGTTTGCACCATTTAGTCTTTCATAACCTGCCAGAGCGATCAGGCTAAATATGTACAAGATGACAATGTTTGCCAGGAGCATAACGGGTTTTCAAACTTGGTCACTTCCTAACGGGGATCCCCTGCTGGCAGACTTTTATATCGACAGAAGCTATCATGGGAAGGCATTTGTAACGAGATGGGATGAAATGGTCTCCTTTTGAAGACAATAAGCGACATCCTTTTTGTTGCTAGGAAGCTGGTCTCGCCTTTCATTGACAAACAATATTTAAAGTCTGTTCTGCCTCATTTGTGATGTGTAGCCTACATTAGATGAAAGGGAAGAAGGAGGAAAATATTTAGTGCCGTCCTGTACAAAAGACATGGAATCTTTCCCTTTTCAAGAGATACAGCATTAAAGAAAATGGGCAAAGCTGGCCACTGCTAGCAAGCAAAGATGGAGTATGCACGCACATGGCTTTCTGTCTGAGAGCTATCTGTATTTATTCTCCATTTCATTTGCAACTACACACTGCTTTCAGAGAACAGGGCTTCTGCCTCTGTGGAAGCTCATTCTGAGTCTGCGGTATGTCCTGCCACTCTAAAGCAGAGGCAGTGAGGACCTGACACTGACCTCTGGCAGTGTTTCTGCTGTCTAAGTCTGGTCTAACAGCATGAGATGTAGCACCGACAGCAAGATGTTAAAGCCAGAAAATCTTGAAAATCGAATGAAGAACCTTCAAAATAACACACTCGGTTCATACAACAACAAAACAAAAAGCAAGATTTAAAGTTTTTTTTAAAAAAATCAATAATTGAAGTTTTTATAAATAATTTTAAATCCCGTCGCAAGAAAGTAATGGCAGAAAGGTGAGGACCAGCTCTGTAGAGTGAGCCAATTTACTTCGGTAGACCTAATCTTGTATCATTTGCAAGCTTGGCATAACCGTAATACTCATACAAATCACTTTTACCACACCACTGCGAAGTTTTCCAAACTTCAGCAAGTTGGGCTTCCCTTCATGAAAATGAAGCAAAGCAAGGCCCAAATAATTTCCACTTACATTATTAAAGAAGGGCTTCTAAGGATCATAGTTGATTTTGTCTTTATGCATTTCATATTGGGTGCTTTTCTTGGAAAATCTCAGCTGAAAAACTCTCTCAAAAAAAAAATTACTGGTGGAAAGAGAAACTGAAAGCAGTGATATGAATGTATCTAACATGGCAAAAAAACCCAGCAACCAATTTTTAAAAAGGGGATTGATTTTCTCATTCCTCTTAATGTGAAAGTAAATCTCATTATTACAGTCTGAGAAATAGTGGTTTTCTTTTTAATATGAGGATTGTAATATGTTTTTAATTACTTCCATTCCTTTTCTTGCTCCTTCCATGAGCCTGATGACAGCAGAGATAACCGGTGCCACCATGGACAGGCCTGTGGGCACACCTTATGCACTGGCAATGCAGACCTGACGGCTCATTAAACTACGTGGAATAATCCCTCCCTGCAGGTGAGCTTATCAAATTACCAGAGCGTGTGTGCACGCCGCCGCCGCTGCGCTGTAGCGTAGAATCCAGTTAAGGGAATTTAAACTGCAGCCCTAAGCAGCCGGCACTCGCTGCTGCCTTGCCGGCGCTGCTGGTGACTTCTCTCTGCCGTGAGACCAGGACAAGGTTTTCAAAAGCTTGAAGGGCAGGTGGGCACACGTTCCTGGTGACGATGCCTTTGCAAAATCCCTCTGCAGACTACCAGCATGTTATTAGCTACAGATTTTGAGGATGCTGCACCTGTAGGTGTTCTTTTGCTACTCAAAGATTTTATGGAAACAATAACAAAACCAAATTCAACTCCTTGCATCCCTGCTGTCCCTGTTCTTTCACTGACACACATAAACTCGAAGGAAACAACCAAGTTCAGAAACTCAGACAATCTATGAAGTGGTTTGAATCTGTTTGCAATTTTCATTAAATATCTCTAAATAATCATTAATACAGATCTCTTGAAATCACATCCATTTCTTCACAAAGCAGTCTACAATTCACTAGTGACTTGCCTTATGTCCCATTAAATTCTGTTGGACTCTGCTCAGAGTCACATCTTCCATCATCCAGCACTGTAAGCATACGCAGAGCAGCACACATTTTTTTTTAGTACACAATATAAAGCAGAGCCATTGATAATCTCCTGTTAATCTCTGTAAGTAGTGTAAAGTCTCCTTTCCTCTCTGTAGCTTCCCACACTTTGTATAACACAGTGAATTTTCAAGCTGCATGTCCATTTTTCTGGATTTAAATTTCTTTTTTTAAGAAGAAATGTAATGCTTGAAATACAAAATCTCCAGCCTGCATCAGCTACACCTGGAAGATACTCTATCAGTTCCCAAATGCTCAGACCTCAGAACATTCAAAGTCACTCCTTAGCACGTTTGGATTCTTTAAACTTGAATGACCTTGGCAGTTTATGGAAGCTGAGTGTCTCATCAGTGCTTTTGGCACATACTGGAAAAAGCTACCCAAACGCTGGTGTGCTTTTGCTGCAGTATACCTTATTCCTTCTTGGTTTTGCCACTACCTAGTCAGTAAGAAGAAAGCTGCTGCTATTAACAAAACACCATGAACCAAACCAGAAGGACAAACACAGATGAAATGGAAGCAGCTGGTCAGCCGACACGGGCTCAAGTACAATACAATTATGTCAGGAGTGCCTATGAAGGGCAGGGAATTCCACTTCCCGGCAGCGGGGAGAGGAAAGTACTGCGGTGGGTTGGGATTCGATGCAATTTTAATTTCCAGGTCATTTTGACATTACTTCCCAAACACAGTTTGCAGATTAGCAAAAGTCTTTTCTCCAATGCAAGTGCACATAAGAAGAAATGTCCCATCTTGCCAGGAAAAGAGAAGATGCGTTGTTTTGGGGACAATATATGGATGTTTTTAAGAGTCTTAATTACAAAGATATTGTAATTCCAGTAAAAGATATAGAGTATTTCCAGATATACCTTGCATAGCTGGACCAGGAATCATAAAATGCAAATTTAAAGAGAATATAAATAAAACCACTGAGCATTTCTGGCTAAATATCATCTGACCAATAATTTTGACCGACAGCTTATTTATGTAGGTAAAAAGCAAGATTAATTTGTGTAAAATACCATAAAGCACCACCTGAATGCATTGTTCTTAATCACAAAGAACATAAAACGTTCCCTGGTTTGAATTTCTTAAAATTCACTTACAACTGCTGAACAATCAAGCAAATGTTGAACCAACAGCACGGCTGTAGCAAGAAGGCTATTTAACTCCTTGGTCTATAGTCCTACTCACTGAACACCTGTTTGTCCATGCATTTTAGTCACTCCTGTTAAACTCATTAATCTGGGACTCCCTGTTACTGCTCTGACCCAGTAATTAGTGAAATCAATAGTCTTATGGACAATGAACCTGTGATTTACTTCTTTGGGCAGATTTACAAAATAATGTCAGCGTTCACTAATTTACAGGCTGACATTTCTTTTGTACTTTTTGATAAGTAAATCATAGAAAGGAAGCCTATGCTTTTTTACCACTTTTGACAGAACTATGACCAAACCCACAATGTCTTTTCTTTGGAAGACAACTGGTTTAAAACTTGTAGTTCACAAACCCCTTTTTTTCTGTAGCTGCAATAGCAAAACATAGCACAGCACAACTGATCTTGCAGTTCTTGCTGAAGAAAAAAATGACCACTGAATCCAGACAGCGTAAAGGACAATACCGATCCCACTGGGCCCAGTCCCAAACCTCACTGGGGCTACTGCAGAGACCTGCTGGCTGCCGGGGGATGTGGGTCACGGTTGCCACTATGTACTGCTTGCCAGCGTCTTTACTTTGCAAATGCTGGTTATCCATCATGACTGATAAATCACTTCTGTTTCCTGCATTTTTAATATCCTGGAAATGTTACATTAAAGTGCCATTACCTGGAGGCACCATCAGAAAGCAGATCTTCACACCCTGGAGGCACCATCAGAAAGCAGATCTCAGCAATATTTGCTTCACATTGAGATACTGCAGTCCTCGAGAGATATTCTCCATTATTTCAGCACTGGAATTTGGTAAAGTTTAGATGCTTTACTGCATAGTAGCAGTTATTGTGTAGCTGATTCTCACTGAACTGCTCTTTAAACTTTCTAAACTCTGTGCTCTTTAAAATTTATACAGAAACATTGCTGTCTGCTCTTTTTATGAGGAAATTATGGCTGACCCTGAAATAAGTTTTATTGCATTTTTTCACATAGCAATATTTCACACGTAATGTATTATGAAAAACAATTAAAAGGAAATTAAATCTGACACACAAAATCAACAAATATGCTGTGTGCAGTGGTATGATTGCTTTTCTGCAATCTACTTGTTTATGAATTCAGAGTTCAATCATTCATAATGGTTTGCATAATTATTAATATGAATCAGCAAGGTTCGACTGCAAATTAATGTCGTAAGATTCAGTTGACCAGCCTTTACTTACTAATTTAGACGTGGGGTTTCTTAGTAACGTGGCTCTTCATTAGCAAGTTAGCTGCTCCTTACAAACTACATTAGTATATAGAAATCTAAAGCCACCTAAAGGGGTCTACCATTTATATTGATTTGCTATGCAAGTACAGCTTTACCAGTGCACCTTGGGGTTAGCATTTAATTCTGGTAGCAAAAAAGCTGTTAGCGCTTTGATATCCCTTCATGTGTTCCTCTTTCCTTATCCCATCTCTCTCTTCATAAAAAGCACACAATTTTTCTTCTAATTAGGCTGTAAAGTGTACTGAGTAGCATTAGTCCCTCTCAGCCATGCTTACTACCTGCCACATTTCCTTTCTGTTTTTTTTCATCCCTGCAGAAAATAAGTCTCACCGTCTGCATGATGAACAAAAGCCTAAGGTGGAATCCCTTAAATGTAATCATGGTGTGCTAATGGTATGGGATCCGGCAAATTCCAGACAGCAGTGCATTCTAGTATTTCTCTTAATGAACAATCACTCTTCATTTTTGAAAGTCTGGTTTAAAAACAGCTTTTCTATGCAGCATGCATTTCAGGTTTAAATAATCACTGATTATCCAGGCTATAAGTAATAATTTTATATCTTTCCCTAGTCCTTTTAAAAATAATACTGAAAACAAATGTTCTTCTTTTTCCCTAATTTATTTGTTATATCTTAAGATTTATTAGAGTTGCATCAATAAACAGTCCAGTGTGGTGTTTCTGCTTAAACTCTCATTAAATGACACCGCTTAATAAATCACCTTTAGCCTAATGTATACGGTACTGTGATGTGTGAATTGAGCTTAAGTAGAAAAGATCTAAATGGTTACTTTAAAATAAGTAAAACTTGTTTATAGGGCTCAAAATATTTTTGAGCATTTAGTTTGTACAGCTAATACCAAAAAATGTAATTTGAGCATAAATGAAAGGGTTTGAAGAGGACAGCTAAGGAAACACCCAGTGATACTATTCACTTTTATAGTTTCTGAGTGAAATTTTCCAAAGCATCTTAGGGAAAGGGAATTTGACTGCCTTTATGCATTTCTGTTGCGTGTTTGGCAGCCTTATGTCCTATTGCATATCGGTACCTGTTGCTGTTGAAGCTGTGCCACTTTGTGTAGAGTACCCCTTATTTTTTTCAGGGTGCTTAGCCTCTTGGACAGCAACACCCACCACAGCCAGGCTGCATGCAGGAAAAGGAGCACGTTTTCCTGTCGCCTTGCTAACAGCAGTGAATGCAGATGATATGACAAACATCTGGGGTGGATCACCGCAGATCTATGCGTGTTTAAGTTGCCTGTTCCCTTCATATGTGAGCACTGAATCCGATCTGCTACTCTGGCACTGGGAAAAATATTCCTTTGTCACTACATTTCAGCAAAATCCACTGTAATTTTTGTCCCATGCACAGGTATTCCCAGAGTCATGAGTCACCCTCCCAAAGCTTACTTGCCTAAGAGCCTCTGGTTAATGTCTGCCAATGGGGACTTCTGTCTACGGACCCGGCATCTCATATCACCAGTCCCCAAACTGACCTTTGCATCTTGGTGGACACATATAAACCTCAGCTCTGGAGAACCCCAAAGCTTGCAACGGAGATGAGGCACTCGGAGCGCACCTGCATCTTGCTGCAAATAGCTTTGGGACCATGTGATGAACAGTGGCAAGGTCATCCTCATGATGCTACTTGAGACCACTATGCAGGGTAGACAAATTGTCAGTGAGTTAGACAAGTCCTTAAAATGCTGGAAACCAAGTTATTAACGAAGAAAAAGGTAACAAAGTCTTTTTGAGCTCAGTTTGGATGAGTGTGCCTGTAAGGTTTCTCCGCTAATTGTCATTTAAAATACATGCTGACTTCTCTGACTCCTTCACAGGATTGACCCTGTAACACTCCTCAGCGCTTAGCTAGAAAACCTACACATATATATATACAGCAAAATCTGAATGTCCAGCCTGTGTGCACCAAGGTGGTTCCATGATGCAAACTGAAGCGTAGTAAGTACAGATGAGTAAAACCACATTTCTGGTAAGAACTAAATATAAACGCAATATAAATAGAGCACTTAGTACTCTGTGTTATGTGCTATTCAAAACAGTTTGATTGCTACACCATGCATTAGTCTATCAGCATGATTTACAAACTACTAAATACCAGAAGTGCTTAACACACATCATCTTAGTAACCTCAGCATTACGCAGAGAGTCAACTTGGTGAATAGGTACAAGAAGAAACTTGAGAAGGGAATGGCTGCACAACACAACATTTCAGAGGCATAATGACGTTGCCCCTGGCAGGACACTTCATCACTGTCAGCCCAAATCTGTGCCTTTCCTCCAGCGATGCTGCCTTTGCTGCACTCGCTGTCATGCAACAGTGGTACTCCTTTGCCTTGTCACCAGTATCGCTGCCACATTAACGCGATGCAACCAGCATCTTCTGTAGGCCGTGACTGAAAACAAGTTCATTAATACAGTATTACAAAATCCCAAGTAAAAAACCACTCACAGCTAATTTGATAAATAAGCTACTTAAGTATTTTAGAAACTAGCGGGTCAGATCTTCATGCATTATGTTAGTAGATTTGGTTTTCATTAACACCAAATGAAGCCTACGTGAAGTACTTCTATCTCATATTAAAGACATGATGCCAGTGAGCATCTGTTTGGTTGCCAAGTATCAAGAGACCCCTCTAATTATCCATTTTGTACTTAAGATGCAGCAGAGGGAGATTCTACCACTCTGTGGACACGTTCCATAACTTGGCAACTGCCTTACAGTTGCCTTCATCTCGGGAGAACAGAAAAGAGTGTAACTGGCTGGTTCCATTCATCCCCTGTGAAGCAGTATGAAGCACTGATGGCCAGTAACAATTCTATATGCTTAAAAATAAAAGAAAAAAATATTTTGGAGCTCTCTCCCCAGCCCCCTCTTTTATCTGTTGCTACAGCAATGGAAAGAATTTGAAGGCTTTCGAGCACCGGAGATCTCTGAGGGAAGGGAAGGAGTGTGTACAGGGAACACTTCATATGAAACCTACTGGAATTTGCTTTCTTTTTTCTTGAAGAGAAGTATTCCCTGTTGGAAAGGGCCTCACTCTTGGGTGCTCAAATTCCAGTTGGGCCTTTTTGAGATCCAACCTTATGGGAAATGAATAAAAATTTCAGAAACTCCTTCCTGAAGTGGATTCCAAATCTAGGGAGCACCGCTGTTAAATTTCCAGGTGACATAAAAGGTTTGTATACAAAATCCTCGGCTTTAGAATACCGTGTCTTTGGTTCCTATGGGTTTGCCTGACCTGACATCGGACAACTGCGTTGTAAGACCTCTCTGCTCAGGAATATAATGGCCAAAGGCCCAGATGGAGTGAGCACACCGACCATGGTGGCATGAGGCAGATGGAAGGGTGATAATCATTACTGCTGGCAATGGTGCCTTTTTCTTGTTGTGTGATGACAAGTGAGGATGAGACTTTTCTTGGTCAGTAAATATTGCCTGTCCAAGGCCCTGACAATCTGCCCAGTAGACCTCAGCATCCTATAAAGCAGCCAAAGGGATGTAGTGCATCCCACTGTGGGCTCTTAACAACAACATTGGCTATTAAATTCGTGTTTAGCTAAGTAATGAACTGAGCCTGCTCAGACACTACTCTGAATTAAGCAGGAGTATTTCACGCCTATGAGCATCAGGCCCAAATATGGCTGCAAAAGCTTAACTATAGGCAACTATTTTTGAAAAAAACCTAATATCTGTTGTTATCACATTAATACCTATATCACTGGGATCATGGATAAGGCATCTAAGCATTCTGAGGAGCATTTATTTTAATGGTGCAGGGGTAGAGTTGCACTGAGACTTCCTTTAAAAAATGTCCATAGTACCTGTCTGCTAAAGGAGGAGAAAGGAAAAGAAACTTTAAAACTCTTTAGTTCCACCAGATACAGCGCTGGCTGGTTTAAATATGAGAGCTAAAAGCATTATTTCCCTGAAAAAAAAAAATAAATTCAAAAGCATTTGAGGCTTTCAGTGAGCTGTGAAAATACTGTAATACGGAGGAGGAGCATCTAACTCACTAAAAGCTTACGCTCGCAAGTGCGCTAGTGCATTTTGTAGCCAAGTGACTGTGGCAATATAGTGAGATGATTTTATGCTGGCTTTTTCGGTTACTGCTTGCTAGGCTGATAAATGTATGAACTTGAAAGTCTAAAAGGGCAGCAGTCTGAATACACATCATCAGTATGAGTGCGACTGGGGGCATCAGACAGTTGGTCTTGCAAATCTAGAGCTGAGGGGGTTCCTTCCCTGGCATGGGACTAGGCTGGAACAGCAGCCACTGGTGGACCCCTCTGACCTGCACCAGGGGTAGGGCGATGCGTGCCAACCAGCCTGCTTAGCTTCCTCCACAAAGTACATTGACTGTAGGGGGAAGGGAGGAGGTGAGAGAAGTGATTTCAATCTTTCAGTTGGTTGTGGGTAAAGTCCTGCAGCTTTTCATGATATTGAACTCATACTGAAATCAATGGAATTTTTCTCTCAATAAAAGGAAATGTTATTTATCTCATTATTAGCATAAGCTGCAGTTTCGTGTGCACAACCGGAAGGGGTTACTTCTTCAAGTTAGCTGAATCTTGAGGGCCTGTTGTTATTGCTAATTTGAAAATGGCACTGGCATATTATGGTCAGGAAATCCGGTATCATGGGGTTAACTTTTAGCCCTTATACTCAACGCAAATCAGTGAGGAAATTCATTGCTAGGTACAGTCTCTAATTATTTAAAAGATAATTTGCATGCTACACAGAAATAAATTAGCTCCCAGGTGACAGCTGTTCCACTGTGTCCATTCCTGGAACTAGATGCCATGCTGGGAAATCTAAATGCAGACCAAAAGATTAAAACATTGTACTTCCTTGCCTTATAGGAAGGCTCTCCCCAAAACAGAGGCATGAAGAAGGGAGGAGGGGAATGAATGTTTCAAACCAGCAAGTTTAGAAGCTTAATTATCAAACCACAACATTTTCCACAGTCTACATTTTCTTTTCACTGAGGGCACTTCACATCTTGCTAGAAGATACTGCAAGTGGATGTAAGTGTAACGTGTACTAGTTTAAAAGAATTTTTCTTAAAGTCAAAGAGAGAAATTCAGTCCTAACCTCAGGTTTGCATTCACTCAGTCATGTGAGATCATTGCAGACCATTGGAACACCACCCAAAACAGTTTTTCTTCTTTTTATCACACACATAGAAATCAATGAATGCATTTTCATATTCCTTGCCAAAAGATGACCAGACACCACTTTTTATCTACATAAAGACCTCAAGACGATCTTCATCTCACAAGAGATACTAAAACATGTTTCATTTTAATGGTTTTCTAACAGCTAGTCTTCTCAAGGCTAGGTTTTAGCACTGTATATTGTTGCATATTGTACATGTATATGTACATTGTATATAACATTATATTATGCGGATGTATATGTATGGTATATATGACATTATATTATATATTATGAGACGACGTTATATTGCTAGCCTTTTTCCATTGCTTTACCTCCTGAAAGAAGCAATTTCCTGTGCCAGTTTGCTTTGTGCTAGGACTGTTCAGTGGAGATTACAGGCAGTTTGCTTCCTCCTCTCACTGTCTCATCCTTTTCTCACTAGTCTTTTCACTCTGCCTCGGCTGACTACAAAGGGCCTTCCTCTACTGCAGTGGGTTGCTCTTCCATCTCCCACCTTGTAAACTAGCTAGAGAATCCATCCTCCTCATTGTATAGACATTTGTAACAGAAATATCAAATCTGACATGAATGGAAATGTATGTGTGTGCACATGCGTGTGTGTGAAAGGACCAGAAGAAATAAGCGAGCAAGGATTAAAGAACAGCATATGTTAATTGCTACAGAGCAACATATGTGATTTCATTCAAATGACCAAATAGCAAGAAGAGAAGGAACAAACCTGTCTAAAGATAAGGTATAAAGAAGATGAAAAACAGGAGTGGAGGCAATAAAATAACCAGATAAGAAAAACCTGGCAACTGTAATTCAGGAATTTTGCCATGGGCTAATGAGAGGTGAGATAAAATAATGAGGCAAAAGATGCCAAACAACATCCACATCTAAAGGCTGTAAAAGACAAGTCCAAAATTAGTTCATCATCACTAATTAAGAAGAGCTCAAGAGATGCGATGAGGACCTGATAAGAGGTGTCCCTCTGTTTGGCACACTAGTGATCCTGGCCAGACCACCCGGACATGCAGGTTGCGGTGCCTGTGAGTACACGGATGCAAGAGGACCCTGACCTTACACAACTCAGATCCTGGTAAGCAAAGACCAGTTAAGATACAAACAACCTTGCAGGAGCTGACGACTCCCCCAGTGAGTGTATATGCTGCCATCAGATAAAGCTGCACCTCTTACTCTTACAATGTTGACTGGCCTGACTCATCCTATTAACAGATCACCACTGGGATCTTCATAGCTCCTGCGATTTTTAAAATCTCTGTGGATGTTTAGAACTTGATCTTACTTTTAATCCCCGAATCCGCTTGTGCACTGTGTGGGGATCCTACCAGGATCATGGGAGCAAGGGAGGCTAATACATTCTTAATTTCTCTCATGGAGAAAGAAGCTGTCTGTTCAGAAAGTTAATGTCTCATCTCTTCAAAATCTGTGTGCGTGGCTATCAAGAGTGCAGGTGAGCGCAGCTGCACTGAGGTCCTTGGGCTGGGCGACATGCCCAACGTCCAGCAGCAGAGAGAAAGAGAACAAATGCTAGTTTTGCCAAGGTCAGGAGAATACTGCTACCTGTGTTGCAGGCAGAAATCCCAAAGCAAGAGGATTTATTCTCCCAGATGTTGATACTGGTGTGAAACTTGCTAGCACATATAACAACTGACACTGTAACCACATCTGGGCAAACAACAGAGGCGTAAGTGTCTGGCAGTATTTGTGGTTCATAGAAAAGATTAGGTCACAGCTGTGTTTGCATATTGTAACACCATGAAAAAGACTGATGATACCTTGCCACAACCTGAATATTGAGTTTCTTCCAGTGCTCAAAATGTATTAGCTGATCAGCATCAGCTGTGACAAGGAAAGAAAGTTATCTGTCGTCTTAGCCCATATCTCATACAATTGTGTCATCCTCCTTCAGTTTCTACTTAACACCTACTGACAATATACTGTTCATGTGAACTTTACATTTGGTGGGTGCCATTGTTCTCTTGGAAAACAAAACCAACATTTTCTATAAATCTAAATCAATCCCTGTAGCAGCAATAATTCACAAGTTTCGCACTCCTGTCAGCAGAGGCATACAAAAGTCTCCTGAAGTGAAATTTGTAAAGAAGCATTTTTGTCCAAGAAACTTTTCAACCTCACAGTTGAAGTTTGGGTTGATCCTGTCTTTCAGTACAAGATAAGAAGGAAAAAACGAGGAGCTAGACACTGCAATATTTACAATGAGGAGAGAATGCAGGAAGAGGACTGCAAAACACATCAGACGAATTGTGAGAGGCACCACTCCTGGTGAAGCCCTGAGTCCTTTTCCGGGGAGTTCACCCTTTGAGACGGCAGCTGATACCACTATTCGCAAAGTACGGCATACAAACCAATCTTTTGTCATTAACTGAAGGGCCTGGCTAGATCCCCCCTCCTCCCTGATTTCAGCAGACATTCTCATTTCTCTGTCCTTAGCAGCATACAATGCCTTATCCATATTCTGGTGAAGCTTTTTGACACTGAACCAGCAGAAGTGCAAAAGCTAGAGAAAGAGGCACAGGAATTCAGAGGCTCTTAAGTCTCCATCTCAAGATATCAGGTGCTTCATTCACACAGAATTTTGAACCAGTACATTGCTATTATCACGCAAAGTTTATTTTGGACCACAGCATATCCTTTACAACAAACTTTTGCAAACTGTTACCTAAATAACATTGTTTAATCTAAAAATTTTACCACCATTTATGCTTTTCTTCCAATCAGTTATAAATATAATACAATCAGACCTGGAGACTTTTAAGGCACCACCATCAGCTTTGTATCATGATAAAAATTTGCCATTTGTTCCCGTGCTTGGCTTTCTGTCTCTAAAGCAGCTTACATAATGCAGCACTTCACTTCTCTATCTGTGACAATTTAGGTTCCCAAGCCACCACTTGTGAGGGATTTTTTAAAATGAGAATCAAAATAAGATGTATCAGCAATTTCTTCTTTACCTCTTGCTTCAATTACATGCTTAAAGAATTCTACCCCATGAAAGAAACTCAAGGCTGGGGGTCTTTTTTGGTTTTGGGGTTGGGTTTTTTTTGTGTGTGTTTATCTTGGTTTTGTTTGTTTGTGTGTTTGGTTTTTGCTTTTTTTTTGTTTGGTTGTTTTGGGTTTTTTTGTAAATCAAGCTTGACCTCCAAAGCACTTGTTTTCACTGAGGCAGAAGGAATAAAACAAGTTTGGGTTTTTAGGCCAGGTAATTTTTTAAGATACGAAATTCTGGAGAAGTAGCAGAAGATTAAAGATATGGTAGATCACATTTTTTCAGATACTCCTCTCTCAACTCCTTTAATTAATTTTGCATTTCCAAAAGCAATGAAAAATTCTCTCAGAGGAGACAGCACATAAATCTTGGCTAGAAATAGCCAGGTGCTTTAGCCTCTCCCACCCCTTGAGAGAACCTCAGTCCTTGCCTTGGACCACCTAGCCCCCAGGAGTGCCCTGCGCTTGCTTGGGTACAGCGGGCAGAGGGGAGCACCTCAGAAAATCTGCAAGGCCTGATTCACTGCTGCAAAGTGCTGTGGTGGGTCCAAAGCCCGACAAGTTGGATGGGGAACCCCCACTAAATATGCAGAGTCCTGACATAGCCTCCAGCTATAAAATTAAGTTAAAATAACTCCCTTAACACAGAGAACACAGTCTATCGGGTTTGTTTTATCACCAGATAAGCAGGCAAGTTGTTGAGTGTGCCTATCATCATGAGTGATTTTAAATCTCCTTAGAAAACTTTGGCTTAAAAATTTGATTCAGAGTGACAAAAATACTGACTTTTAAAAGTGACTTCTGGATATGAATCTTGAGGAAAACAGGGTTGTTCGGGTTCAGCTTAATGCGTTAAACCTACTGAATATTCTAAGCAAAAGTTATGCAGATACTGAAATGCTCTTTCAGATGAAAGGCGGTTAAGTAAACCACTGTTCTTTCTCCAAAAAAAATCTCAAGACACACAGCTCTTCCCACGAAGGTCGTCAGGGCTTGCATTACCACTGATAATTTTGCCAAATAATGGAAAATATATATATATAAAAAAATCTATCTTTTGTTCTAAGGGAAAACAGCCAGAAGATAAACCATTTTAAGATAAAACTAAAATTCTGCCAGAATATAGATTTTATGCACAATGTTGAGTTGGTCTTACCTGTAAAGATCTGTAATCTGCCCTTCATTCCAGCGATAATAAAGATCATTAAGAAAGCGCTCATGCTGTCCATACAAGCATATGTAGTTGGAGACAGGAAAGGGTTCCTTTGAAAAGCAGGTGATGCTATCTACCATACTATATTTGTTGATATGCATCCTGAAATAATTCCCATGTCTTGCCTCTCCGGTTATAATCTCCATCCCCTGGAACAGAAAATATAAGGAAACCTGTAGAGATGGAATGAACACCTGACTCGGCACACATACAGGATCAGCTAGGGTTTCCTAGCTGATATTTACCATTTTAAAAAAAAGGGTTGCGGACTTTAAATCAAGAATACCCATTCCTGGTAACACAGTTTATACAACAAGGCACTTGGCTATGGACACAAAGATTTTCTGTGTGATTTAGACCTTGATTAACAACACACACAAAACTGCACAGCATACAACTGTGCATGCAGCATGGGCTTTGGTTGCCCAGTCCTGAAAGCCATTTGAGACACCTAAGGGTATCTGGGCCATCCGAACTGGGCTGGCAGTTACGACACAGGATCCATGGGAGACTTGTGACCTCCTGGAATAACAGCTGGAGGTCAGGATGAACTTACATCAACACTAGATGCCTCTGTTTAGACAACTGAATTGAAATCTATTCATCCTAATTTATTATACAGAGTCCATATTACTGCATATATATGGCATATCATAATTTACTATAGGATGCCATCCTGGTGAATGAAGAACACACCAGTATACTTTTACTCTCTCTCCAGATTTATAACTATACATATATATTTTTATATATCTATATACTAGCAGTATATCTGTAGAGTCCATATTTATGCAACATCGTAGAAGCTATAAGATTGTAGGCAGAGGGTTGATGCTACCACATGAATCAGTTACAAGCAAACTTTGATGTTACAACTCAAAGTTTTATTACGTATTGATTAAGCATTTTTGGCGTTATATAGAACCTTCCCAGTAGTCAAAGGTGTGATGTGTTGGAACAGCCTTCCAACAAGGAAAGAAATACCAAGAAGGACCCTGTTCAGTTCTAAAACAAACTTTTAAATTTTGTAAGTGGCACTATGTACTAGATGATTGCCTGCAACTGCAGGAGGCTGGGCTTGATCTCTTAGGATGTTTCCTTCAGGCTATGTTCTAGACTTTTAAATGATGAACTACCATTGCCCTAAAAAAAAAAAATATGCATATACTCACATTACATATATACGCATAAATGTGTGTGTATTTATACACACAAACACATACACATATATGTATGTGTTAGAATTGCTCTCAGTCACTCCCTCTTACTAATTTAAACAGGGGCTGCCAAGTGTTGCTAACACCAACTCCACTATCGATAAAAGAATAATAATGTTGGATGTTGATGCTCCAACTGCAGCATTTAGTTTCAGCTAGTTATATCAATTACTTAATAAAAGACAAAAATGTAAAAATTTGTTTCAAATCTCACATTGCAGTAGGACGATCAAATAGCTTGAAGCTATTTTTTAAAGCTGTATTCATGTTCCAGCTTTATATATTTCTAAAACCTGTTGCTAGGCTACAGTAACCTCTGTTACTTCCGCATCTCTCCGATAATACATTTAACTAGCTTCTACTTCTTTCTTAAGAAATTCTTTTAGGATTTACATGAAGTTTCTGGAGTGGCTTTAAAGATGTTCCCTTTTCAGACAGCAGGTAATCAAAGCTGCAGCAAAAGAATTCTAATCATGTTCTAGCAATTTGGAGTGACAAAACCAATTTTTCTCCCTCTGATAGACCTTTCTGCTTCCCAGTACATGCTGCTTTGGACAGCTCATCCTGCATCTGCAAAGCTGGAAAACAAGGTGAGCCATGCATTGATTCCTCCCCCCAAAGCATGGATTCCTTTTTAAAAAAATAATTCCTTTCTATAGACCATTGCTGTCTGAGTTTTAAAATCAGCACTGAAGTAGTCTTTTAAAAGCCACTCTTCACACCGACTACAAGAATGGGCTTGATGCAGAAATCCCTGAGGAAAAAGGTATAATCTGTAGGAAACAGGAGTTTGCCTAGGTGGATGATCCTCTCTGGCTTTAAAATACATGAATCTAGTCCTTTTCTTATTTCACAAGTCACGTTCTCCAGGAAGAGAAGCATCTCCACGTTTGTACCATGGGACAATCTCCTATGTAGCCCAACTGTGTGAAGTGCTTCCCTCTTTCCTGTTCAAAGATAACTTTCATGATTGCAGCACTAGCTATTTTCTAGCAGTGAAGTACAGAGCATCCCTTCCAGAAAAATATTCTTTTCCTACTAGTCTAGAAATCTAAAAATCAACTGAATTTCACTGACAGACTGTGAAGTTTTATCATCTGTACGCATTTGTAGCACCTTATTCCAAGGAGGAAAGAGGTTAAGCGCTAAGGCTGAAAGCATATTTTAGTGAAATCCAGCTCCAGCTAATACTATCCTATGTCCTCTTTATAGAAATCATGCATCTTTTGAGAAGGCCAAATATCAGAAAGTATGGAAATGAACATCTAAGAGGTTCAGTTAGTTATGTAATTCATACTTTTTCACCTGCTGTACCCAATTTTTATGATGCACCCAGGCTTAGCTGACTGGATTTGTTCTTATGCAAATGCCACCACTACCTTGATGTGCTGTGTATTAAAGGTGCGCTAGGACCTTCAAAAGCAACATATTCCATACGACTGAGAAAATGACTTGTCTCTCTCTACAGTATCAAGCAAAAAGAAAGCCATTCTGAAAAAGAGAGTACTGAGGAAAAGCCAACGCGATAACCTCCCAACCCGTGCTGAGACAAATGGCTCAGGAACCAGGCACAGAACTGAGCCACCAACTCTGGGAAAAAAAGGGTCAAGGAGTTGAGCTGTAGTGCCCCATTAGGGAGCTATTTGAACCCAAAGTGCTACAAATAGTAAGAGTTCAGGGCATTAGGGCTTGACAAGTATTTCCTGCCTTCAAGGACCAAACCCCCCTTCAGTTTAGGTTGATTTTATGGTCAAGGAATTAAGAACTGCAGTAAAGAAGTTAATCAGATAATCTTATCTATATGTATTCCACGTTTAAAATATGACAGTGAATTTACACTAAAATAAATTAAATATTTTCAACTAATCACAGAGATTTATTTTTATGTGGTTCGTTCCATTCCAAAGTTTACTGGTAAGTCCCAGCTCCAGAAGGTCTCTAAATACATACTTAACCCCATGATTAGTCAAGATTTTTTAAAAAATGTATGGTACTTATGCATGTAACTGTGCTATCCTAAATAAGAACATCTTTCCAAATGGAGGACAAAACAAAGAAAAGTTAAATAATGTAACTTACATGATCACACAGTGCAAGTTCTAAGTCCAAGCGGATGGGGACTTCTGGTTTAGAAATATGCAAGTAATTATAACCTCCAGGAAGAACACCTCCTGCCATGAATGAAAATATGGAATTTATTAAATCATAAACAAAGCAGCAAATAAAGTATTTGCTTGCCCTCCTTCTCCCATAATCTTTTTTGCTTGTTTGTTTACTAAATGGCTCTAAACAGAAAACAAGGAACTTATTTTGTTTTGGTGGACTTCATGTTATAAACTTTTTTTTTTGTACTCTTACACATATTGCTGCAGTAGCCACACATTGAAAAGTTCTGATTGTAGTTTTATTGATCTTGAACTTGGAATAAAGACACTGAGTTTGACTGGAAACTATCCATATTTACTGCAATATAAATGAAAGCACAACCTGGTCTGTTATTAGCAAAAATCTACAGCGTAAGCTTTTATTGCAACTCACCTCTCTCCACTGACTATATAAGGAGCTTTGAGGACATTACTGCCATTAGATGGCATCTTAGGTGAGATGGACGTACCCTTATTATGTAACAGCAAAAATGCTAAAGAGGGTATGAAAGTATGACAGAAATCCATTTTGACGTACCTTTAATTTTACAGCCTTTGTACATGGGGATGAGTCTATCTGCGCCTTCTGGTGGCTTAGAAAAGGGCTTAGAGGTTGGATCAAAGATAGTCAGCATAGACGCAGCAAGCTCAGAACCAATCTCTCTTGAATTGAAGTTGCTGTGTGTCCATTCACCTACATAGTATCTCCTGGAGTACTTTGTTAAAGGACCTGCAGCCCTGATACTGACATCATTAGTACAGAATTCGGTATCGATCACAAGTCTTCCATCAAAAACAAGGCAAGCATCATTAATTGCCTTAAAGGCTTCATAATCCACTGTCCTGTAGGCAAAGCTAAAAAATGCCTAAAAAGAGATGTAAATAAGTGTGGGTTATTATATAATAGTTACTGGTTAATTTTGTAAATCAAAACCTAAACTTCATTCTAAATATTATTTTTTTAAGAAAACAAGAACATGAAATAAAGTATGATTTTATATACACAGATAAATCCTTCTGATCCAGTATTTACAGCTACTAAAATTAAAACAAAGACAGTAGAGTGGAGAGTTACTAAACCAGACTCATCTACTTCTGGTTATTACATGAGTTTTATTTTAAAAGCTATTATAATATTAACTATGTCAAACAGCCTGAGAGGATGTGCCTATTTTCTGCATTAGTATGAGCACATGAAATAGACTTGAACTCTCGAGGAAGTTGGTTTTCTTCTTCAAAATGCTCAAGCCAAACTGAAAAGCTAAGTAATGGAAAAAGTACAATTTACTTTGCATTTTAGCAGGGTAACTGTATATTACAGATATTTTTCCAACTGTTGTGCCTAACTGCTTACCAAACTATGTTACTATGGCTACCAGCACAGGGATATTCAATGAAATGGAGAGACAGGAAATTCAAATTGTGCAGAGGAAATGTCATCCTCATTCAAACTACAGCAGCAGAAGGAAGCCAGGGGAAGCTGTGGAGGCCAACACATTTGTGACAGGTAGAAAAGGACTGAATAATTACAGGAAAAGGAAAGCATTCAGATTTATTATACTTGATAGTGATGCAGATTTTGGAAAGCATATCCAAACTTTGTCAGGACTGAAACACATCTCTAGCTATTCCAGATCGGGATACTACTTGATTTTAGAGGCAGACTAATCTGTACCTTCTTACTCCTTGGGACTACTGTGCCTGCAGCAACTGGGCTGACCACTCTCAGAGACAGGGCACAGGTCTAAATCCATCTACATCATCCAGGTCAGCCCAGAGGGGGCGATGTCTCCAAGTAAAGTACTTGGTACTTTTGGCAGTCCCTTGCTAGGTCTGGTAATGAACACAGCAGATACCTATTCACGATGTGAATATATATATTCACTATATTTTGGCTTGTGGGACTGAAAAAAGATGCGACTTCCATTCTTTGAAAACACTGCCTGTACTGTCTTACTCCTCCTTACAGAACTGGCCCTGAGGTAGCGATTTATGTTGGGACCAGCATCTACTGAAGCCGTGAGCTCATCTTCCCCACAGGAAGATTTCAAGGGCATTGAAAGAAAATCACCCTAAATCCTTAAATTCCTCCTCTAAGTCTCAAAGAAAAAAGCTAGTGATAATTCCCTTCTTTTGTCTTCTTGCGGCACCTGCATAGTCCCTCTCCTGGGACATAAGGAAGCAGATCAGACCTCATCTCCCCAAAATAGGAGCTGAGGCAACGCCATCGCGACAAGCACTACAAAGCAGGCGGTGCTGGAAGCGGCCACCGATTCGTCCTACGCGTTAGGCATCGGTGTGGAACAGATGTGCACACAGCACGTCATGCAAAATGTGCTGGATGCCTGAAGAGCCGCTTTGAAATCCAGCGCAGCGCGAGAGCGAGGACTGCGGGGTCCCGCCACAGCCCTCGCCTTTTGTCTGCACGCTCCGCACAGACTCCACGCATTGATTAGCAGAGAGGAGCTTTTGAATCGATTTAGAGCCACGCACATCTGACATTTCTCTTGATATGTGTTTTATTTGGTTTGCTACATTGCCTCGAAGTGACTTTAAAGAGGCAAAAGCCCATCTGAAATACGGAACAAAAAATGTGCTCACTAAGGAAAAAAGAGCCTATTCAAATGAAGCTAAGAGAGGCGCTGGGGAAGGTGAAGCTTGCATCAACTGGAGGTGTCCCAGTCCTGAAACATGAGAAATGAGGAGCAGGTAAGTGAGGCTGGGTCAATCCAGCTTGGAACAGGGAGCACAGGCACAAAACAGTCCCTGCCCCAGGCCCTCACCTCCGTCGGAGCACCACAGATGGCAGAAGCGGGAGAAGCTACAACTATGAGCAGCTTCTTTGTACTTGCCTCTTACAAAGGATAAACTGGAAGCTGGCAGAAAAAAGGTCCCAAGAATAAAGCAAAACAAGAGTGCACACTGGACATTGAGGATTAAAAGTAACAAGAATGACAAGGTTGAGAGGTGTTTTAAACAAAATCATGGTCTGCAAAGGGTACAGATGAAGACGGACCGTCTCTCCAGAGCCCTTATAAAGAGCTTTCTCCTTCATCAGTGCCCTCAGCTTTTAAAATGATTAGACAACAAGCTGAATGTTGCTGCCCACCATCAAGAAATATTACTGTACAGGCTGAGGAAAGGGTGAAGACTTATCAGACGAGCATGTGTTATCTCGCTGCCTTCATCTTGAACAGCTCGAGACATAACCGTATCACGGCAAACTAACATCAGTAATACGTCCTTCCCTTAGTGTCAGCCTCAGGGAGGACACGGTTGTGACCTGGGTAAAGGTATTACCCAATTACACCACCAAGGAGCTTTCCTGTGGACTAAGGGCAAGCATCAGATGCTCACGACCAGCTGGATGAGCCAGTTGGAAGAAAAGGCACGGGAACGAGAGGGAGCTGGAAATTTTAGCAACGCTGGTACGGCAGAGATGCAGCAGCAGAGGAGCCAGAGCCTCTGGGCTTGCTGGTATATAAAACAAGTAATGACCTACGCACAGTTAAGGGAATTCTAACCATCTAGTACACCCAAAATCAGGGAAGCTCTGCCCGCGAGGGCAAGGGGACCACACAGCCCCACGTCCTGACAGGCAGGACGGTGTCACCAGAGGGGAGGGGAGGGGACGGCTGCAACCTCCAGGCTGGGAGCCATCTGTCAGCCCGGGAGGGGAGGGAGGGAGAGAGGGAGGGAGGCTGCTGCTTTAGGAAAAGAGGAGATTTTCTCCCGTTGTTTTTATCCTTCAGGACTCAACAAATTAAGCCTCTAAGAACTGCCAATCAACAGTTGATATTGGCTCAAATCCCAAAAGGCCCAGAGCTGCTGCAGTGCCGATTCCTGCACAGCCTGCTCCCTTGTGAACCCAGCTGCCTTCCCGGCGAAGGCTGCTCTCCGGAGCCCTGTCCTCCTCTGAGCCTGTCCTGCCAGGCAGCTAAAAGCAGATACAGGAGCCACACAAGACAGCTGAACCGGTTTTGGAGAATATAAAGCTCCTGACCTCACAAATAATTGCCCATCTCTCATTTTAGAGGCTGGGTACGGGAGACCTCAAGAGGGAAGAACCGTGGCTGGAGGAAGGATGGGCAGGGAGCACAAAAGGGCAAGAGAAACAAACCACGAGGAAATGGGGGTCTCCAAGGAATGGCACAGGCCACACAGGTAAGGTGGTGGGGAAAAGAGAGGGAGTTGATGGGGAGATGGTGAACAGATACTAAGTTGCAAGAACAAGAACCACATTGAGATGTCTGTGGAAGAAGGATAAAAACAGAGGGATTTGAGGGAAAGGGGAGAGAAACTGAAGAGCCGCACGTGAGGAGAGCGTGGGAAGAACATCACTACTGATACAGGGACCAAAGTCAGGAGACTGCTAGCGGATAAAAGTGCTATGCAAGGTCTTCACCTCCATCAGGAAAGGCTTAATTATCCATACATTAAAAAGAAAAGGGTTGGGAAAACCCAACGATTTAGAGTTTCCAGTGCAGGGGAGGTGGCAGGGACCACCGACTCCTGGGGAGGCACACAGCTCTTCCTTTCCGGAATTACAACAGACTCGCTGCACAAAGAAGCGTGCCCGCAGCAGTGCGTTGAGGGGGCCATACGGCTTCCGACAGATACAGGTGTTGAAGTGACTCTACTAGAAGTGCTCACTCACATGGATTAGCCCAATAAAGAAAAACAGAACTATTCCACCCGTTAGGAAAGGCTAAAACCTGTCCCAAATCTCACAGTGGGGCCATACCTTTCACTGTGCATATCATTTACTGACATATTGATAATATAGGCAAACAAAAATGCAGTCATTACATAGGGGGAGGAAAGTCTATTTAAAAATATATTTC
The DNA here is from genome assembly GCF_000708025.1 of Charadrius vociferus. Classification (NCBI taxonomy): domain Eukaryota; kingdom Metazoa; phylum Chordata; class Aves; order Charadriiformes; family Charadriidae; genus Charadrius; species Charadrius vociferus. Next base: position 483,598 of record NW_009648550.1, on the reverse strand, counting down.
AATTAAGTTACATAGTAGTAGGCCTCTCTAGCCTAACATTATTGGCTTCTACTGCGACTTAAATCTTAACCAAATACACATAACTATAGGCAGGAGTTACTGTATGCATTTAAATAATAAAAGGATTTCTAGAATTATTTAGAAAATTAATTAAGAGTATTTGTCACTCAGCAGTGAACAACTATTTATGAGTCAGGTGACTTAAATACATTTTAATCCAAATCATTCAGGGCATTAACAATGGTTTTATTTGAATTTTTAAAAAACAATCCTTTAGACTAACAAGCGAACGTTTAGTCTTCTAGAGACAACGAGAAAATAGATAAACCAATGAGGGACTATCTGAATTTGATGGTCTTTGTCTTAAAAAACAGACTGAAAGAAACACAATGAAAGCATATACTTACTGAACACTGCAATTTAAATGGTTTTCTACTAGTAGTGAAAGCAGCACATGTGATAAGGTCTGGGTCGTTGCCTTCGTTCCACTGTGCCAGGATACTGTCATAATAAACAGAGACGCCAGCCTTTGACAGTGCCTCCTGAACAGCACTTTCGATTTCGTTGTTGTTAAGGCAAGTAACATTTGAGCTGAGTGGAGGCTGTACGAGATGTATGCGAGAACCATCAATTCCAAGAGACAACAGGGTTTCTACCGTGGTGTAAATGTCAATTGTATTCCCATAGACAATGACGTTCCCTAAGGGGAAAAAGGGGGGGGGAAATTTCTAAGATGTACAATGAAAACCTTATTAGTATAACTCGGATGATAATAACATGAAATTGCTCTCTTTGACCCTCTTATTTCTCTGATGCTATGAAGCAAACAATGTTACCTAGCAACAGTAGCTAAGATAATTTAGTGAAGAATCTGTACAAAACATCCCACAAAGTAGGCAAGTACTTAACATAGAAGTATGACATTCATTCTGACCCCATAATTTGAAATTATTTTGATTGAAAATCCGCTAGGGGAAAAAAAAAAACAAAACAACAGGTTTTTATTTTGTTCTCCTCTCCCTCGTCAATTTTGCTCATTCAAAGGACTTATTGGGGGGAGGAGGACAGGTGCAAATTAAGTACACCATGCAGAAGAAAACCACAAACTATGGAAAGACAAAGTTATCGAAAACAAGCCATTGTGCAATACGGGAGGTCACCAGTGCTGCCGCTTCCTTCCGCAAAAGCCTAATCTCCAGACAATGGAGACACCCCTGCAGACGTACCCCTGTGCCTGCTGCTTCCTATCTGCCGGCTTGTCTCACCGAACTGCCCCGCTGAGGGGCACGGGCGGCCGAGGCACTGACGGGGAGGGCTGGCAGCTCTGCACCGCTCATCGAAGACAGCTGCCTCCCTCCAGTGCATGTCAGAGAATGCCCAAAACCTACATGCCTCAAGTACGTGCTTCGAACCAGCCAGCCTCCGTCCTTGCACACTACCCAGAAATCAGCAAGCTCGAGACAGACATTTCTGATCAGTTGGTATGAAAACAGCGTTTGGGATATCGCTGCTCCTTTTGCAGTGCGTTGTCACTAGAGCAACACCCACGATTTAAACCAGCTCCATCTTTCCACCCACTGGGTGAAGGGAGCTCTGATTCAAACCCACATCTCCCAGCTTCCAGGGGACTGCTCTTAACTACAAAGCTGCAGGCTACATGGTAGGATCTTGCAAATTCTTACTGAAGTGTCGCCACTGCAAACCGCATAGTTAAAGCTGAGAGCAAATACGTGAGGGGTGGGAGGGAAGAGGTGCTGTGTGACTCTCTAGCCTAATGGCTAAAGCCCTCCTGGCAATGAGGGAGGCAGAGCTGGGATGCACAGAGAATCCGTGTGTTCTATCTAAGGATGCTTTAATATAAAACACATAAACATTCTTCTGAGCAGGGACTGAAATGTCGTCATCTCCTCACTGTTCCCTTTCCCCCTGCTTGGAATAGGAATCGTTTTTCTGCTCTGTGATCCACTAAGCCTTCAAGTCATCCATGCAAAATGGCGTAGGTCTCGTAGGACAGACTGGGAACTCCTTTCCTGGTGGCTAAAGACCCTTTGCTACAAGGGCCACAGGCCAGCTCCTGCCTGAGCAAAGGAGGATTGAGCCCAGGCTTGCGGGCTCCTCCATGCATGCAGCAGTAACCGTGCCCACAGCCACCAGCTCTGTGTCTGTGCTGTGCTCACTGCCCCAGCAACCAGCTCCAGCTGCAAGGCCAAGGTTGAGGGAGGAACACCCAGCCTGTGGATGTCGACAGACCTTCAGTAAGATATCAGCCCCTACATGTTAGGTCTGATGGGTGCTTCAGTACACTGAGAATCTGCTCTGTCAGCGCAAGCATGCATCAAACGCATATTCTCATTGCATTTAATGTCCCATAGCTGGACAGCGCTGCTGGTCAGCAGGTTCATTCATTGCTTTATGGGCAATCTCTGGCAGAAACAGGAAATAACTGAGCCACACCTCCACAAGCTAACATGCAAACATCCTTGCCGTAGAGGATATCATATGCTCCAGCATGGAGCTGGGAGAAAGGAAATTGCAGAAAAGCTAACACCACCCAAGTGCCGCTTTTCCAGGTAACATGTATAAACCAGAAGAAAGCTAACGCACAAATCCCAGGCCATCCCAGGCTTGTCCAGTCTCAGATTGAAGCTGAGGGATAACAGACGATAGAAGGTCTCATATGAGAATCACAGAATGGTTTGGGTTGGAAGGGACCTTAAAGATCATCTACTTCCTGATCTTGACACGGGCAGGGACATCTCCCACTAGACCAGGTTGCTCAAAGCCCCCTCCAGCCTGGCCTTGAACATGTCCAGGGATGGGGCATCCACAACTTCCCTGGGCAACCTGTTCCAGCATCTCACCACCCTCACAGTAAAGAATTTCTTCCTGATATCTAATCTAAATCTACTCTCAGTTTAAAACACGTACCCCCTCATCCTATTGCTTTATTCCCTGATAAAGAGTCCCTCCCCATCTTTCCTGTAGGCCTCCTTTAAGCTCTGGAAGGCCGCTACAAGGTCTCCCCGGAGCCTTCTCCTTTCCAGGTTGAACAATCTGAAATCTCTCAGCCTGTCTTCATAGGAGAGGTGCTCCGTCCTGCTGATCATCCTCATGGCCCTCCTCTGGACCTGTTCCAACAGGTGCATGTCCTTCTTTTGTTTGAGAGAGGATGGATGTTATGGCAGAAGTTTCTCTACGAGCTCTATGAAAATAGCTTGTAGTCTGGCAGTAAAGGGAAAGTGTAGGATGGAATGTACTAAAGAAAAATCAGTGTTGAAAACATATGAGGTGTTTCAGGAATGGCCTTTAATTGACATAAACAGCAGCTGGTACTGGCTCCCTACAGACTACAGAGCAGTAACTGCAATCAGAATTTGGACAAACAGCTGACTTTCCTACATAAGTGGTTTGATCTTGACTTTTGGCAGGATTTGTTTTCCTTCATGGCACTGCAGTAAGCAGTGATGAGCAGGTAAGAGAGTGCCTCATGCAACTAACTTGCACGTTTATCTCGGCATTGGCATTTATGTCTCACTACAAGTGATAGCATCCCCTACAATCTAAATTTTATTATTTCATAGGCTAAACTAATTTCACTGGGACCATGTTTTACTGCATGAGACACAGAGCAATACTAAACAGAGCATTCACAAAGCCCTAGCTCCCAAGAATATTAATGATAAAAATTGTTAACAGATGTTCTATTATTCCCCTTTGACTACAAGTTTATTTTATTTGTCCATATCAGTTTGGCTACTTGTAGCTGCCAAATAAACATATCTCTTCATAACTGTCAGAGAAAATAATTGCTCCATGATTATACATGCCTAGAAATGATGGAAAGCATATTTTTACTGTTCACTTCAATGACCAGAGGGACAGAAAAATTTTACCTGCAAACGTATTAATCTGAAATCATAAGAAGAAAAAGATCTTACTACTTTGATAAATATAGTACAGAATACATATGATGTGCGATAATGGGAATTCCATCCAGTGTGTACATTGCTAAGCTGACCTTCCAAGCCAGAAGAACCCCTTCCATCGCTTGTGTCTGCCAGGACATCCATCTATAGGCAGTACTGTCCTAATGAGATCACCAAAGAAAGAAGGAAGACATAAGACTGATCCATTTTTTTCACTGCTGCAGCCGGGTGCAATGCAAGAAGTAAACAAGCAGAACCAGTGCTGAAATACAGACTTGGATATATTCATTTTTAGTAATCTAATGTGCTATTAGTGCAGGTAAAAACGTAGTACATAAATGCTGACAGCCTCACATTACATTTACATATCTTCAATTAGCAAGGCGTGAAAAAACTTAAGCGGCTGAAGAGGATGCAGTGGCTGAGAAAGGGGAATGAGAAGTGCTTACCAAAAGCACAGGCTAGTGAAGTTCTCTTCTGACTCTAAGGCAAGTAAGTCTGGGCAACTGAGAGATCTTCACCATTTGGCAGAACCAGCCTCTTTGGAGGGCAGTTCAGTTATTGCATTATATGTTGGCATTTTTGTATATACGAGATCAGATTCAAGCCCTGCATTTCTCAAGGAAAATTAAAATTCTGGTTTAGATGGTAATATTAAATACAACTACATTAGATGAAGGAAAGCAATGCTCCTTTACTGACCTCCTGTAAATCAACAATTTACGGTTTCTGCTTATTACAATATTAGTGGCTTTTTAGATTACAGTGCTAGTAGTCTAGGGACTACAGATATTCATTATGGACTGAAATTATGTTCACTGGACAGATAGCAGTTCCTCAGGATGCTTTTATTATTTAACTACATGAAAATGTATCTATCTGTGAGTAAACATAATAATCTTCCACAGAAAAAAGCAGCCATAAATAAAGACCGTTAGAGTAGTTTTATCATTTATTACTAGAATGTCAGTGTTCTGCGGCAGAGCAGGACCATTCATTTTCCACAAGTGGAAGCACAAGATTTCAGTGACCCTAGCGTGACCTGAATCTTTTTACTTTGCAAAAGCTAAAGGAGAAAACCAGTGTTAGCTAAAGCATCAGTGGCTCCGTTTGGTGATTCATGCACTGGAATTTTAATGCGATACTATCCCTACAAACACGCTTTTAATAAGGCAGTAAACTATGTTTAGGTAAAGAGAAAAAATAATTGCTCCATTTTGGGCCATTAAAGCAGTTTTGTTCCTTACTTTACTCCCATCCTACTTTTTATTTTCATGGAAAGTGCAGAGCTAATAGGAGATGAATTTCAATTAGTCACAATTACAGTTATAATAGGTTACATGCATTAGGCGGCTGGGTTTCATCAGAGAAGCCGCAGCGGCAGCCGTCGGGGCTGGTGCTCGCCCTGCTCCTGGGTCCTCGGCAGCAGGAGGCCCCTCTGGACCCACCAGCACAACCAGCCCGGGGCAAAAGCCTCCAGCCCCAGCTCAGGGACCCCGCGGCAGCCCACCACGCCGCAGCCAGCTGAGGAGCTGGCAGCGGTGAACGTGGCTCACCGCTTCTCCCACGGGCGGTGTTCAGTGGTGCCCAGTGATGGGGCGAGGGGTAACGGGCACAAACTTGAACACAGGAAGTTCAATCTTAACATGAGGAGGAACTTCTTTACTTTGAGGGTAGTGGAGCACTGGAACAGGCTGCCCAGAGAGGTGGTGGAGTCTCCCACTCTGGAGACATTCAAAACCCGCCTGGACGCCGTACTGTGCAACCTGTTGTAGGTGACCCTGCTCTGGCGGGGGGGTTGGACTAGATGATCTCCAGAGGTCCCTTCCAACCCTGACCATTCTGTGGGCTCCTTGAGGAACACCTGCTGCTGACCACCTGCCGGCTTCTCCTGTCACCTCTCCTTGCCTGAGGTGAGGAGGAGCCTGGGGGGAAAGGCTGCAGCAACCACGCTGCTGCTCATCCTTGGTGACGCAGTCACTGCCAGGAGCACCATTCCTTCCACCACAGCATGCACGCAATGCCTCCTGCCAGCACGTGCTACCAGGCTGATCCTGGCTCTACTTACGACCCGCAAAAAAGCATCCACTGATTTCACCCGGAATGAAGTGGTACCCAGTGCTCACAGAGGGAAGAAAAGCAATTAAAACCCCTACCTTAACTCTTAATTAAAAGCTGCTCTCAAAATCAGTGCCACCAAAGGAAGATTTCATCCAATTAGGCTAATAAGAGTCACATTGTGAAGCTCAGTGATTAACACTTTCCCTTAAAAAAACCTCCAGAACTACAGGTGGTCTCGAAGGCACATTCACCCTCCCTCATCCGAAGCTCCATGCACTCGCCGTGCTGGGTGCCAGTGGGAGCTGCTTCCTGCCCAAGCCCTGGGGCTGGCTAGGTGGGACCCCAGAGAAGCTCATCCAGTGGCCAAGCCAGGAGAATGAGGCTTGCACGGCAGGCTCCAGGCTGCTTTCGATAAACGTAGCAAATGGCTGAGTAAGAAGAGCACAAATAGAAGAAAGTTGTGTGGGGAAAAGACCGAGTATAAGCTGAGAATAATTATTATTGTATCTGAAGTGGGAGGATGAAATCTCTATTTCTGTGCGACTACAATAATCAGCATGTATATTTTTACTAGCCACTTCATCTTCTTTAAACATAAGCAAGTCCTATTTTTTAGCATTTTGACTTCTAATGTGTTTAAAGTAGGTTAGCAGGAACTTGACAAACAATACTTTACAGTTTTGATGAGATGAAATATAGGAGGTGTAATATTACATTTACAAAAGGCAAAACTAGGAGCTAGAGAATTTCAGAGATTAGAAGTAAATGCAAACGTAAAACTTTGGCCATCCCAGTAGAGCGGTAACATTGCCTGCAGAGAGCTGACAGACATCCAAATCAATTGCTGAACTCCACAGGAGCCTTCCCTCTGTACCTCCGTGAGCCTGTTGCCTATTAGGCTGTCTCCAGAATAGGCTAGAGCCTTAAAAGCGGACTCATTTTCAGAAAGAGTAGGGAACTTGGATGCAGCTATGATCAAGTCTGAAAGAACAACATTCATAAGAAACATATCCAGAAAACAAAGCAGGGTGAGGAAGAACAGAAACAGAGATAGGTGGAGAAGGATTTCTCCAGCTGGGCACTCTTTTTAGCTTACATCTGCAGAGAACGTGAAGTGGGAAGAGCAATGAAAGAGAACTGGAGCCAGAGGCAGGGTGGGGAGAAAGAGGGAAGCATCACATCTCCCATAGACCACACCTCCAAAAAGTCCCTCCAGACCAGCCTCACTGGGAGTCGTGGATTTAACTTACAACTGAAGACAGGAGAGTGCCTAATTAAGATATCCATCTTTACACTGCAACAAAAGCCAGCGGCAATAATGAAATTATGATTAATATTAATCATAACAAAGGTGCATTCATCCCAAAGCAGATGAGGTGCTCTAAGACTGCTGTTCGCCTGAAGAGCGCTCCTCCCGGGCGCCTTGTGTCCCAGCCAGCGGCTCACTCTCGGGCAGCATTTCTGCGCAGGTGTACTGGAGCGCATTCCAGGACTGGGCACGCACAGATTTACATGAAAGACTAGCAGTAGCGAACACAGAAAACTAACAACCTCATCTGTTTATGCAAACGCAGCTGTGCATATCAGCTGGACATCAGGTAGAACCGTGTGGGCAGGGGCTGGTATCAGCTGGAAAACAGGCGGAGTGGGAGTGCTGAAGAGGCTCTATTTACATGCCCGAGGCCAGGAAGCTGTTTGAGGAAAATGTGAGCAGAAACATTACCATGTTTATTGTCTCCTGTCCTGATCACAGCAAGACTTGAAGGATGATACAGAAATTTCCAGTGTCTTGAGAAGGTCTGCCAAGCGGGACATAAACCTTGTAGAGCACATCAATAACTACCAATTTTCATTATGTTCTCGACAAACAGCCAGGTAAACTACATCTTTAGGAAACTCCTGTTGTTGCACTCAGTCGACAGAAACTTTCTCACAAAGACAGCTTCCCTGCTCTCAACTCTGTCCTAACACAGATCTGGCACCACGGAACTGACTTTAACTCATTTACTGTTTGGTCTCTTTTTCTGTAGTTGAAAGTTTAACTCTGAAACCTGGATGATTCAAGATCTTTTCAATAGCATACGCATTCAGTGAATCAGCTAATGAATGTATGAACAATGCTCACATGAACAGGCTGAGGAAATACAGGTATGGTGGACATCTGCACAAATGCGTGATTTTAAGGGTTAAAAAGAAAATAGCGGGAGCCTGCAGTTCTGTGTGAAAATCTGTAACTGATGTAACTGAACACAAAGATGCCAGATACTGAAAAAACCCCACTTCCTAATTTAGACCTGTTTTCTTTGTGTTATGCCTCAAATCTAGATATTTTTCTATACAACAGAAAAACACATCCACTAATTAAATTATTATTTAATTGGCTAATTAATGACTCCAGCCAGATTTGCATTTGGGACTCATTTTGGTTTATATAATAATTATAGATAATTAATCTATCTCAAGCCTTTCTTTCCCAGCTAAATATGCTGGGTATCAAAAATGACAACAAATTGTAAATTAATCTGGAAAACAAAGCAAAGCAGATGAAAGACTTTGTTAGAATTAATCAGGCACCAATTATACCATGGAATTAAGGAAACAATAAGCCGAGAAAACATTTCTGTAGATGTGCATGTGTTAACGAAAACCCTTACCTTCTGAGTTGACAACGTTTTCTTTCAGCCAGTGCATTGCCTTTAAGCAGTCCTGATCGTCATTGAGAGTAAAATGATTGGAAGGGACTTTCCCTGTGTATCTTTGTGGCCACTTACTTATGACTTCTCTATTAGTTGGGAGTTTCCTGATATCTGCTCCAGTGGGAGACAGGACCTGGAAGAAATTAATAAATAAGTGAAGGAATATATAGCATATATCTTGGAGAACTGTTAAGAATTTAAGATTTAAAAAAAAAGATTTTAAAAAACAATGACACAAGCCATTTGACTACCTAAGGGTTGCTATCCTTGTACATCCTAACGCTTCTTAACATTCAGCACTAGCAAAAGCATCAGTGGCCACAGAGAATAGAGATTCATGCTAGTCCGGGTGCACACACACACACAGGTGCACGCATGTGTATATGTATACCATATTTTCTATAGGATACGGGTGGCCATTTTAAACAGCAGTGCCAGAAGAAGTGAATAACAATACAGGCAGAATGCAAACGAAAGGGACTTCACAGCAAACAGCAGAAACGCATAAATACATGGTTGAGGGATCTCTACAGTTATTTGAACACATACTTTTGAATGACACTTGAAAATTCTTCAAGCGGCAAGACTGCCTCCAACTTTTGTTAGCAAAACTCAACTTTCTAAAACGAGAGAGATTTTGTGCCAGAGAAAGGGACCAAAACCTGCTTGATGGTTAAAATGTCAGGATTCAGTAAAGTATTAATTGTATAATGCTCCTCTACAGTAACAAATTCAATCTGAATTATACAGAGCAAAAAAGGGAATTGTCATCTATGACTTCTATAGCACCAGTGATTAATGTCGTGAACAATGTTCTCACTGCCAATTGGATCAACTGAAATACTATTTGGTCATCTAAAACCAGGCATGACATCAAAAGAACTTACCCAACATGTAAATCCTCTTAATCGTAATGAATAATGTTTTTCTAGGCATTAATTTGACTGGTTACCAAATAAGGGACCACTTATAAAAAGGATGGACTACAGCTCTGTGTAATAAAACAGAAACCAGACGGTAAAAGTAATTCCCTCCTATTTTTTGTAGAGCTTAAAAGTGAGACTAGATGACATCAGGTTTTCTTCTTGAAGGCTGAAGAAAACCAAGTTTGCCCCTGCTTTCTTTATCTTTCTTTCTCCTCCAGTTTAGTTACTTGCCATAACTTATTTTGCAAGGCAGATTTACCTCCAAACTTCTTCTACTAGGAGCACTTAAAGTCATTCAGACCATACTTCAACTTTTGTTTCATCCCTGTTGAACAGTGAATATGGATTGTTGTTTATAGCGTGGCTCTACTCTGAAAAGCGATTACAGAAAAACTGGGGCTTTCTTGCTCCACAAATGTGTTGCACACGTGCAGTCCAGATTTCACTATGGGGCTGAACATACCTAACATTCATGTTTGTGACTTATGGTGAACAGCACTGTAAAAATCTGTAGATACACGCTCAGTTTGATCTCCTGATTTTAAAGGCAAAACACCTTACTTGCGATTCCTATCCAAAACCAACGAGTAAAGCAAAAATCACTGCAGGCAACGAGGCTATACAAAAGACGGCTGTTTGGTTTACATAGTTTGAAGGCCACGTGACGATACACAAGAAAGAAGAAACCCTGCCTGGGATGTGTGAGTCAAAGCTGGGCCTGTAGGGCTGGAGAGGAGCTTGATTCCACATTTCAGATGTAACTAAGGGTCTGCTTCAACCTCACTGGAAACTTCACTGTGTGCTACGATAACATACAGCACCATGTACATGCCCAGGCATGGTCATTATGTGAGATGAGTAATTAATTTGATAAGGAATTCTCTCCATTGCCAAAACTAGGTCAAATGGTGCTAGACCAGCTGGAGTTAAGTCTCCTGTGGCTGGGGCCACATGTCAATTGAGTCTACTCTTCAGCAGGTTTAATGGTCACGGTAGCAAAAATACTGGCAGATTTGCTTAATATCTGACACTGAGTAGTGACATCGCTGCTAGAAAATTTTGTAAAACCTCTCATGTCCTCCGAATTCTATAACCACACTGAAACAGTACAACCTGTGACACTGAAGGGCTGCAAACTTTCTGGCTGTACATTTGCTGAGGACTACTCTACTGCTTTTCTAATCACAGAAACACTATTTACTGTAAAAACTGAATATATTATTATGTTTTTCACTCTGCATACAATCTTACCTGGTATTTCTGTCCTGTACAGAGAACAAGGTAGTCATATGGTATTTTTTTCTCCTTGGAAACAACTACATATTTGGCAGCACGATTTATGCCAGTCATTTTACCAACCACAACGTTAACCCAGGAACAAAGTGACATCTGTGCATAATCTTCATCATTAAAACAGTGGCTGTGAAGAAAGAATATCTGTAAGTGACATTTCAGCAGCTGACAGCAGGCATTAATTAGACATCTGGTGAGTTAGCCAGAGTCCCCTAGTGGTTCAAGTCTGTTCTCTCGCTGTGAGTTTACAGCGGTCTATAGTAAAAGATTAGTCATTATGAAATACTCAGTTACAAATTGACAACTTTCTGCTAAAACCAAACAATCCCTCCCAGCACTGGGCCATACAGCCACGTAATTTAAAAACAAAGTCAGAAATATATGCTTTACTCTGCTTTTTCTTTGCAGGCTGATGTGAGGAGATTTTGCACCTGCAGAAAAGGTATTTTAACAGTCTAATTCTTGCCCCTATACAAGACTCCTTTTATTAAGTGTTTTTCCACTTCTGCTTCATTTGGTATTCAGCTTCACCAGTAGTGAAGACTATGGCGAGACACAAATGCAATGAAGGCACCATTGGCATTTTAACATCCACATTCCAAAGTATTAGTTTGAAAAGTTTAAAAATAAATAGAAAGCTAGGAAAACGGTTGTCAGAGCTAGAAGTAGATCTCAGATTTTCTCTTGGTGACCCATTTCCAAATGAGCTTTTCCAAAATGCAAGAGTGAAAAATTCCGAAAACATACTAAACTGACCCTCTACCCCCAAACTTTCGAGTCTCTAAGATGCAACTGAATTCCTCTGCAAGATGAACTGAATATTAACAGGCTATCCAAAAGAAAACAAAATTAGCACGTAAATGAAAGACATGAACAGTGCAGATGTGAAAGATATTAATCTTTGCTAATTTGTAACTGTACAACAATTTATTCTTAATGAAATTGAGGAAGCAACTTTTATAAATTTAAGGCAATTACCTTGAGTGCCAGGTAACAAACAATAGAAAAGTTTGTCTGTATTAAGAAGCAGAGCTTTGTTCCATATAGTGGTTATGGTTTCCAGGGGGTTTTGTCCTTGAACATCTTATGGACTAAGTGTTGTCCAAAAGAGACACCTCAACAGAAATCTGATTTTTCAGGGTGTGTATAGTGCGCACGTTCTGAGCACCACGCTCTGGCAGCGTTCACTCAGTATCAGTACCCAAAAAACTAAGGAACCTAAAATCACTTGTAGATTTTGAAAATCTCAGGCAAGGTTTACTTTTGCAGCTCTTAAATTTCAGCAGTGTTACAGCCTGTTTTCAGTGTAAAGTATCATATATATCCCTATGTTTGATGGAAGTATCAAAGATCTGGAAACTGGTATTTTAAAAGCCAATTTTGAAGCAAAATCCGAATGGAACAAGCCCTCTTTAATGCCTCAATAATGAAAATTAAAATTATTTCCAAAGGTCTTTTATGACTCAGAGTATGCCCCCAGCCTGCCCAACTAAGTAAATACCAGAATACTTATTTATTATTGCATTCATACTACCCTCTCTGCTTAATAGACTTCTGGAAAGACAAAGATTCCTGAAGATAAAATACTTCAACACAGATGTACAATAGACACATCATCATAAAATGCATGGAGGACCAGAGAGATGATATTTTCAACAAGGTCTGTTATGACTCTTGAACACCACTGAGTCTTGCAATAGCCCATTATGAAAATACACAGTACGTTGCTGGCCATTCTGCAAATCCAGCTAGACTCAACTCAATACCTTCCCGACACTGAAAACTTAAACCAGGCAAAATTCTGTTAGATTAGGTTCTTTCAGTAGAACTGAGGAGTAATGTTTATTCTAAACCCATTTACAGCTTTGTAGATGGATGAACTCACAGGATCTAGTGAAAAAGAAAGCAACAGGTTTTAAACAAGCAAAAAAGATGAATGGCTGGTGTTCCAGAGACGTCTGGTTTATAAGATGAGAGTGACATGGCAAGAGGATGGAACTTGCACATCCTGTGTGAAAGGGAGCCGAGTCTCACCCCTGCTAGCACTTCACACCTATGAGACAAGATGGGAATGGCCAATACAGAAATCCTGGGCTTCACCCAGTCTGTGATCCAAAGTCACTGCCAAATAAAGCTCACGGCCATTCACAGGCTCAATAACTTTCCTTTCTATTGATACTGAGTGATGAAAAATATTCCACTTTCTTCCACAGTACTAAATGTAATGTGATTAAATAGAAGGGGACTCAGCTCATGTTCAAGCACTTGAGGCCTTTATATAATACCAGTGACTGCAGCAGAGAACGCTAGAGAAAGACTCAGCACTAATAGCTGTTACTTTGACATTAGTACCAGAATATACATTCTAAAACTGATTGCTACACGTTAATTGTTGTTACCGAGTTCCCAAAATTGTCATATGGGATGCCACAGAAACAAATAAAGTTGCTTTCATGACTTGAAGAATTTTAGAGCTGACCGGCGAGGCTTTCTGAGGTGCTCTGCCTCCTCTGCACTCACAAATACCAGAGGCAAAGAAATAAGGGAAGAAAACCACTGACAATTCTAAACTGTAATCATGCAGAAATCTATAAATAAAATGGACATCAAGGACAGATGACGGTTTTCAAAAGCACCTTTATAATTGAGGTGCACAGCTCCCAGGAGACTGACACTCCAAAATCACAGGGATGCTTTCAAAAAATCATACCCTGCAGAGTTCAATTTTCACTCTTAATCTGCTTTCAAATTTTAACAGCTAATTCTGGCGAGGCAGCTATGAACCGCAACTTTCCATCAGGAAGGATGTTTTGTTATTACAACTCTTTTTTACAGTATACTTAGGAAAAAGAGAACATGCATTTATGTGAGCATATAATCCCTTCATTGACTATGTTTGTACTTAAACACACCTCTTTTACAATCAAAAAACCCCACAACTAATTCAGGTAACTACTTGCAAAAAATTCCTTGACAGGGCAAATATCCAAATGAGATAAGGTGGTTTTAAACAGGTTCACATCACACTATTTTCACGTGTTTGTAGAGATTTCATTTTTAAGGTTCAGTAGACATTGAGTTCTTTTGTCATTTAAAGAGCTGGCCCTTTAGTACATTCCCGCTTACTGAGTGAAAGGTTCCCAAGAGTCACATGCCAAATCTAAATAAATTATACTAAGTCCATTTCCCAGCTATTCAAAATAACCAATTCCTTTAATTCTATACTGCTCAACATCCAGAACAATCATGTTCCTTTCTATCACTACTCCAAAACAAAAATAAAACCATCAAAACAAATACAGTAAATTTAAGTGAGAATGACATCCTGTGAATTTTAATGAGGTAAGATTTTATCCTACTAAATGGAAGATGTTTTACTTATTGGCAAACAAGAAAACTCGTAAAATGTTTGACCACTCAGTAGCCACAAGCATAGCTATCTTTCACAATCTTCCCTTCAGCTGTTTTGTACCAGAGCCATGGCTCTGCCAGCCCAGGGGAGGTAAGTGCGAGGGACAGCCCTCCGCCTGGGACTGGGGATAGACTTCCACAGTCCAGTGACTGGCACACAAATAGCTCACAAGCAGCAGAATTGATGCAGCACAGTTTGTCCCAATTTATCAACAGCAACAATCCTAAACTTTGCCCCATATACTCAGCAAAATTCCCACTATCATCACTTCATGGAAGTTGAAAACTAAATGATATTTTAAAAGCAAGCATACATCTTCTGTCATTTTTCTTTAACCTGGAGATCTAAGCAATCTAAAAAGTCTTGGAAAGCAGAGACCAGTGTCCTGGTATAACACAAGGCATTGCCGTCCTGAAGTTACTGCTCTAGCAGTATTTCCCTAGTGCGAATGCACGTTGTGTAGACAGATTGGATTAATTTGAGGCTATCTGTCTATGTATCTATCTAAAAATTAGGACAAGTTTACAAAGAATTACCAAGTGTTATGTTTTCCTTTGAAGCTACAGAAGTGTTTAGATATTAAATCAAACCTGTTAATTAAAAATCTTCTATGTTTGGAGCCCAGTAGGTCTTTTCCTGGAAGGCCACGAACTGAAATCAAGGTCAGATTGTTGAACTTCAGATGTGGACTGTGGAAAGAAAAACAAAATGCCACACAGTTCAACCAGTGTAAGTTTGCCGAGGCTCTGTTCGGTACAAGCATAATGCGAGTGCATTTCAATGTATGGTTACACACAGCGCTTACAGCTTAGCTTCCCAGTCCACCACCGTCACTTTCGAGCTCTGCAGCATCCAACACAATACTGCCTCAATCCTGACAGAGATATTTAGACTCTATCATGCAACTAACAAGCTCCGTTCCTAAGACCTTACGGCAGGACTTACCTTCCATGACTACAACAGGTACTGTAAAACCACCAAGCCTTTGCTCTAACACCTTTGCTGTTCATAGCTCACCTTCTACAAGCTGCAGGAGAGGAAAAAAGAATTCCTGGCAACTGGTAATTTGTCTGCTTCCTGCAACAGGTCTACTGAAATTAGGAGGGCCTATCAAAGAAACATCATAGATTTTAATTCCGTGTTCAGGAGGAAACAGAAAGTAATTCCTTTACAGAGGCCAGATACAAAGTGTTTTGTTATTTTGCTAAGGTGCATGTGTCTTTGGGCACAAAAAGAAGAATACTTTCCACCATAGTTTCATTAATGCCGGAGCGTGGGGGGGAACAAGACTGACAGTATGCTGAACTAAATGTGATCTGACATTTAAAAACAAATAAATATTATGAGTGATTAAGCCTTCTAATCTTCAAGGCTTTCTGTAAGTTAAGTATGGATTGATGCAAATGGTACAAAGGAATCAGAATATTTTTTATCAACCAATGTTAATTTGTTATTCATACATTTAAAAAATATATTCAAACAAAGTTAAAGGTCATACTTAAACCAAGGAATTTCAAGGTTATGGCTGCCCCTCTCAAAATGCATATTAATAGTTTAATTCTGGATTATGGATTATCTATGGTAAATCTCCATGCATACTCAGGCCGAGTGCAATGTAATAAATAACCTTAATGTAACAGAGTGCATATATTTATACAGATTATGGGCCTGATTCTCATTTAAATTAAGGTCACTCTGCAGAGGTGGGTGTAAATAGAATTTGCTCTTCATTTACAGCCACATTATGCTGGCTGAGTGATACAAAGTGGTCTTCATGTAAATGAGAGTTAGCCCGATACATTAAGCTGAATTTAAAGTATACAGAATGCCATCTGCACTCATGGAGCACTCCTAGTGGGGTGCAAATGGGAACAATTACTATAACTTTATACACCACAATAGTATGACTCCTTGGCATCCAGTTTACATGTAATTATGAGGAAAATTACTGCAACAGTATATAAACATCCTAGACGTTCTCCTATCCTGCCTCTCCTCATAGCTATGAGGTTTCTTTTCAGCTTAGAGCTGAAATCCTCTCTGTACATGCTGCATGGCCTCTTGCCAATAGGTCTCCAAATGTTATTGTAGCACATCGATTAAGTTTAAATTACATTAACAATATTTAGGACGAAAATGTTGCAAGCAAGCATCAGAAAAATGGCAGAATGAAGGTCCTAGGCAACATTAATACGCCTCTTTTGCATGATCGCACGGTGATGCACTTTATTGATCTGGTCACATACTATTTTCTTCTGCAGATGCTCTACCTCTATTTAGTCCATACGCAGTCATCCAGTATTTCCCCAGTCATATGGTATTTGTTCAGTTCTTCCCCATTGAGCGTGAGGCTTCAATTCAGACCTTTCACTCAGTACGATTTACTAACTAATGATTTACTTCTACCTCAGCGCTCCCATGGCATTCCCATATGCCCCAAACATTAATTCATGATTCCCATTCATTAATCTTGCAGGCATCAAAATGTTGATTAGCATGTCCTTAGAATACCGTGATGAAATGAGTCATATCTTTGATTCCCATTTTACATTGAGAAAAATCAAGGCACAAAGAAAATTGGATTAAAGCTATGAAAAAGGCACGCTGACGTCGGAGGCAGAACTGAAGAGACCCAGAGGCCGGTACTTGGCACTGCCCCGTGCTCAGAGTGCGGGCACACTGCCCTCCCGGGTCCAAGGAGCTGCAGCGCTCCGTGCACAATTTCATGCAAAGAATGGTCACGTTTTCAGAGGAGTAAAATTCTTCTTCAGCTAAGAATCAAAGTTTGTTAAATGTTTAAGCGCAGGCTGGCATTTGTGAAAATTACCACAATCTTTAAATAAAGTAAGTAAAAACCCCTAATATCCTGTATTGCAAAAGCTTCAGAACTGTAGATGGTATGCCTAACCTTAGGATTTTAAATATATATACAGGCACTTAAATACAAGCCTGCAAACTACAGGCAAACTGTTGGAGCTTCGCCACGGTTACTGTCAGGCTCTAGCACACAAAGTTGCAGAGCGGTAACAGGTTTGAGTATTTTGACCAGTGATTGTTATGCACATTACCACACTCTATATCATTCTCCCTTTTCCTCTATATAGTATTATTTCTAGGCTAACAAAAGGATGGTTTATTTATTATGGCTTTTGATTCCTTACTGCTGCCTAAAAGCTCTTAATAACTGAAAAACAACAAAGGCTCCGAGAAACAGGTAGCGCACGTTCAGAGAGTGAAGGTCTTACATGCTTCTAATATACATAACAACGCCTAATATGCAGTAGGGTAAAAGCAGAGGTTCCCATTTGGTGAAAAAGTCTTCAAGTTAAGAGCCTGAACCAACGCAACATTAAACAAGTGCACCTGCATTTTAGAAGCAAATAATTCCAGCAGGGATTTATGTTGCTGTGGATACAAAAGGAAGAACAGCTCAAAGATAGTGGGAGAGCAGGGAGGGATTAGAGTATCTAGGGAAATAAGTAAAAGATATTGGGTTTCATAGCAGAGTTCTAGAGAACAGCTACAAGAAAATGTCTAAACACCCTTGCCCTCAAAATAAAATAGGCTTGCCAGTTTACTATGAGCATAATCAAAGGAACAAACAAAAAAGTTTTCGTACATTATTTATATGGCATTTGTGAATCTGTTAGAATATTCCTTGCTAGTTTGTCTTGACTTTTTGCCTGGTATCTTGCTACCTTTTCTTTTCCTGTGTGTGCAGTATGATGATGGAAGCTTAGATGGTGGAAACTGCCTGAACAAATGATTTAATTAATTGCTTTCACTAAGCCCCTCATTATCACAAAAAAATAAGTCAAGTCACTTTTGTTACAAAAAATAAGGTGCAGTGAAGCAGTCTACAAGAACCTAAGCATTTCAGTTTATTTCAAATGAAGCATCACACTTTTTTTTTCCCCCCAGTCATTTATAAAAACTAAAATAAAAAAGGGTGACAGAAGATAATGCTTTATCTGGCTACCAAAATCAGTAGCTATGTCCACTATTCCCTTGTACACATAATCTTTAAACAATAACTTTAATATCTGGATTTATAGACTATCCAAAAGTAAAGTCCTAATTATACTGTATCCTCATGTAAAAATGGCAGCTCTAGATCATTCTAAAAATGGTAACAAATAGTCCGTTTTCAGCCTAGATGCTGAGAGCTTAGATGTGATAAATTCTTGCATTAATGAAACTTTGAAATCAGAGAAATCTCTGTCCTGCAACAAAAAAAACCAAAGGAACTTTACGATTTTTGTGGGGAGGAAGGAGCCCAGAATGAGAGATGATGATAAAATAGCCCCAGCAGGCAATAACCTGGTGTTCAAGGCACAGAAACACAAAGTGCCCAGGTATAAGTCTCACTGTAAAAGGCAGATATAGACAGTAGTTCTCCTTTTCCCAAATAATACAACAATTCATCCAAAGTAGGACGTTTTTTTTTTTTAAAAAAAGAACTATCAGCACCCCAAGCATTTCAAAGATAAAGTTATGACTTCTCCAAAAGGAAAAGATTTGCTAACAAATTTACCAGCTCTGCACAAAACTACAAATAGAAATGCTCAGCTTAACAAAGGTTACTAATATTAATAACAGAGAACCCCACTCATTCATATTTTCACTAAAGGACAATAAAGCACAATATAACAAACAAAATAAGCAAATAAATAAAGGTCAATAAATTAATAAATAAATAAAGCACTATAGACTTTGAGTAATCTTTACGAGTAATGTGTTTTCATATTGCCAATACACTAAATTGCCTTTTTTTTTTCCTTGGACAAAGCCCATTGCTTTCACTGGCAGAGCTGTAAAAGCCTTTACCCTTCTCTCGACTTCCTCCCGCTCTCTGGGCAGCTGTATTTGACTCAGACAAGTAAGAACCAACACAAAATCAAGAACAAAGATATGTGAAAACACAGTAAAACCATTTCCCTGTGTGATGCTACGTGATGCCATTCTAGTAGTATGAAGGCTCTGCAAGTGATCCTACAACACTTGGTTATTAAGCTTTTAGTAAGAGAGTCAGTAACAGAAGCAGCAGAAAGGGTTTATTGTTTGTATCAACAATTACCAAAAGTGTCTGTTTTCAAGAGCCTTATGTAAGTGCATCAATTACAGACCTCAGAACAGGATTTCAGCTTAACTGCTGACCAACAGATGTCCATCTAGAAGTTATCCCTCTTTAATTACGAGTAAACAAAGATAAGCCAGTTCTCCATTGGATCAAACTTAGGAAAAAGTGTTAAGATTGTGAATGAATTTGCTCAATGAAAGAGGGCATAACAATAAAGTCTTTACTGGGACACTTTTAAATGCAAGGCTCAAGAAAGGGGTTTTCCACATATTCGTTTGTTCTGTAAACTGTGCCCATGATGACTCTTCCTCTCAAGACCAGTGATAGACATATCAAGAACACCACCAACTGAAATAAAGAGCTAAGTGAATCTCATTGTCAGTAGCTCACATTTAATTTGACTGCCACTTTTGACATCAGGGGATGGATATGGCAGTTGTTTACTTCAGTGAGAGAATTCACACCTTTTTCTTCCCAGACCATGACTATTTCTATTCCAAGATAGGCCACAACATTGGTGAAATTCACCATTCATTTCATTTCAGAAAACTCTTCTAAATTGTTCAGAAAACACATTAAAAGGAAAATGTTTAGTTCTGATTTTGATTTTTAAAAAAATCAAGATGTAATTTCTTTAAAAACAAGAGCCTCTTTTTTAAATGACACTTCAGCAAAATATTTCTTCATGTCCCAGTTACTTCCTCCTGACAGCAAAACAATGTTCTCCCTTCAAAAACTTATATTTTGATGTAACAGTGCTTTTTACTAAAGCACTGTTTTTTCAGAAACCTCCCACCAGGTTTACTGGTGATTAATTTTATCAGATGCTGTATTCCAAAGAAGAGCAATCTATAAGCCCAAGCCATGAAAGCCACCACTATCACCACTTTTGACATCTTAGCAAGAATCCATTAAAAAGCTAAGTAGTATTTACTTTGACCTTTGATCAACACCCTTCAAGGATGCTGCAAGTGTTTCTCTCCCCCCAGCTGGCAGCTCTTCCTCACTGGGTCTTTCTCCAAACTTTAAACTTGATGGCTTAACTCTACACAGGATTTGGAGGCACCCCCTTGGTGTTGAAGTCTAGTGCCTACTATCATAAGACACAAAAAAAAAAAACCACAAACTTTCCATAAGCTTTACATGCACCATTTTGAAGATAACTACATTGTTTGCCCCCACTATGCCGACTGGAAGATGTTCTTTTTTTCCACAGTGTCAATTCTCTCTAACTTCTGGCCCATATTTGTTGGGTGCACATTTATATCTACTTGAACTGAATAAGGACATAAATCACAAACTTAAAAAGTTTGCATTTTTTCATGTTTCAAATGGGCTTATTCTTGCAAACCTTCTATTGCCCCTGGACGTGCCACTTTACCTCCTTTTGTTCAACAAATATTTTCTACTTCCTTCTTCTTTGCTCTCACTAAAACCTGTGCCCCCTCCCTGACTCTAGCTCATGTGGTATCCCTCCCCTTCCTCAACACCACATCTCAAAAGCTGTTCCTCTCCAGTTAAATTTTGATTTTCCTGCTAGGGTAGATCAATTAGTCCTCCCACTTTTTACCCTTTAACTGGTTAGCCCTAGAGTCCCTTCCATTTTAATGCTTGTCTCCCTTGTGTCCTCTGTGCGGACCCTTTTCCTGGACAATATAATTAAAAACGTTAGCAACTTTGCGCTGCATTTCAATTATTTTATTAATTGCTCCTTTTTAGGTAGCTTTACATCACCCCACGATCTTGATTTCTCCCTGAATATTACCAAACACGTCTTTTTCCAGTTTCTTCTTTCAAACTCCTATCCATATCATAACTCATTTTTCTGAAACAACTCAGCCACCCTTCTGTCACTGCTTTTATCCCTTCTAACCACCTCTCATTTCCCAGCAACTCTTTTTGCTTTCCTCACCTATGTCAACTCAGCTTTCCCTATTCTTTTTCGCACCGTCTTCTCTAGTGATTGTGGCTTTTTACTGTAATTCAGTTGAGTCTTTTTTCCTTTGTTAGACTAATTCTTTTCCACGCTTTGCTTCTCAACCCATGTTGACCTTTGCAATTTTACCACTAAGATCTTCTCCGTCCCTTAACCACCTCTGGTTAAGCTTTCTCCTAGAAGTCTCTTTGACTTTGCATGTTGCCAGTACTTGCAAGGTGTATACCAGGCTTTGAATGTGCCTATCAATTAACACAATTAACGTACAAACACTGGAGTACAGCATTTAACAGAAAACTTCTAACACAACTTAAAACTAAGTCTTATGTACTTGCTTATTTACATATCTGCCTATTTACTTTTAGTGTAATATCACTTCAGGCTCAAATGTGAACTGCCTTAACATTCTGCACTGAGAAATGCTGTGAGCATATACTGAATTTTTGTAGCAATGTACCAATCAAATTTTGACTCATCTAACAACCCAGCTGCAGATTTCTTAGGAGGCTCTTTGAAAAACTATAGTATTCCCTCAGTATCTGTGTTTTTTCCAGGATCTAGCTTCTTAAAATCAGCGTGGCAAAGTCTTTACGGTATGAACTGTTATGTGACCGAACACGAAAAAAATCTAAAGAGTTCTTTTCTTGGCCCATAC
The DNA here is from genome assembly GCF_000708025.1 of Charadrius vociferus. Taxonomy (NCBI): domain Eukaryota; kingdom Metazoa; phylum Chordata; class Aves; order Charadriiformes; family Charadriidae; genus Charadrius; species Charadrius vociferus. Next base: position 461,613 of record NW_009648550.1, on the reverse strand, counting down.
AAAATACATAACTGAATCAGACACATCCATATACTTATGTGGGAATGTCCACAGCTACAAAGTTTACAAGATTAGCACTACCAACCCAAATGTAAGTTGGCTCTGAATTCGACTAAACCAAAGTGCCATCCAACCACCGCTTTATTGAGAGCATTTCCTTACTAAAATTTCAATTTCCATGCCATAAATGTTTCAGCATTTCAGCCTGTTCAAAGTATAAAACAGGGCAATTATTTTTCTAGACAGAAAATGAGGGATATCTCATGATGGGCTTGGTAGTTACAGTCTCTAGCTGTTTCAATCTAATCACCTGGCAGATTTAAAATCGCAGTTGAGAGACATCAACACCTTTTTCCACAAATAAAGATACCATAAATTGGGCAGTAAAACTAGACTGTGGTTGAAATTTTGTTGTTTTGTCTGCTCCTGTGTCAATGTTTCAGTAAATAACATACACTGGAAATTCCAGCTTATTAATAGGACATTTTTAATTGGTCATTATTGGCCAATCATGTTAAAACTAAGGTGGGGTTTTTTATGGCCGTCTACTTGCCAGACCCCAATTTTCCATATTATTGCAGAGGATGTGAATATTTTGACTTTGTGATGTTGCTTGGTGCAGATTTGGCAATGCTGCCTTCACAGAGATGAAGAAGTATCTACCCTAGAAAAGCCCGTGGATGGCAAAAGATAGACTTCTCTTGAATTTGAAGGGCTTGAGATCTGTACCACTGTTTTTGTCCTAGCGTATGGCCATGGACCATACATTCTCCTCCTGACAGCTAAAGCACACAGAAAGAGAAGATACTCATAAAAGTTGCATGCTCTGAGGCACCACCCCAGTGCCACATCCTCCTGACAGAAAGCTGGCAGCCCAGGAAGGACAGGGACATGGCTGGTGGAGGAGTCAGCCGGGCCAAAATTCCTGATCTCAAACATCTGCATGTAGCAGCTGCGGATCTGGGCCTCGCAGCACCTCCGGCCCTGGCAGCCTGATGAGCACAGCTGCCTCGCTGATATTGCATCCCTTAACGTAAAACAGCTCTGAGAGGTGCAGCACCGCAAAGCCATCTAATGCCCATCTCTTCACCAGGGCAACATGATATTTCTCCAACAGCTCCTTCCCAAACAGCCATGCCCTGTAGCTCCCATGAAACTGAAATTATGCCTGATTAATGCAGAGATGCTACTGACCACCACACTCCTAGGGAAACAAACCGCACAACACGATGTGTTACAATTCACACCACAATGCAGCGTGGTAACATGGGTACTGGAAGCAATCGAGCTACAGCACTGTGGAGCTCCATCTAAGCTACCCAATTGACGTTAGAAGTTTGCAGAATCTAGGTAACACAGCAGGCAGTAAAGATTCACCATCTCATTACTGTATCTTATGTGCTCCCGACTCTCGTTTCAATGTAAACTGCATTCAGACTCACCTCCTTCCTGGGATCTGGAGGGTAATCACAGCAATCCAGAACAGGAACCTTGAAATTTCAACTCATCAAGCATTCAGAAAAAACAAGCAAGTACCTTCGAATAGCAATGTTCACTTGTCACAACCCTCACTCTGCCCGTTAGAGTACATAGATATACGCACACATATGAACAGGAATCAAACCAACACTAATCGCTGGAGGGAAGGATCACAACTTAACCAGCCAACTAATTTTTTCTCCACTGTAGCAGTATGAACAGTCTTCTGTGCTTCAAAAACAACCCATAGGCAGTTTATAGACTGCTTTGAAGAACTCAGTAGTTATACCTCCACAACAACTCTGGGATACATACTTCAAACAAAGAAAAATAAATATGAACAGAAGAGAAAGTACATCGCCTCCATCGCTTTAGCACAGAACTGGAAAACCTAAATGCAGTGTTTGCACTTGGAATGCTTCTTTATTTGCTTTGAAGTGCATTGATCAGAGAGCTACCAGATGCTTCGGGTAGTCAGGTTACCAAGCTCTGTACAGAGCTGTTGAAACAGCCATGCTAATGTCATACTTAGTCACCAGAAGTATGAGAGATTCAAAATATAATTCTATAAAAATTCTTATGACATTTCAATTTTGAAACAGGCCTTTTATGAAAAAGACTACTATTTCCAAGATCAGTTTTAACATGCAACAAGTAGTTATGAGCATTCTATACATAAATAGTAGCAAAAGAAAATCTACAATTACTTACAAATGTAAAGTGTGAAAGAATAGCTTGGGGTCAGACAAACGCTTGCATATGTTTAAAGGGCAAGTACTTGAAGTTGAAATAATCTTATTTAAGACTGAAAACTGTCTCTACAGCAAGACTATAACTACGAAATAACCACATATCAATGCTAATTGAGTATCATTTTTTGGCAGCGGCATGTCAAATGGCTGTTAGGAAGGCTGATCTTGACCCATATCCTCTCCCCTAGTTTATGTCTGGTATCAGTCACTGACAGTGTTCATTGTGATCCTGACTGCGCAACAAGGCGAGATATGACCTATCTTATTTATCTCTGTCACAACTCGATCTCTGTTCACCAGAAATGACGGAAGGCAGCAATGTCTGAAGGACGCAGGCCCGGTGACACTGAACACATGGTCGACTACAACATTGTTCTGGATTTGCCTTGGTATGAAAAAAAAGGCAGTCAAAAGGAAGCACATGTATATCAATTCATGTGGCAAAGATAGATAGTAAAAAACAATGAAGATCACTAAACCATTCATTACATGTTAGCTCTGTGATCAGCAAGTAAGCACTAACTATTTAATTAGTCAACTAATTAGTGACAGGCAACATGGAAGGCTTCAGATGTTCTCAGACAAATGCAAAGATAAAAAGCCTAATTAAACAGCAAGCATTATGCTAACTATTGCCAAATAGGACAGATGTGCAGGATATTGTATAATACTGTGCTGCCAGATAACGGCAGTCATAGCTGTTCCATCAGAAACCATGTTTTAAAAACCCCTGCCATTTCTAAGCTAATCTTAGATACGTTTAACTCACAAAGGGAAAAACTGTCCTGCAGACAAAACCTCACAGATTTACTGTGTTAGATTCTAATTTACAAAAGAAGTTCAGGGCTTTGACAAAAACATACGTTAACCCATCCGCTTTTTAAAGGCAATAATTATTTTCATGCACCCACACGGAAAGGCAAATACATTTCACAACATTTTCATACAAGATACTGTGATCTTAGCCACCATTCATTTATTGCTATTTTGTGTAGCATATTATGTATATTTCCAGCGTCCTCAGAGAGTAAAGTCATTGTTTACACCAGAGGTTGGATTAAGGAGGTTTTCGAAATCATGGATTAAAAAGGGTTTTCCCTGTAATCAGAAGACAATAACGCTTTCCACAGCTATATGCAAAGAGGTGGATAAAAAGCTAATTGGTTCACTACACTGGAACCAATGACAAGATACTGCTGTGAGCAAGCTTTTTGCATTCTTGCAGCCAAACTTCAATCACCTGCTGTCAAGGCATACTAGTTAGCATGCTGTTCTGTGAATCATCCACCACAATAAACTGAAAATGCCTTTTTTTTTTTTTTAACTGTATATTCTTCTGGCCTAACACTGCTGTCATGACCATTGTTCTTAAATTATAAAAGAAAACAAGAAGAAACACACACAAAAAAAAAACCCGCCCTCCTGCTAAAGTAGTATTTAGCAATGAGGTTATTTTTTAAAGCATCTCGGTACTTGGGAATATGAAAAGATTAAAATGCTGGGCTATAGCTTACATCCATCAGGATATACATTTAAGGGAACAGTGGTTTAACTGAGGACTATGTAACTCAGTATCCCCAATTCTAGCTGTTCGCAGGTT
>NW_009648550.1:432626-457731 GCF_000708025.1 Charadrius vociferus | reverse complement strand
CCAAGAATTGGTATTTGCAGAACTCTAAACTGAACTCATTATTCCTTCTCTCATATTCATAGGTACTGACATTCTGTATTAATGAAAACAGATTCTGCACTTGCAAATAAAACTTTCAGACATAATTTTCATTGAATACTTGTGAGTTGAATATTTAAAACATCTTTTTCATTTAGAAATTTAGTATATGCATACTTGATCTCAGTGGGGATGACAAAGAAAGGGTAACTCTTTAAAAAACTTCCTTTAGTCTTAAATCAGACTCCTTTTTAGGGTCTTCATTCATGCTAATTTGTCCATGTTAGTGGCTCACAGTACTACAAGTGTAAGTGGCATCACACACGTATTTACCAGAATGACTGCTAAAACTCTTCTCCTTGCAATTCCCCCCTCCGCCCACCCCAAGTCATGGCACGGAAACTAAAAATAAAACTTGCATTTTAGCTTAACCTCTCTCTGGAAGTTTTTTTTTTGACTTGATTCACTCTGACGCTGAAAGAGCTTTCTCCCCACATCCTACAACAAAAGGGAGGCAGGAGCACCAGGCAGCGCTAACAGTTTGGAGGGCAGTGAACAATAGAGGCTGAGACTCCGTGTTGCTGGGCTGAGCTGCTTTTTCACAAGGCGGGTGTTTGTTCCATTGCAACCTCTCCTTTAGGACTGGACCTCGCTCAAAGTTTACACCTCTTTAACAAATGGTCTGATGCTGCCGCAATTCATATACGCCTTGTCTTAGTGCTAGAGAGTGACCTAAGTCCTGGCTTTGTGCAAGGGGAAGCATATAATTGCACTGCCCAGGAGGAGACTCATGCAGGAATTGTGGGAATCACGATTCCTTCCCTGCTTGCCATGCTCCTGCAGGGAAGTTAATTACTGCAGCAATTTATGATGCAACTCACTCCCCCCCCGCCGCCTCCTTCCACAGCATCTCGGCTCTGCTGCCCAGCTCACTGCACCTCCTCACCTACGGACACAGCCTGGGGAGCCGCTTTCGCACCTGTACCCACTGACAGCCGGCCGGGCAGGAGAAGGGAGGCCAGGTCCTGCCTGCACTACCGCCAGCGCTGCCGCCTCCATCATCCACCTGTTTCTTGAATAAAAAATTCATATGAGCCCTAAAGAAAAGCAGCACTGTAGCTGAAAACACGTGTCTGCATGTGATTACATGCCGAGAGGGGGGGAGAAAAAAAAAAAAAAAATCAGCAGGAGATATTTATTTAAACGGTGAAACATGAATGATGAGATCACCTTCACTGCCCTAGTGTTAGATTAAGCACAACGGATGCAATTCTCCAGGGCTCAGGGTACCCCGAGCGTTAGGAAGAAGCTTCCCCTACTGGCAGGTCATTCCATATACTCACTGTCAGCATTTCTGCACTGCCCTTTGAAATAACGGGCACCGATTTGGGTGCACCAGTGCTCCGACCTCTGTGACAATATCCATTTCCAGAAACTCCAACCGCAAGGTAACGAGCCACAGCAAGAGACCGAAGCGGCATGTTGTAAGATAACAGTTCACAGCGCACAGTTCCCCTTTGCAGCACGGATTATACAGCTCATTTTGGGTTCGGGTGGATAAGCAGCGGTGCCCACGGCTGCTCCACGGCACTGCTGGACGAACGACAACCCTGAACTTCCCCCGAAGCGCTCTGCCGCGGCAGACGTGCCGTGCCGGGAGCTGCGGTGCCGCTGCCCCAGCACAGTGGGAGCGAGAGGCCGCCGGCTGCAGCCCTCCAGTGAGGAGAGGTAATTCTCGTGATTATTTCTCTGCTCAATGAAAAATATATTTCTTCAGTCTCAAACAAGTTGAAAACACTTGTAAAATCTAGTTCTAATAATTGTTATGTAGGTAAGTGAATTACATTTGTGTGTTTCCATGGTGACCGATAATGTAAAATAATTAAGTATGAAGAACAATGAGGAGAAAACTACTTCCTCTTTTTAAGGATTAGGGGCTTACAAATTGATTCAATCTAGCTATTTTTAGTGCACATAACCTTTGCAAAGAATGTTAGAAAATTGAGTAAATTAACCTAAATTGTATTAAAAGGCCTTCACATCGGTCAGGAGACTTTATCTGCCGCTGATGTGAAAATGAAAAAAATAGTCTTTCTTAAATTTATACATATATTAATATAAATTCTGTGACATTTTGCACTAAGTGCTGACTGCTTGCTTTTTGCCTTCTGAGAGCAATACTCAATTTCTGTCAAGCAGGAGCACTCCAGTTGTGCAGCGCTGAAGAGAAGCACTCTCTCCTATGCACAGGAAGGACATGTTCTGCAAGAACCCTTTGCTAGAATATGGTTCAAACAAAACTTCTGGTTGAAAAGTCTTGGTTGAGGCATCTCAGAGGAGGATACCTATAAAGGATTGCCCCAGAGACAATACTATCTATACGTACTGTTCACTAGAGAAAGACTTAGCTTCTGGCTGACAGACTTGGTTGGAGTGTAAATGTGCTTTGTTTTTCCTCTCACAGTATTTTATACTGAAAGCATAGTAATAAACAGCACAGGATGAACACCAAGAAAGGGGCTAATAGCTCTAAAGTACATTTTTAACTGAATTTTGAGTGGAATGGAAAGCCTAAAAGGTGCTGAGAACAGGAGGATGAGAAGAAAATTATTTTATTCCAAGAGGGGATGCTCTACAGGAAGTCAGGATCGAAGAAAAAAGAGCAAGAAGCAGGTATTTTTTCTTCACTGCTCCAGCAATGCGACAACATCCATAAAGCACTTCAACATTTTCTTCTCTTGCCATATTGATATTTTAATTTGTGATGTTATTAATGGTTGTTGTAGAAACACAAAGTCTTGGCTTAACTGAAAAAATAGGCAAAATTTTCAATTCTCTGCCAACCATAAAAATGCCAACCTCCCTTAGTTTTTGCAACGAACATTTTGTTGTAACAATCACATACAGAATTTGAATTTTATATTCATTTCTGCGAGTCATTCAAGACATTTCTAGTACGTATGTCTAATTGCTGAGGAAAGCAACAATTGCATTAAACAAATTGCATTGTCACATACACAGTCTGAACTCCCGATAACCCCCTAAAACTGATATGGAGGGGGTACTGATGTGCAGAGAAGGTGCAAGCAGTGAGATATGAGAGAAAGCACCCGTTCCCTAACTTTGGAAAGTCTGTAAAACAGCAGAACTTGTCTACAAGTTTACTCTGGTTTAGACAGTAGAAGGTATCAAAACAGTTGCATACATTTATTCCCTTTCTCAACCAGTTTATACAGTTTATTTACTCCAGTTTGGATAACTAAAGATAACCACAGCAATTCAATTTGCAGTTTTACTGCCAAAAAATTCTTTAATGTATGCTGATGGCTTGTGTTCTTGGTGGGCCACTGAGCAGGCTGAGCCTGTGAGAGAACAGTGTCCTGCTAGACCTTTCCAATACCCACTCTAGGGTCTACAGCAGAAGTGGCAGAAGGGCCAAAAATGACATTTGTTTTCGGTTCCTGAGCAATCCCAAACATCAGAAGTCTCATCAGAATCAAAAGAATCACGGTGAGATTACAATTCAACAAGCTTATGTCGTACATTTCTGCACAGCTCTGAAAACACACAGTTACAATGAGGTAAGGGATGGGAGGGATTCAGACAGTGATTTGTGATCCCACTGGGCACAACTAGCTTTAAAGATCAATACTACTTTGGAGCACACATGAACGGCTATGGACTTAACCTCCACTTGCAGAATTTTTCTATAAAAACAATGGTCAGAGACCATTATGTAGAATTCTCATTTTCAGTGTGCCTTCACCTTGAGTATCTATGAGCAACTTTGTCAGCACTTTTGAGTTCCGGGGTCAGCCAGGATGCAAGCACCTATCTCTTTTACATCCACAGGCACTCAGACCTTTAATATCTAGCACTTGGATACAGACTCAAAGCATGCTTCTAAATGGCGAAAGCAAGCCCCTTCAAACAAAAGGTAACATTCTTCTCAGTAAAGGAAATCAAGTTAAAAACTCACCAAAACACAAGCGTTTCCAGAAAAGATATTCCAACATCAGATGCACCAACCACCACAATTCTAGTGTTGATAGATGCTTTAGATTCCAGTACCAGCTTCCGATTTATGTGGTTCAAAGAATAACTCAACTGTAAAACACACGTAAAATTACACAGAAATGTATTAAAAAAACCCAGCAAATGTCTGGTAAGAATCATTAAACCATCAGTAATGCATTACCTTGCATGCATACAAAACTTATTATGGCTCACTGACGTGACAAATACTATGATTTTTCTGTGCACAGCACAAGATAACACAGTAGATAAATGGCACTAAAATGTTGAAATATGTGCATGTTTAATAGGTCACAGAAAATTAGCACAGCTTAATGGTCTGGCGTCTCCTGGAAAAGATGCTGTGGAGTCCTTGTAAGAGAGAAGAAAACACTGCCTCTTCTGTAATTTACTACCACTTAGCTAACACCTGGGGAACCTATTTACATAACGTTAAGGCCATTTTTATACCTTCTAGAGCAGTTTTTACTCTTGCTATTTTATTTCTGGAAATGGTTTTACTTGTAAATTAATTAGGAACTTATATCTTGAGTGTCTTTGTGTTTAATTGAAAACTGTCTTTCAAAGTGATAGAATTAACCTTCTTATTTCTTAAATACAGAGCAGCTACAGTGGAAGCCAGATGTCAAATAAGTAAACTGCCCCCAAGACCAAATTCTTGCTATAAAGTTTTTCATTACTAACTTCTCAGTTTCCATTCTTCTTAATGCATACACTCGTTAAGACAAAGTGCATAGTTTTTTACTTTTTTTTTTTTTAAATTTGTGTCTCTAGGTTTCAATAGCAAACAGATTCTCAAAACAAATATGCAAGCAAGGGTCAAGATATAATATTCCATTTGACCTTTTTTTCCCCTGCCCTGAAATCTATTTAGTTTTCAAATTTCTGATGAAAGACAGGGAAGTACTTTCCATCTTGCAGTACAACACACTTCACATTTTTCTTATTGCTTTGATTTGTATACATTCACAGAACGCATAACTGCAGACGCATAGATGCACTGAAGTGACATATAGAAAATGGAGCTACTTGTATTATTTGTAAGACACTTCTATATATTTCTGCTGCGTTACTTGGGCAGGAAGCAATCTAAGACTTCTAACAGGTTTTCATCTATTATGAATAGAAAGACAGAAGGTTAATAAAATTAAGTCCTCTAAATTCCTCCTATGAAATTACAGTAGAAATATATTCTCTATATATTAGTTGACAGAGTAACTCAATATATGAAGAGCAAGTATTTTATTTTAAAGCTATGGTAATGACATTGGCCTTCTCAAGAAGTACGTGGCACATTGAGACCCCCAAGAGGTCTTTTATACGGTGTCTTTGCAATGGTGGAGATCCACAGCTGAGATTTCAGCATAGCCTCACTACAGAAGGAGGAGAATTGTCTGTGTAACACACTAGAGTGCTGTCCTACACGTTAAGGAAGGATTATGGACCAGTTACTTGCAATCTGTCATCACTGTATAGCAAGTAATTTAAAATGTGGCAAAATTAAATGTCTTCTTTGGTCAGGCAACATGATTTTTTACTGCCAGAGAAGTGTTCTTCGGGTTGCAGTTCATCACAGTGCAATGATGACATCCAGTGGTGAGCCAGATTCATCTCAGGGACTGGACTTCACTAAGAAAATTCCAGAAGAATCCTTAAAAAGTATACTAGCCTATGATGGTTGCTTGACAAAGTCAAATGTGTGAAACCTAGCACGTGCTTATAGGCTCGGAGGCACCCCTGCACCAAGGAACGACTTGACTAGCCAGGGCCAAGCTACAGAACGACTGTACTGCTGCCCAAACTGTTGTTAGATAAGTCATCTACAAGACTCTACAAACGAACCTAACGATCTAATCGCAAGCCAGTGCTTTTTAACATAGTTAAACACTTCTTACAGCAGGATTTGCCAGTAAAAAGGGTTTTGATCATAAATGATGATGTAACACTTCCACATCTCAGAAACTGAAAAAACCTTTTATATTTCACTGAAAACGTACATCACTGGAAGAGGCTTTAAGAAATTAGAAGAACCAATGCCAATTATTAAAGGCACGTCCCACTGCTTCAAATAAAACTTGCACTATGTTTTTTATAACATACTAAATGGGTACGCCCCAACTACAACGTCTGACACTGTTCTACAATTGCTGACACTTGCAGAGATCTCATGGTACCACAAATATGCGCTGAGGATACTGTGCTTAAGGCCCTGCTCTTGGTATTCAAATTCCTCGGGTTTGTGAACTCTGCAGACAAGAACTCTGACAGGCTTTATTTTGCTGCGCACAGAGAATTGCAACTTTCTAGAAAAAGCAATGCCTTCTGGAGGAAAAATTATTAGTGATGTTCTTGCTGAAATGTGGCTTTTAACAAAATTAATAAAATGGTAAAAAGAACATGAAGAGAAACTACTTGTAATTTACCTAATCAACCAAAATAACTAGACAGGAATGTCGGCAGCTAATAGGATAAACCCAATAGACCTTACAGCAATGCCAAGTTCAAACATTTCCTACTGCAGTGCTGTGGTGTTTTGTCTTTTTTTTTTTTTAAATGTACTCCAACAATGAAATACAAAGCAGTAATACAATTTACCAGGGAAGAGTTGTATCTAATTTATGAAATGGCTTCTGTATCAATAATACAAAGGCAGCATATGAGTAGAATATAACCGTTTTTGTTCACCACACAATGGCCCCAATACCAACAGCTGTCATGCTTCAGAAATCACCTTTCTAACAGCTAAGTACACTAAATGGCCCCAGGGAGTAAGGAATTAGGTGGATTGGTCCCATAATACCACCTTATTTTAACAAAATGTCAGGACAAATGACTACATATGTTCCCCAGAGGAGTAATCAGACATCATAATTGATAGGTCAATAGCAAACTCTAACTTGTTTATTTTGTATCCAATTTATTAAATAAAACAGCAATCATTAACTAATGCAAGGCAAAAAGCAATAATTGCCAGTGTTAGAAAAGGCACACATAGCTCAGAAAAAAAACAGTATTTTCTTTGATTATCAAAAAGATTATTCTTCCTCCTTTCTACTCTGGTATCTGACAGCCTCTGCCATTGCACCACCTGTCACATTGCTTCCACCTGGGAGGGCAGAGGGCCATCTACGCCTTCGATTCCAACTGCTGACAAAGGTGGCCTTTCTTGATTAAACCACAGGGGATATTTTTTCATCTGGACAGCCACTGCCATCCACTTAGAGGCCTTCAAACGTTACCTCCATTAAAAATGCTTATGCATTTCTCAGAATACGCCACTGAAAACACAAACCCTGCATGTAAATCATGTCTTTCACTTATGATCTCACAGCATAATATGTGCCAGAGTAGGATTAATTTATAGCAATAAGTATTCCGCACCCTTCTACCCTAAGTAACCAATGGAAAAAGATACATGAAATAATGATTTGGTTTTAGCAAACACTTTTTTATGCATTTTTTCCTTTGCACTTTCAAACCAGGTAAAGCATCATACCTTCACTGTGTGTGCCTGGATCTCCCATCCGGGTAGCCACTCAGTTTGCATACTGCCTAGAAATGTATTCATTGTACATTTATGCAACAGTATACACTGGTGGTACGAACTCAGATGAAGAATATTTTGTAGCTCCTTTTAGTTTTGTTTTTAAACATTGCGCCCTGGGCTATTTGCAGGATTTCTAAAAATATTTATCGTAATTGTCCTACAATAGGTCTGGTTTTATAGCAAGCATTACCTTCATTTAAACAGAAAAATCTAAACTGAACACCCCAAAATGAAAACCTAAGTTGGGCAAAGGATTTAGACTTTGACAGAAAAGCCAGAACCACCTGGAGGGACATTCCCAGCTCAATCATAGAATCATCAAGGTTGGAAGGGACCTTTAAGATCATCAAGTCCAACCATCAACCTAACACTGCCAAAACCACCACTAAACCATGTCCCTCAGCACCATGTCTACCTGTCTTTTAAATACTTCCAGGGACGGTGATTCCACCACTTCCCTGGGCAGCCTGTTCCAATGCTTGATAACCCTTTCAGTGGATATTTTTTTCCTAATAACTATCCTAAACCTCCCCTGGGGTAACTTGAGGCCATTTCCTCTTGTCCTATCATTAGGTCCTTGGGAGAAGAGAGCGACCCCCACCTCGCTACACCCTCCTTTCAGGGAGCTGTAGGGAGCGATCAGGTCTCCCCTGGGCCTCCTTTTCTCCACGCTAAACAACCCCAGTTCCCTCAGCCGCTCCTCATAAGGCTTGTGCTCCAGACCCTTCACCACCAGCTATGTTGCCCTTCTCTGAACACGCTCCAGAATGGGGGATTCTACGCCTGTCTGCGATGCTTTTGTTTTAATTCAGCATTTGTTACTGAGAAACCTGAGTGATAGTTAGTGCTGTACAGGATCTACACAATTTGAACTCTGTTACTCTAAAAAAACATCAGAAGGAATAAAAATGATTAACAAACCTGGTCCTAGAGTAGTGCTGAGGTCAGCAATAGTGGCAGGCAAACAAGAAGGTGAACAAACAGAGCTATTTTAATTTCAAGCTTCATTTGAATCATAAGAAAAAAAGAAAAATCAATGTTTACCCAGGAGATATGAACAAAAATTATTGGAAAACGCATGCTTTTTTCAGCCTGCATTAGTTTTCGTTGTGGTTTGGTTTTTTGTTTTTGTTTTTAAATACCAGCTACATTCCAAAAAGTCTCATTAGGAATGTCTGTAAACATATTTTGAAAAGCTGTTTCCAAGCATTCACTGATTTACACAAACACCAAAAACAGAGGGAAAAGGAAAAAGAGAAAGAAATACAACTGTGATGAAGACTGCAGCCTGAATTTTGACATCTTTGTCAAAGAACCCTTCTTTAGTAACTGTGGCTCTATAACACTAGTTTGCACAGATAATACCTAGCTTTTATATAGTATTTTTCATCCATAGACCTCAAAGACCTTTATGAACAAAGCCAGTATTATTATACAAATCTTCATATGGGTAAATGCTGATCTTCAGCTTCTGGAAAAACAGTCTATATATTCATTGACTGATTTCTACTCCACAAGGTATTCTTGGAGGAAAGGGAAAGCAGGTAGTAAATACAATTGAGATTTTTTTGGCCAAGATTAAAAAAATACACAAAAATGTAGCAACATCTAGAACTTCGGCCTTAAATACCTTCCAGATATTTTCTAGCTGGACTCCCAGCATAAATGTGTAAGGAAATACAGGTGAGGCTGAGCTGGATGGCTCTCAATTCTGTATGTCAAATTCACATAAACCATTATAGGTCTATTCACTTGATGTCAAGAAGCTAGACCGATTTACTCCCAGAGACGATCCGGCTGTGCCCAACGGCACAACAGCAAAACAGGAGCTTGCAATAATCCCACAGTGTCTATCGATGCAATGCCAAAAGATTGTCTCACTGTCCTGCTCTTCAGAAGTCCTCGCAAAGGACTGACCTCCATGAGCTCAAAGTCTGTACGACAGAGAAACGTGTGTGGCCAGTCACTGGGTAAAGGACTCATACGAGAAGACACTGACTGTGCACAGTTTGCACAGAAACAAGCGACCAAGAAAAAAAGCTAGCAGCTTGCAGTAGTCTCTGGAAATAGGAACTGCAATGGACACTGAGCCAATCTGTAGAGGTGGATAAACCAATATCCATGCTGCTTACCGGTGATGTTAGCTGATCCTGAAGTGTCATTGCAAATACTACCACCAATAATCACTCAGTCATCTGACTGCAAGAATGACCAACGCCTCCACCTTGCACACAAATCCAGCATCTATAAAAGTCCACTGTGCTAACAGCAGCCTGGCAGGCAGTGCTTTGAACTGACAGGATTCCCCCCGTCCTGCCCCAGCAGAAGCACGATTGATGCACTACACATCCAAACACTGGACTGAATCCGTCCAAGTTGGTGAGCACGTGCACGTCCATGGAGACCCGCCTGCCACATTCCTCTGGTGCACACCATGCCCTGGCACCGCCTGGCTTCCCACGACCACCAAAGTGCAGCTGCTCAGGTGGCACCATCCTCCACCAAACTGCTCCCAGCGAGCACGATGCACACAGGCACACGATGCCAGGCTGCTGCAAGCTGAGGAGGACAGGGATGGCGCTGAGCCCTCACCGCCTGTGCTGCTTTGTGCCTGTCCACATGGAGACAGGTCTGCTCAAGAGAGGCAGAGGTGCTTTGAGAAAGCTGTCATGGAAACCGTTCCGCTGGGGTACCTCTTTGGCACTCTCACTGGTTCTGGCAGTTGCAGTGAGGACCAGCAGCATCCTAGTGTACATTTTTGCACCGCACTCCATGACATTGGTGATTACCCAGCAACAAGGCTCTGCAGCACAGGGGCTGAGCAGTTCAGGGGTGCAAACTTCCACTTGCTTTGTCCCTGCAGCCCCTCTGTGCGTCCTGATGGGGGTAAGAGCAGGTCTGCTCTCACTGCGCAGCTCTGCTCTCACTACTCAGCTCTGCTTCTCCACAAACCAGCAGTATAAATAGTGCCAGTCCCTCTCAATGACATGCCTTCTCCCAAAGAGTGCCATTCATCTGTGACAGGTTAACACTCTTGCCTTCTTAGCAAGGAAGGCTAGCTACAGTTTCTATATTTCTGTAATTTAGCATTTCTGCTTCTCCAGGCAAAACCACAGGAAAGCCAAACGTCTGTGACTGTACCGACAACTCAACGGGTGGCAACTGCCTTAGAAACCGGGCGCCCAGGAGCTCCTGCCTCATCTCACTCTTGAAACAGCAACCCTGGAAAAGGATTGTAGCCCATACCTTTAAAGCAGACAGATGCTTCAGCCTACTAAGACTGCCATAAAAAGCTAATCGAATAACATGAAAAAACCATGCCAAGCAATTTAGAAGTTGAAATCTACCAAAATGGTTTGTACTAAACACATAATTTATACAATTAATTTTAGTAACTCTCATCTTTGAACAGGTTATTTGGACAGATTTCCAAGACATCTGAACAACGTCATTTGAATAGCCAACCTAGCTTTCACTGTTAGTCACGCAATCCTCAATGTCCGAGCATATCCTTTTACCGTGCACTTCCAGAAGGCAGAGAAAGAAGGTCCCAAATCTGGGTCCAGCAAGTGGGTGCCGTCAGCTTGGTCCCCGTCACTACTCTGTGCCAAAATCAAGAGTCATGGTGCTCTGCACTCCTGCATAGAGAGGGTTGAAGTCTGGAGGGTTGAACAAGCATACAAATGCCTCCCAACTATCAGGGTTGACAGAGAATTCTTTAAATCTTCCTTTTAGTGGCATAACTATTAACATGCTATTAAGTCATTCCAACTAGGTAAGTAAGTAGACTCCAAATGACATAATTTAAATCAAAGCTCAGTCTTTACTGGCAATTTCACAAAAGAAGTTGGGACCTAACAGTCTGAACCAAAGCCATTAAAAATTAATGGTAAAACACTCATTTATTCTAATTGGCTCTGAATGTAAATGGATATGGAAAATACTTTCCTGTGCTAGGGTCAGGATCTGAGCAGGCAGCCAAAGACCATCATTAACAATATCTCCTTAACTTCTTGGGTTTATTTTACAGAGTTCTTGTGCCATCAGAGTACACATTGATTATATTGCCTTCAGGTAGAATAAACAAAATAAAATAAAATTAGGAATTATCTACATACAGCAAAATTATATGTAACTGAAAATACCACTAGCATTTTCAGACATTAAATTATTTTCTTCCACAATGAACAGAACGATTTCTTTAAGCTTTGATTTTAAGCTAGTCCTGCTTCACCTCTCTGGTCCTGGTCCAAAAGGCATGACGGGAAAACCTGAACATCCCTGATGAGACTTAACTGGAAAAATCTCTCAATGCCAGCTGGCTCAGGAAGGTGTCCCTCTGAGGACTTCTCTTGAGAGAAGACACCACCACAACGCATCACGACAACCCCAATACCTGTATCAAAACAGGATTGTGCATGCTCTGGAAATGGAGAAGACACAGTCACCTCTGTCCACTGTACCTACTCTGCATACAGACTCATGACAACAGAGGTAGCATTTTCTAAGCGTACTGAATTCATTGAAAAAAAGTAAGAGATGTATAAAATTAAAAGCTTTAAAAATTAAAATTTAAAAAACATCATCATATTTCATACTGAAAATAATGAACACAAGGTAACGAAACAACAGCGCTAGGATACAAGGGGAGATTGATTTGCAGCTTATTATAGAGTTGTATTTTAGTGCCAGCAGCTGTGCTTCTCCATTTTGTAATAGTGAACATCACGTTTCTGTGGAAAAAGTATCTAAGCCCTCCTTACAAGCTGGAATTATGCTACGTCCAAAGTCAATCTACAAAACGCTTTGAAAAAGCTTTAAAACAAGCTTGACCTGTTTTTAAGCCGAAATGACTATTTTAGTTTGCTGCAAATGTCATTAACACCTGTATAGTACTGACACCATGCTTTCAAAATAAAGATAGGTCATCTTACTTTTAATTTCACACATGCACATAAGTGGTAAACATTCAGAGCATTCCTGTTAATGATGCCATCTGGTGCCTCCCATAATTGTGCAATATTCAGCCTTCCAAACAAGATGTAATGGCAGCAACACACAAAACCCACTGACATTTACAGTAAGGAAATTTATTATCAGCCATCAGTTCAGAATGACTGTTTGCATGACTACTGGTGCTATAAAATCATCACCTTTACCAACCAAGTGGAGGTACAATAAATAATAGATTTTAATCCATGCACGTACTACAAAAGCATTAAAAATTCATTACTCAAACACAATAGCATCTTAAGCAACAGTTACTTCTTTAAAAATTAATACTACTTTCCTGGTTAAATGAAAACTACACACACCAAGCCTTTGTTTGTAATACCAGTGTGTTCGTATACAAACTGTAATACTTAGGAACGCTTCTGGTTTAACTTTGATAGGTGAATCTTGACATTTAAAAAGCAGGGACTTCTCTTACCCATCCTACCTAGGCTGTCTTTGCTATATTTATTCTCTGTTATCTTAGTAGAAGCTTAATGATTAAAAAAAAAAAAAAAAAGAAATTCCATCAAAAACCTTTTGCATTTTAGCCACTTGAGCACATTCCAGTGCCTCAACTGAATTCATACAAAACTGAAATTGAGCCAAAGTGAAACCTATTACTACAGATTTTCTACAAAGTCAGAACACACCTTGCTGTAAGGCAGACAGCTATAAAGTAAAATAGTACCAACAGCTTTCCTTAACCACTCTTCATAATTCAGTGCACTTTCAACTTTTATTACGGAGTACAGTTGGAGAAGGCATCTACAGAAGCCTGGCTAACTATTTCTGTGGTAGTGCATACGGACCATGATGGGGAATGGATAGTCCCCAGGAACTGCACATCCGTTAGCTGCATTGAGATGTGCTCTCACACACATTTGCACTTCAGGTGGGCATGCACTCCAAAGCAGAGGCTTTGTTGCTTTATAGTACTTGTGTCTGTACCTGTCCACCTTCTTGACATTTCTCTTTGGATGTATAAGGTGGGAAATGCCTCGCTCCCTCAATTTCTTTCAACTGTTCAGTTGGAAGCAAAGAGCTTTGCTTGTTCAGAACAGATTGTTCTGTCGTACACAACCTTTCCACCATGTTTTAAAACCTGCTTATTTTAACTACTTGTATTTATTATCTTTTAAATGCAACTGAGCTAAGCTTTTCTACCTACGCGCTCTAGACTAGCTGGGACTTGCAGAGTTGGAAACATCCCTCCCTTTTCCTCTACTTTCCTCCACCTTGACAGCAAGGCATTAACTGTCAGTATATCAGTTCTGAGTCCTTTCTGTTCTTATTCCTTGATCGGTCAAGGTAATGGATTGTGCTCTGTCTGGGCTGCTGATCCAAACCATACAAGATCCCGTCCAATTTTTTCCAGTAAGAAGTACTGAGGAAGGTATAGCCAGGTATGTCCCAACTACACAGAGACACTAACATACGAGTAAAGTCAGGGCAACTTCTAATTAGCTGGCCTAAGAAAGTAGCACCTACAGAGTGACGTGCCTCAAGAGTTTGCTGGGGGAGACACTAACATCTAGAAAAGTTTCCTATACAAACACTCATATGTATCTGCTTTATTTTCCTTTCTAAATGAGCTCCCTCAAAAGGGAAAGCTTCTGTCAAGCTTGAAAATGTTTTAGATTTGTTTTCGGTTTTACCTGATAGCTAAATTATATTTTTTTTTTTTTTTTTTAAAAACCATGTCAACAAGATGCACTTTATTCTATTTTAAAGTCCTGTAACTTTACAATTGACTTAAAAAAGCTCGTTTAATAGAGAATAGTTCAGGACAGTACTTACAGTTGCAACCCATTTATCTTCTGCAATACAAAGAATATGTATGAACATACACCTCGAAGAAACAAGTCATAAGATTACTCTAAAAACAATGAGGTATTGTTTAAAAATATTTTATATATCTTAATTCTTTTCTCTCATTTTACTTTAAGTTATTTTAAACTTCTGTCAGGCCATTTATTCATAGCACTTGCCATGAGCGTCAGCGTGGAATCAAGTAAACACACAAAAATACAAGCATACAGGCACTGAAAACGTATTAACTTAGCAGTGCCTTGTATTCCAATTTCGTCTTGAATCTTACATTAACATTTACCTTTCTTCTGAGGTTAAGCTTCTCTTTTTCCCAGACTACAAACAGGAGGGCAAGTTTTCAGCCTTTTCTCATGTTCTGACCCCAAATGGTTTCCTGTGGTAGCGCAGAACTATGCACAGACAATGTAAGAATACAGACAACAGGCCTGCTTTTATTAGCTTCTCATTTTTGCAACCCCCTTCTAGAAGGTGCAGAGAGTCATGGAGCCCACAGGCTACACATTTGTAAAACAGTACGCATCACTGACAACGCGATAGGGAAAGCTCCATGACTACTTTGAAGGGAAAAGAGGACATGGCAAGTTTTGCTCAAAATAGTAAAGGAAAAATCCCTTTTGAAGAAAAAAGGCTAATGCTATTAAGACTAACTCGTCACATACGAGTTAAGCAGACTTTACCATTCTAGTGACAATAGTTCAAGTCACATAACCTGCAAAGCAATGCAAGTATGAAGGAGCAGGATACCGCCTCCCACAGCTGATGCCACTGCTCAGAACATAAGGTAGCACATTTTCATGCACTGCATTACTGAATTCCATGTACGTGAGGTCTTTTCTTCAGATTCAAAACAGTATTTATCCTGATAAGGTCCTCTGTGTGCTTTTCAGTCAGGTAAACCAACTTTCAACTAAGTTTCTTGAGGAAAATTTATAATCTCCAATAGCAGATTAAAGGAGGTAACATGAAAGTTATTTTTGTCTCGAGGTTGGTTTTTTGTTGGTTTTGTTGTTTGGGTTTTTTTTAATAAAGGACTGCTGAGAAAGCACACTGTTTAATCACACAGAAATGAAATCATGTAGGAAGGAGTACAGAACTCACTGCTGTACAGACAGACATTCTATCCCCAGGTCATTTCCTGGACATCTATCCAGCCATCCTGGCAACGCTCAACTCTTGAACAAGTTTAAAGTCGACCAGCACAGAGAACACAAAGCTAAGCTAAGCATCTGACTCCAGCTTTTTGCCTGACTCTCCTTCACTCACTACTTCTTGTCCCGATTTAAACATTTCCTGTAATGCACCTGTAGCATCACTTGAGAAGTACAAAATTAACTGAGAAAGTGTTGGGGTTTGTTCTTTTTTTTTTTTAAATAGATTTATACAACACTGCATGGGCTTCTGCAATGCTTTAATATTTGTTCTGTCATCTTCTTATGAGCTATTGCAGAAAACACAATTCTGAACTGTGCAATAAAACCTGACAGCTTGAATGCAACATAAAATAAAAAAAAACCAAATCCTAATAGCATGAATAATAATGAAAGGACAGAAACAAGAAAATAATTCAACAGATGTGTGACATTTTTGTTCTTCATTGTGGATCAGTTATTCTTGTTAATTATATCACCTATTCTTCCCTTTTATTGATAATTACATGAAGCAGATGGATAACAGAATGCTCCCAGATGGTGAGAAAGCAAACAAGTTTATAAATTGTTTATTTATGAAGATATCATTAAAAATTATTTAATTATCTATAGTTTTCTACTCCCTCAATAATTACATGCACCGTAAAGGCCAGCAGCACTTTATAAGATATTTAGTATTCTGTTGTAACCAACTGTTTTTTAATGTAACATGACTGAAATGACTGACAGATGTGCAAAACACAGTAATAATCTAATCTGTTTTAACACTGTGGGAATTAAGATTTTGAATCTTTGGATCTTCTGCCAATTGGCGCTTCAATACTGGTTACTGATTCAGAATACAAAAATCAGAGATTTCCTTTTGATTTGGAACAGCTGTAGAAAGCGTTTGATCTAATGAGCAGACAGGATCTTTTTCAGGTCTGTGCCATGAAACCCTAGAGCATGGCAGATGTATGGCCTGATGCAATTTTGAGCTAATATGTGGAAACTCCGATATGCTTGCTGCAGAGGCACGGGCTGAACGGGGATCCTGAAGTTTGGGCCCTTCCAAGACTAAGATGCAAATGAAATCGTTAGCATCTGTGCCATTCCAGAGGGCTGCAACAGGAGACAAGGGAATTTAATGCCTCCCTCTCTGTGTCTTCTCAGTCACTCCTCACCTGATTTATCCAAATCTCTTCAGGAGAGCAATGGGAGATAGCAAGTTTTGTAGGAACAGACAATGAAAATCAGCAGTAAAATGTATTTGCCATCTCGAGGAGTGGGGTAAAAACATTTTCTGTCCTTAGTGACTGTCATAGGAAGATATTACTATGTTCATACGAATTGGCAGCCCTTTATGAAACGGAAAGCCACTGCTTGGGAAGTGACAGGTCTTCTGATGCAGAGATGAAGCAGCACAGAAATGTGGTTCAAGAGGGAGTGAAAAAATTTGTGGTTGCCTTCAAACCTAAAAAAAGCTTTAGAAAAAGGCCAGACAGAGAGAAGGAACAATTAAGTTCTTAAACACTGTATTTCTTCATAGTCATAGTCATTTTGATGATAAGCAAAGAGGCAACAAAACCCAAAAGCTTGGCTCAAACTGAAAACAATCTTGAACCATAAGAAATATCACAAGGACACAGGGAGAACAGGGTGGCTGGAAAACTGCAGCTAGTCTTTCAGGCAATGGTAAGTTATGTTTTTATATGATAAATTTCTGAGTTTTAACACTAAATCTCTCTACCTTACATCTAGCTATCCCAGAGAGACTACAGGAAAAAGGACCTATGCTTTCTTAGACACCACGAAATACAGCTCACGCTACCTGCTAGGAACAGAAGTGAGCAGGGCAGAAACCCATGGCAGGGTGGCGCAGGGGGTCTTCCCCTTTTTTGATTTTTCCAGACACTGCAGTAGAATAGATTTACAGTAGAACAGACTACACTGCAGTAGACTAGAGAGATTTGACAGAGGGACAACGAGAACAGGCTACCCCAGACTTAACATTTCTGGTGCTCATCTGTCTGTAACAACCGATCCAGACCTGCAGGAAAACCACCTCTCCAGCACAGCCGAGATCCATCTGGACTGGCAGCGCATGGGAATTAGCTGAGGGCAATGCTTTTCTGACTTAGATTGCTGCTTTCGCTTCTGGCTTTGGAGGAAGGAAACAGGAAAGAGTCCTTTTGGGTCCCGGTTGAGTTATCTGTACTGGGTCAATATTTATGAGTGAATCTCTTCATGCTCACAAGCAGGCTGGAACGTATTAGAGATACACAAACTGATTGAGCCCCAGGGCTCCCACTGTGCATTCTCTCTAAGATACTAAGCCACTAATGGCCTACAGAGATATATATGCACAAATCAAGAGCTATGCTTAGACACTGAATGGCTGAGCTGCTAAGCCCCAAGCTGTTCTGGTGAAAAATAAATTTTCCAGCAAGAAAAGGAGAGAGATAGCTCAAAAAAAGGCTGGAACAAGAGGAAGGCAGAAAGCTGAAAAAGCAGTAGATGAGAAGCAGATGTTGATGGCTAGATATCAAGGGGCATCTTGTGGGTACCAAAGCAAGAATTTCATTACAGTTATCTCCATGATAAGCAACAGATACTCAAGCAATGAATTAGGACAGGCAGTCAAACAAAAATTTTACATTTCTGAAATTGACTTGCATTTACAATCTTTGTATTGTATTTTTTGTGAAAAAATCCTGCCATCATTGCAGAGCTATCTAAAACAAGAATTACAACGATAACCCATCCTCCAGCTTCCAGGAACAAAGCGGGCATGGGTTCATGTCAGAAAGAAGTGCCTTTTAATCTGAGAAGGCAAAGCTGCCTCAGCTAAAACAAACTCGGTGAGCTAGAATAGAGAAATGAGGAGCAGTCTCAACTACTTGGACTTCTTGCTTGCCAAAAGCTTCAAAAATCCTGCAACATCCTGCTCCTGTCTTGTTTAAAACCACTGTAACAAAGACGATAGCGGACATTTTCTCCTTACTGCTATCCAAGGGCTTGCCTCAGACAACTTCCCACAAATTCCTACTCCAGCCTCTTTGACTGCCTTTCACTTTTCTCCTTCTCTTCTCCACACTTTCCTTATGACATCGTTTTTCCATTTCCCCTTTACCTCACTTCCTAGCCTGCTAGCATCTTCTACGACCAAAACATGTCTCACCTTGTCTCACAGTATTTTTAAAGGTGACGATTCTCAGCCTTTCCATTTTGCAGAGTTGTCACATTTAAGTTCTTGGTGGGATATTTTGCTCTTTGCAACACAGATTGTGTCTTTCTGTTTACAGAGTGTCTGAGCAGCCCTTCTGATCACTACAAGAAGGTAGAAATATAATAATTTTGTGCCTATTGAAATTTTATTATATTAATTTTATAAAATACACCTCATTTTATTTGCAACTTAGCTGCAGGATTTTGCAGGAAAGAGCAAGATTATTGATGGGGATCAATCTTCCTTTCTGAAATGTTGGAGTAGAGAGAGAGAGCAAATGCCTTACGCCTGGCTACTACCAGAGCTAACAAAACATTCAAGATCTGAAAGCAGCACCAGCTTCTTACTTTCACGAGTACACTCAGTCCTCTATGCTAAGTAACCTCATAAGTTATAAAGCTTTCCCCAACGTATGGTGGCCAAAGGTCATTTCATTCACTCAGCAGAAGAGTCAATTTAGCTTTGTATGGTTTCAAATTCTTGTTATTTCAGAAAACTACAGGCAGCAGTAGCGGACTAGCTTTATCCTCAAGTTACCACCTAGGGATCAACCCCAGATGTCAGTTTTGATAGAACACAGTCTGTCAAAAAAATCTATATTTAATGTGGGTGCATATGCATGGATACTTATACAGTGGCTAGCCTTAATTTTTTTCATCAAAACTTTGTTAGTGAAAATCTCACACATTTTATTAAGTAGAAATTCATTAAAGTTTCAAGATTTTAACAATTATCTCACTACCTGCAAGTCTTGGAAATCCTCAGGAAGAACCTGGGAATGGACCAGACAACAGATCTGCAAGTCTCTCAAACATAAGAAGTCTGTGATTTTCCAGCTCCAACAACACCACCGAGATGGGCTCTTCTAGTAAGAGAGCAACAGTTCACTTCATAGATAAAATAGGAAGCAGTTTAAAGAAAAGCATCAGATAGTTTATTCTGTGGAAAAGAGGAAGGCAGGGATGTGCATGGTGAGGGAAGACTGTTCAACAAAGCCAAACTCAGATCAATGGCCTCAGCCATGTTCTGGATTTTGCTTTGCCAACTGCCACCTAATTAAGAGTTTTAGATGCCAAAAATTACTCACTAACTGTAAAAAGGGCAGCACTAAAAATATTATATGGGAGCACATCTCAGCCAACTGGAAGTTAGTAGACAGACATAAAGCTCCCTAATTATGTTTCTTTAGGAAATTACAGCTACCTACCGAGAGTATCCATCACTGATGGTGTTTTTGCTAATATTTCAGCTTTGCTAGTTACTCTTGGGAGGAACCATTTTCACATCAAATTTCAGTTACTTAAAAATGTAAGACAGAATAAAGTGCAAGTTATTTAACAAATGAAATTTTAAGAGACTTTTAGTTTAGAACCTCAGGACTGCATGAGTGCTGTGCAAATAAGAACAGTTTGGTAGTGAAAACAAACTTCCTTTGCTGTTAAATCATTCTTGATATTTTGAAGTATCTTATGCATGGAAGAAACCCGACTTTGGGAGTGGAAAAATAAAATTGACTTAAGCACTTTTTATAGAAATAGTCAGAAGCACACCTAAAAAACAACTTAACAGGAAGAAGGGCTAAACAGTAAGTCAGAATATTTAAAATGTGTTGGGAGTTTGAAAAGTAATGTAATGAAAAAAGTACTGTTAAAATGTAAGCATTTAGCATGTAATTGTTATAGTTCAGCGATTGCTGTTTGTAATGTGATTGAAATTCAAGCTCAGAAGAAGCGACGGTCGTGCAGAAGCAAAGCTGGGATTGTAAGGGTATGGACACCATGTTCAATGTAATTAAGAAGCAACCTATCAACACTAAGATGGTAATGCCATCCCATCTGCCAAACCCTGCATTAGCTGGCACGATGCCTCTTGCCTGCTGCTGCTTCTGTTACCCACCTGATCCTTAGAGACCTGCTCTGATGGAGCGTTTATGCCAAGCTCTTCCAGAGGATAGACAATCTGTCGTCTTGGTCGCACGGGAACCATGTAATGAAGGGCAGATGTCAGGGAATGGGCACAGGGATTCTGAAACTGAAAGACAGCGATCTATATTTTAGCAGAGAGAATGTCAGAACAGTGTATCACAGATGTCTGTTGTATGGCTTTGCAAATACAAAATTCTTAGCTCTGTTGGCTAAATCTGATAGAAAAATCAGCAAATAAACAAACATACTCAGAGCAGAGGAATGAATTGCAGATAATTCCTGACACTAATGAAGATAATTATGAGAGTGATTACATTACTATCTCTGTGGGAATGACAGATAAACAAGTGGTTTGGTTTATGGGATTTTTCAGCACAAGTATTTTCCCCAGGAGGATATTTTTCTCCATAGTGATCATGAATCAGCTTGATTTGACCTCATTAAGCTATGTTATCTGCTTACTGCTAACCTTTGCTTGTTTGGCAAAGAATGGTTATGAATTTATATAGAAATCCTATACCGACTAAAATGTCAATTTCATCCAAGTGATAAATGTTAATAAACTGGCATAAATGTGAAGTGAACAAAAACCCTAATGCTAATGTGAATAGCATGGATCATTAGAAATAGCTGTGTTCTATTTATTACAGCATGACTGGCTCTGTCATAATTTATGACATGAAAGGGAAAAAAACAAATAAGAGAATTACAGGAAATAGGGAATGAACATTAATGCAAACTAAATTACACTGAAGTACCGTTCCATCCACAAATACTGAAAAAACTTGATGTCATTATGTTGAGAACTGAGTAAAATAGCACATTTACCACTTATTAGAAAGCAATGATGAGATAAAGTAACTCAAAGGAACTCTGTAGCCTGGAAATAGATGAAAACTGGAATCATTAGTAGGATTTAACTTTACTCTTCCATCCACTGCCATTAAATTGCATTTTTGTAAGTGCCTCTCAAGAATCTCAGAACCTAGTGCTACACAAGGACATTGGTTCCTCAAGAGAACACTTAATAAAACTCCACAAAAGCACATGGAAAAAACATCCTTCTGAAAACGTACCTATGTCCAACCTGTCAAAATTCCTATGTTAAAAACAGTGGTGACTTCAAAAACACTTAAGTCACTGAGGGAAGAATTCATCTCAGTCACCATCTAAAAGCTAGGTGCTTACTTTCGCTAGCCATGCAGACACCCTCCAGAGGGCAATTCTTTCCATCCTAAGATAGGTAGTTATGATCAATGGGTGAACTGCCCTCTGGATGCACTGTGTTTTCTCCACTAATGTCGACAGGAGCCTAGGTGATTAGGCTGGGCCAGATAGTAGCTTGAGATGGCTACACATCAATGAGTTGACATGTTTGAAAATTTTACCTCGGGTTCCCTTTTTCGATACGAGACTGATGAGAAGACTCACCCATGAAAGAATCTTTTATTTTGCTTTCACAAATTATGTTATGGGAAATGGATTTTCTCACATAGCATTAGGTTCTTGTGGTTCTCCTGTGGCACTTGCAGAAACACAAGTAATGTTTTCAATGACAATGAGGTACCTAGGTCCCACTGACTTTCGGTGAAACACAGTCTAGAATACCTAAATCACTTTTGAAGAGTTCTCACAAACCACCGGGATGTGTTGTTAATATTGTCCCCTTGCATTTTCTCATGCTAGGTTATACCCAGCGACATCATTCCTTTTTTCTTCTATGCCCTCCAATTCGTCCTGAGCTGAGTTGGCGGTATGTGGCACAGTACAACTTGATCAGATTCTAATATTAAACTATGACAGGAAATACAAATCACTGTTAAATATAAAGATACTTTATGTGCTTTATACCTTGTCTTTTAAAACCTGATTGATAACTGATTTGCAAGTGACAAAGATATACCAGGTGTATTGGCTTGTTAAAAGCAACTAAATAGAAACTTATGCTGGTCTCCTAAGCTGATGAGTTGCAAGTTTCTTGTTTCTTCACCTATACATCCAACACAAAGGCAAGAAACGAAATCAAACCCAAGCTACAGCTTACAACTCAGACACAGGATCCTACTTAGGCAGGAGTTGGAACACAGGATGCTTGCTACTTCATCCTAGAACCGATCTCTTGGGAATGAACAGGGCAGGGCAAAAACTTGCCTATCACTACTACAGCACATTTATGGAGGGAGCTGACAACGCACAAGGCAACAGCAATACACAAACCTATGTGGGTAAGAAGCAGATATACTTCTCCCAGAAACAAGTGAGGAGGTAGCAAACAAATTATTCCTTTACTGTGCTGCTCCCAGGGCAACATACTAATGCGTGTACCTTAAGACATCTAGCTACATTTAGAGAACAGTTGCCCCAGGATTCTCTAAATTCAGTTGAGAAACAGACATTTGCAAAGAGTGACTCAGCTCAGAAGGAGCCACCCCCTAGGAAAGGCTTCTCTCTCTTCACAGACTCGGTGAAGAGCCAAGGCCAAGCACACTTCAAATTTCTGCTCCTCCACACGCTTCCTGAAGATACTGGGTAAGTCTGGACTCACGTGCACTACTGAGCACACTACAACTAACCCTTCTATACAACAGCTATGTCCACAAGTGCAGATTATATCATGCAAGAATAAAAGAAAGTACAATTTGCTGCAGGTTGCTAAGAAAATTCCTGTTTGCAGTCATTGACAGAAGCAAAGAGAAAAAGTGATAATATTTAATATAAAAAATACAAATAAATTTCTTCTTACCTTGCCTTCCACGTACTGTGGATAAATAGGATAGTAAAGAGAGGATTTGTGGGCCAAGCGAAGAATCTCCTTTAGAAAATGTTTTGTATAGTGACGAAATATAGGATTTAAGACAAAGTGGTAAAGATGTCCATGTTCCTCTTGCTGGTGGTGATTAAAATGAATAAAATCTTCAATGTTGTAATGTGATCGAATGTACTCAATATCCTGGAAAACAAGAATTTGGAAATCAGTAGTGATGAAACAGCTGCATTTACAATATGTTAAGAAGTGCCAATGAGTTGCTTTCTATCAATTAAAGAACTAAATTTGAACACTGAAATTAAGTGCCTTTGCGAGTTATTCTCAATCAAAGCACACTGACTGAACATATTTTTCTTGAAAAATCTTTTCATTGTGTCAAAATCTATTCTTGCAGTTTGCCCACCTTTATTTATAGGGAATGCATATTTCACCCTTTCACAATAATATCTGATACAGGTTAATAGACATTCACAGAAGGGAAAAAAGAAAAAGAAAACACTCTGTTTTGCTGAGTTCAAGACAGAGAAGCCTAGACTATCCTCTCACAAAACTTGAACTGAAAAAGGGGAATTATACAGAGAAGAGCTGTGGAATAAATGCCTTCCAACAAGTCCTCCCTGTTGAAGTGATGAGGTGAGTTTTTTGCACATTTATATACTCAAGAGAAATTACTATATCCTCTTATCTCAATGCTCTTAATATAATTAAGGGCTATTTTTGAAAATGAGTGACTACTCTGTATTCTAAAAACTGAGCTTTTACAGATGTTGACTGAGCATTACAGCTGTTGAACAATCTAAAATCTACCTTTTCAGTAACAGCAGAACGCCACAGAAGTAAGCCTTAAAGACCATTTACTTTTCTAGAATAATGTGCAACATTGACTTTTTTCTTTTACTCCATTACAGCACATGCTTTTTATTTGTTTTGGAGTTAAGTCTGTGATTCATAATCACTCAGAATCTACTGTCGGGGAAAAAAGTTAAGAAAGCACGTCTAGAAGGACAACTACTACTCTTCACAGTACGCATGGCAAAACTGCTTATTGACTTTGGAAATTAGGGGCAAAATAAGTGATTACAAACATATTTAGAGGCAGAATAGCTTTGTGCTAAAGAACCAAAAAGAGATGTAGGAGGCATACTTTCAGAACTCATCAGCATCTTCTTGCAAATAACAGGATGGGGTTTTTTCATCTGTGTGTCAATCATCATCTATAAGAAGGGAAATAATACAGTCTACATAGTCACAAAAGAGAGAAAGAAAGTTTATAGAAGCAGTATCTTTTACATACACTTTCTGTTAAGTACATGTACAGTGGCAAGCATGAAACACAGCCCTTAGTGTTGAAGGCTAAGCGATACCTTTTTCACACAACACAGAAAGAGAATTTACCATTTCATCTCTAATGACAGAAATGCCAACTATTTGATCCAAAACTTCTGCTATGAAAGCCTCTACTGGGGTCCCATCCTGCAAGGCAAAAGGAACACATGCACATTTCCTATTTCATTAAGTAATCTTTCTTTTTAATCGTAACTGTATATTTCACCACACGATCACAGTTAAAGTACTTTCATCCCAGTATACATTCTAAATTTAATTCTAATTCTAAATTCTAATTTAACCGCT
>NW_009648550.1:412408-432610 GCF_000708025.1 Charadrius vociferus | reverse complement strand
CTCTTCCATAGTTCATGGCATAATGTTTAAACAGTGTATATGGTGGGACTCTTGACCACACAGAATTTTAATGAACTAAAGATTCAGTAAGGATCTAGCTGCTACAGGAGTGCTATAGGCTCAGCCAGTAATTTAGTCCTGGGCTAAGTTCTGATCTTATGAAAGAATATTAATTAAAACAGATATTCTCCATCAACAGTTATATAAAATGGATTTTCCTACAGCTGTATGATTGGTAATGATAGTGCTTGGGTTTTTGTCTATGCAGTGTCTTCCATTACATAACACAGATGCAGATGTTTCCTACTGTCTGATGGGCATATGTTTGGCCCCATCATGTGAAGGAGAAAGAAGCCCTCATGTGATACAACACAAGTACATGTTCACCACACAACTAGATGTGCACGCGAGAAAAAGCAAGAACACAAATCAGGCTGTGGATGGCCAAAAAACGCATCCAGCCTGCTTCCGTCCCTGCATTTGAGGAGTCTCCAAAGAAGAGGGTAGTTGGTATAGGACACAGGTTAGATTAACTATCAAGTCAGGCTGAATACAGCCTATACTGACTGTTGGTACTGACTTGAGTACCTACATACTATATATATAGTGTACTACTTTAGAGTAATGAAATAAATTCTGGATGTATTTACCAGTATTTATCCATTCTCTTATATGCATATTTGCAACAAATACTCACTGGATCCCTGCGAGCCAGAGTAGATATCTTTAAGTCATTCAATATACTTTCATTCAAGCTAAGGGTTTTAACGAGCATTTTCACCCCGAGTATGTCATTGGTTGTTGCCCTTCTTACACTGAGTGACCTATTAAAAAAAAAAAAAAAAAAAAAGAGGGAAAAGTTCACTCTGTGACAAATTAAAGACGACAATTCCCATGCTGAAGACAACATGCCTTCCACAAGCAGCGAACACGTCTTTTAGAAATTGGAATTGTTATATGACTATTGTTCCAAAAGCATATATTAATTTATTGTGCAATAAGAGATCCCACAGCATCTACTTAAGACAACTCAAAAATGCTGCTTTAACTACTACTAAACACTCTGTCTTTATGTACCTACAGCCCAGTCCCACAAAGCAATGACTAGCCATAACCACAGACACCACTTAATCTTCATATGAGTAAGAGGTAGCAGAGAAAGGAGGCAAAGAATCTTTTAAAATGAAAGTATAATCCATAACCACACACTTACATGCATGGGAAAAAAGAAAAAGTTTAAAAAAAAAGGAAAAAAGAGAAAGGGAAAAAAAAAACAGAGACAACTGTCATCCTTGGATATGATACAAAAGAAAGGCAATAATATCAATTTCTCCAACAAGAACAAATTACTAGCATTTGTGTTAGGCCCTGGTTCTTCAAATATTAATATATAAGGATAATCTTACATGAATAAAATGCCTCTGATAAACATAGGATTGCCAATTAGTAATCACGCAACAGTGACATCGTATAAAAATGTCTCTGCAATATATACAACCAGCAACATGTTAGCTCCAGACAGGAATATCCTGGCACTTATCTAGTTTACACACTCTGTTATAAAACATCTTCCCACCTGCTAATTAGGAAAGAGATTTACTTTGCGGTGACAACCCACAGCAGCAGAGGAACTCTTTCATGTGGACTGTTAAAGGCATTGACCCTTCTTGGTTAAACAAGGCTCGTATAATAAGGACTTAAAAAGTGCTGTTCATGGAACTGAATTACAATTTTAATTTCCAAGAATTAAGTTCTTTCACCCACAGTTAAAAAACTTGTGAGTCACGTAGGGCAATTTCCATTCCCGTTGTTCTTATTTTCAATTTAAACTTGTACATGCTATTCTTCAGCCTAAGTCACAGTCACATTAAGACTGATTTTGTGGAACTTGTTTTTAATGAACAGCACTAGTGCATTAAAAAAAACCACCAAACCTGCCAAATATCTGATATGTTATGGGAAATTTCACAGTTCAATCTCATTGATCATTTTTAACTCAATTATTTGAGTGCTCAAAAGCATACATTGGATTTCTAAATTACAAAGTAATCTTGAACTTCTACATAAGCATCAGCTTAGTTTCCACATTTGTTAGCACAGTCCCACAGACAGTTAACTTCAGGATCAAACAAGTGACGAGGATGACAGAAGAATGATCAGAGGACTGGAACACCTCTCCTACGAGGACAGGCTGAGAGAGTTGGGTTGTTTAAGCTGGAGAAGGCTCTGGGGAGACCTTATTGGGGCCTTTCAGTACTTAAAAGGGGCTTATAAGAAAGATGGGGACAAACTTTTTAGCAGGGCCTGTTGTCATAGGACAAGGGGTAATGGCTTTAAACTGAAAGAGGGAAGATTTAGACTAGATAGAAGGAAGACATTTTTTACAATGAGGGTGGTGAAGCACTGGAACAGGTTGCCCAGAGAGGTGGCAGATGCCTCATCCCTGGAAACACTCAAGGTCAGGTTGGATGGCGCTCTGACCACCCTGATCTAGTTGAAGAAGACGCTGCGCCTAACTGGGGGTTGGACTAGATGACCTTTAAAGATCCCTTCCAACCCAAACTATTCTATGATGGTCAGCAAGACCAGCAACATGGTTCACTCTGCAAGCCATGAGCACGCTGTCTTCCTGCCACTCCACTGAACCCAGCATGGTTTTCTCCCCACCCACGCCCAAGAGAAGGTAGTCGAGCCAGTAATGAACTACTTTTTTAATATGAGGAAAAAAGAACATGCAAAAAACTGATTTTTTTTTTATAACAAAAATCAACAAAACCACCAAATCCACTGAGAGTATAAAATAGTAGGAAGGACTATCCAAGGTTTGTGCTCATTTCTCTTCTAGCAATGAATTAACTCATTCTAGATGCCCAATTCCTTTGACTGCTCAGAGACCAGGATGCTGCTATTATTATTATGCTTTTTAGTGAAAATTGAGCAAAAGTATCCATTAAGCATTTCAGCCTATGCCTTGTCATCTGTTATTTTTTTCTCCTTCACTGTTAAGTAGCAGACCTATACTTCCATTTGCTGTGCACTTGCTTTTTGTGTACTTAACACTTTTTCTTATTCCTTTTACAACCTTTACTAATCAGTATCACATTTTGTGCCTGTGCCTCTTCTGATTTTGCCCTTTCAGGCCTTCATATTCCCATCTTCTTACCCCTGTTTTTCTTTTAATCCATTTTCTGTGACTTCCTTTTCACTCACATGCCTTTCAAAAGCCCTTGGTGCAAGTACAATATATCGATCTTTACTTTTTCATATTTTGGTTTTATCCAAGAGAGTATCTGCTGCTGTGCACCAAGTTTTTTGTTCTTCAGAAACTTTCCAAAAGCTTAATCTTGTTTCTTCTATAGCTTGTCTCATCCTGAACCTCAATGAAAGGCTATTTTTCCTTATTTTTCCGCACAGCTGCAGGGCAAGGGGTAGAAAATGCTACTAATGACCCTATTCTGTTCTCATGGAAGGGCTGGTATCATTTGGAATATGCACAATTTAATCAGAATTGTAAGATTTTTTTTTTTAAAAAAAACCCTTGATAACAAGTTTAATTTTGACCAAAATCACAAGAGGACATATGACTACCAATCCTACTGGTAGATTACTGAACAGCTGTGACTGAGATTAACAGGAATTACTCCAGTGGCTTTCTCTTCAGCCAGCTGGATTCTTACATAGTACACAGAAGCCTAATTTCATCCCATGGTAAAAACCTTCTGCATAAGTCCAAGAGTAGCCGGCCAGTTCCTGCATGAGCTATTTGTATACCATCAAAGGTGATTAAGTATGCAATTAAAACAGAAGTATTTCTCTGAAACCATGTGATATTTAGCTACATTAAGACACACACAGAAAAAAAGGAAAAATCACTAACTGTGCCACAATTTAAGCTTGATCTTTGGGCCAGTTTAGGCTTGTTGGGCAAACAAAGCATTGGAAAACTTATTAAACTACCACGTAACAGAAGGCATAGCAAGAGAGGTTTTGTGTCCCAGTTCACCAGTATTTCAGACTAGAGAAGCGTTCAGAGGAACACAAAAATAGAAAGCTATGAAATTCAACAAAAAAAAAAAAAAGAGAGATAAATTATACAAAACAGATACTCAGCAATGAGGTTACTGTTGTGTTCAGCATGTTCCAGAAATGCATTACTGCATTTCTCTTAAGAGTTATACCATGTTTCCAAGAGTTAAGTCTACACCAGGCTTTCAAGTATCAATGTTATGCAACCTGACCCAAGTCCAAAGGGCCAAATGCTGCAGCGTCTTTCTCTACTGGCCTTGGTCTGCAATGATGTAACTTTAAGCAGCTACTTGTCCATACTAACATTCATCTTCATTAAGTTAGTACTGCACATACAAATTTTAAATGAATCCTCTCATTGCACTTTTTGTTTTTACTTAAAGGAAACTATATATGTAATTACTGGCAGTCAGAAGACTGCTTGCTTTTACGTTTTTAATTATCTAATTTTTTGTTTCACTAAAAATCATGTCACTGACTATTTTATTTCACTGAAAATACAAGGCTGTCTTCTACCTAGTATAGTGCTGTGTGGAGATACATCTGAGTAGGTTTAGGATTCACTCCAGAACAGGAAGCAAAACAGCTGCAGTAATGCTACTAAAGACTAACTTATTTAGCTCTGCTCCTAACTGCTCCAGGCACAGTCCTGGGCTATTCAGCTATACTGTTTTGGGGACTCAAGCTACCCTTTTTGCAAGATGTTGTGCCATACTGTGCAGAATACCAGCTTGGTCTCAGATAGCAAAGGAATACCCATCTGGTGCTAGGTTGGATGATGCAAGTATATTCCATGAAGGTAGTTCAGAGTATATCATTTATTGTCAC
The DNA here is from genome assembly GCF_000708025.1 of Charadrius vociferus. Lineage (NCBI taxonomy): Eukaryota > Metazoa > Chordata > Aves > Charadriiformes > Charadriidae > Charadrius > Charadrius vociferus. The sequence goes on along the minus strand of NW_009648550.1, from coordinate 427,756 downwards.
AAGACACATGACTCACTTGAGCAATCCCGCACGGTGGAACACATAAAGTTCATGACCAAGTTTGGAAGTAAAGAAAGGGACAACCCGAATAAAACTCTGGATCAGGTGGAACTCTGGTACATGATGTGGCACGAGGATGACACAGAAGTCTTTGTCCTGAAAAAGATTTGCAGACAATAAAGACTCTTAGTGATCTCAACATAAGCTTTACACAAAAGCTTCTGACTGGAGGGGACAGAAAGAAAACAAACTGAATGCAGTGCTTACAACATACGTACGGTCCAAGTACTGCTCTACCTAGAGGGCTTGATGCCTGGGCAGCACAAAGTAACTGATGAGCTCAACATTAAGTTGGCTCACAGAAACACGTCTTTTAGCTCCCATAGTAAAGACTTATTAGTTAATATCCTGATTTTCCCCAACGGTCTTTCCTTCCCTACGTGCCCCCTCCCTCTTCTTCCTCAGCAGACTAGAATATTTCAATTGGAAGGGACCTACAATGATCATCTAGTCCAACTGCCTAGTAGGAACATTATCTCTAAGCCCACATCTTTAGCGCTAACATTTTCCCTTAAAAGGTCCTTTTTTCTACCTTACTATTCTTCTGCAGTGAAATTTCAGGACAATGTATGTCTGTCTGGGATCTTTTGTGTGTTTGCAGCCAAGTGAGACCATCAACCAGAGCAGCACGTCCTAAAATCCCAAACAAACAGCCAGTGTGTATGCGCAGATTGTCTTTGCACTGTATGCACACTAGACGTGATGAATGCAAGTTTGTATATGGCAGGGATGTCCAGCTTGTCCCGAATTTGGCAGTGTTGGTGTGCCTGTGCTACAGGGTGCATATGCAAACAAAGACACACTGTATTGGCAGTCAACCCTACCTGTGCTGTAAAGGCTGCAGAGGTGCAAAGGAATTCAGGAATCTCTACTGAACGCTCTCAGATGAAAAAAAGCATCATCTGGAGGTAAAACTGCATGCCACAAATAACTTTATCCATTTAAACTGTTCAAGCACTCCCTTCCACCAGTCTCTCCCACCCCTTTTTATTGAATGCATGTTTTAAGATAATCTCACTGCACACAGGGATGTTGCAGAACTCTGACAATTCAGAAAGACGCTTCATGCAGCATGATACATGCTGAGAGACTCCCAAGTAGCACAGATCTGAAAGATGTTTACTCAGTTTACTCTGGCAAATTATTCTATGGCATTTTTTCAGTAGAAAGATATTATTTAAATCTCATTCCTTTTCTTCTCCAAGTACACTACGTGATTAATTTTTCTTACTACACCTGGTGATTCCATGACGACATTTTGTTTCAAGGAGTGGCAGGTGCATTGTTGGACGGAAAAATTACTTGGAGATTTGAAATGTTTTCTGCATTCACTTTCTCTGGGAACTTTCTTTGGCGGTAAGCAGCATTTTTGAACATGCTGATATTTAGGGCCAACTCTATATCTCTGGACACCCGGACCTGTCTCTAAGGGATGCTACCACGCAGTAATTTGTAGTGTAAGTTTACAACACGCTGTAGTGTGCATTAAGAATGTCTCAAAGTGGAATTTGTTACCTCAGATAATGATTGATCACACAGGGCATTAGTGTGAAATAGCTACTGCACTGTAAATTCACATCCTTATTTGCCACACATTAGCTTTGACCTAAACATAAACCTTCAGTGCCACTGTTTAGGCTATTGGTAAATAGTATGGTTTTCCTTAATACCGCTGTTTTCTAGGCTTTAGCTCCATCTCCATTAATGTATTTTCCCCCGATTTTAATTTAGGTACAGTCTGGATCTACACATGATTTCAAGGGAATTTGAAACATTTGCTTTCTAAATCTGCATCTCTGTAAAGTCCCTATGGAACATAAACAAAGGACTTCTGTATGCAATATATAAAGTCCAAAAGTAGCCAAGGAGAGGAGTCAAGCTCCTCAGGGTAACAGCCCAGGATAACTATCCATAGCATACTCCTGTGAGTCACTGACTGCCTTGGGCATCACATTGAAATACTCTGGCTGACAACCGCACTACATCCCATCATGCACACACATGCATACAAACTTTAAAACTGTAAGTATACATACTGGAAAAAGCTTGAAAACATAATGCAAAAAATCCAGCGATCTGCAACCAAGAGTAAACATTGTTAAAGAAAGCGTGTATCAGACAGATCCTATACATTTCAATATTTACAACCCCGTTAGTACAAGGAACATTTATTCACAGTGCTAATCAGACAGTCCTGCTAGTTCATCATTAATCAATTGCAGATGTTGCATGATGCACATCAGGTGTTGACTTCTAGTGCTCAAAGCATCGCTATTAACAAGAATAAACCTGCACGTTTGAACTAATAGGAAAACATTAGGCTCTTCACTGAAAGGAAAAAGAAAATAAAATTACTCTCATGTTGTTGACTCCAACATTTTTCAGAAGTCATTCACAGACTGTCACAGCAGCATTAGTATATAGCAAACATTAACTGAGGCTACAAACAGTCATTGCTATGTTCCACAGTATTTTCATCCAGTACCAAGAGTTCTGTCATTATCCACTTGGTAAACCTATCCAGTACACTTTATCAGACTAACAGGAACAGCAATACTTTGAAATTGTTTCTGAACATTTTACTTCTTTCCACTTCTCACCTACTGGCTTAGTGTAATTCCACTCTCTTTTCCATGGTGATGATGAAATGTGACATTTGAGTTTAAAAAGACATGAGAAATCTAACAAATCCTTCCTGTTTTTCCTATGTGTGAGAATATCAAAGAGCTCTAAACCCATCAAACAGAGTTATGCTGAAGCTTTTTAAAATATTTTTTCCACCATATAAAACCCATGTCTTTTGAAGAAATTCAATACAGACATATATTACCCACGAATACTGATAGAAGCCCTCCTCCCTCCAGACCTATCATTAAGTTCCCTATAATTACTTCACCAATAATATTACTGAAAAGAGAAATAAAATTAAAATATCTATGATTGAATGAAAACTTACAAAAAGCTGTATATATACACATCTGGATTGGGGCATTATATATTCACCTATATAATACCTAATTAGGACTAGTTAATAGAATAGCTAAGTGTGGGAAAAGAAAATGCCATTACAATGTCGTTTTCTATTCTGTGGTATCCAGTACTTTCTTGGCAGCGAGGAACACAAGAATGGAGGTGGGAGATTTTTTTCAGGGGGCTTAAAAAGGTATCAAGTATTTGCAGATAAACTAGCAATTTATTTCCTTCGCATTTCACTTTCAGTGCACTAACAAGCCAGAGAGCAGCTCTAGATTTAAGAGCTGGAAACATTTAGCAACTTTACTGGGTAACACAAATTCCCCAGTACCCTTGAGGGTTAAGATGCAATCATACATACACTTCAGCCAAACTACTATTTCTGGATCCACGCTGTGCAGGGTCAGAAATAACTCCTTCAGGACAAGATTCTGAGATACAGTCAGGATTATCTCATGCCTTTCAACACAATCACTTTTCTGATGGTTCTTTTACAAACAGGTGGATCAAGCAAATGCAAGCAAGGGAAGCATACAAGCAGAAGATTTGAAAACACCAAGATCTACAGATTCCTCAGCTCTGAGGAGAGGATCTTGCATAAGCGTTAATCTTAAAAGCAGTCTTCAGAAAGGAATGCGATCTTCTCCACAGACACCCATCTTGGAATCCAATCTGTTCCAGAGATGTCTCCAGGGAAAAAGAGAAAGGGACTACAGTGTTCAATGATAAACATGGTGAAAGTATCTTGAACAGAAACAATGATGGTGCATACAAAGGACAAAATGTCAAAAGGAGGCAAAAAAGTGACAGATCCTTATCCTAAGCAGGATGCTATGAGCAGAGAACTCAACTAGTCTACAGAGAGATTATTTCCCAACATAGGTACATACCACTGCTTTGAATTACTATTTCAGTATAAAGGAGACATTCCAGAGCAAGTCCCTCACCTCAGTACTGTTTCAAAATACAGATATTTTGTTGTGGAATAATTATCTTGCTTGCATTTTATTTTAGACTAGATTGTCCATAAATTAATTATTCTGGAATGTACTCTCTGCAGTGTCATTGTTCCGTGGTATGTATGTTGATCAGCGTTTCTAAGTACACCACAGACTTCTAGCTCTGCATTTCTCTCTTCCTAATAAATTCGAGCTATATTGCTCAGTAAATATGTACGGAGAAGGGTATGTGTTTGCTTTGCTTTGGTAACAGGATATTTGCATTTGTAGCAGTTTCAGTGTTTAATCCCTTTGGGTAGGCCCCCTCCTTAATCAAGAAGCAGCTTAATAAACAGAATTAAGTTTTCAAAAAATTCTGATTTTTCTTCTTAATAAAGTTTATTCCTAAATTTCCTTTAAGCCAGGTAAGTTCAGACGTTGTCAGTCACCAATGACTACTGATACAATAAGAAAGATATTTATTTTTTTTCCAAAAAGTACTACAGTTAAACTCATCATCTATAAACGCCTTGCTACTGATACCTTGTGTCTCTACAAACTACATGTATTTAAAAGTGTGGAAGATCTTGGGTGTGCTCAGCCTCTTTCTGTCTGCTTTTTGTAAGCATCTACATGTTTTAATCTTTCTTTTAGGATCTATAAACAAGAGTAGAGCTCATTTATAATCAGAAAGGGCCAATGTTCCTGGAGAAGCTTTTGCTAATGTGGTAGAGTATAGCTTCTCTCTTCAAGTGTGCAGAGAAATCTGGGGGGAGGGGAAGGTCTAAACCACATTTGTAGATATATTCTACTCCACCAGGATCTAAGAGTCCAAGGTCAGCAGCAGCAATCATTTTAAGATAAAAAGCCTTTGTCTTCTCTCTACTGTAGTAGATTCCAGAAAACTCAATCAATCCTTTCGGCGATGGCAGACTGAGTGTTTAGAAATTAGAACATTTAACTGTGAAGTTAAAAAAAGCTTTATTGCCCCATGAAATATGACCAGTAGTGTAACATCTAACTCTTTTTGCAGTTATACAGCTTTCAAATTAGTGTTTCTTCAGAAATGGACTTCTTCCACAGACTCAACTAATGTTTCTCCAATAAAAATAAATTCTTAACTTTTTGTCCCCACCATCCTACCAGAGATAGGAAGTTGCAGCTGGAGGTTGAAAATTTCAGTAAGTTATTAGTGAAGGTAAAAGAAATGGAAAAAAAAAAAAGAGATCAGAAAAAATCCAACCTAACTGCAGCAGGTGCTATCACTTTCAGATTTGTCCTAAAAATATAACATTGAAAGTTGTTATTAAGATTAGAAACATCGTAACTACGCATCCCTACTTACCTAGTTTCATGTTTCTCATCAATACAAAACAGACGGATACAGAAAGCATTTGAAGCTCCTCTATATACCGGATGAAAAGCACCTTTTTCTTCAGTCTCAAGGAGGGGTGTTGCTGAGGCTTTGAAATCTTTGCCCCTGACATCATCTAACGACAGTTCATTATGGGAAACAGTAATGGTTCCATCTTTCTGCAATAATAATAGACAAGTGATCACTCACAACATTTCAGAAAACATTTTCATTTTTTTAATTAAAAGGTCTTGCAGCATCCCTCTTATAGCACTCCAAGCACACACAGAGGGATGTACTTTTCACTTATCACATTTCAACAAACACAGAAGTTCAAGAAGGTATTTTTAACGTGATATCCGTTTCTGAAACACTAGATAAAAATGGCCATTAAAAATACACATTTTTGCTGAAGAGCAATATATTGACAAACTAATAGTTACCATTAGAGTCCCTTAGTAAGGCAATAAAATATTTACCTTTCAGAAATGCTTCTATGTATAAAAATATTTGTTTCCAGGTGAGTATTGAAAATATGTGAAAGTTGAAAACGTGTTACATTAAATCAAGTGGGATCAGACAATATTGTGGAAACGGAAATGAACAATAATGGGAAGAAAACCAGAGTAGCTTTTACACAGTACCAAGAGAGAGACTAGAAGACAGATGCAATCATTTAAAGTTTCTTGGGATAAGTTCTCTGCTGATTTATGCTGCACCAATCATTTCACAGTAATGATCTTTTATCAAGTCGAGCTTCAATCAACAGAAGAGACACAGATAGAACACGTACACTTTACCTTCTACAAATGACAAGGGAAAACTGAAGCTATTTCACTGCTTTTCAGCTTTGGTAGCTTTTTGTCAGTAGCAGATTTTCAGCTCAGTAACACAGTCAAGTCAAAATCTCAGGACTCTCAGATCTCCTGAGTAAGACGACCCTTGTTCTGTCTGTTACAAGAATGTTCTCTCCACATCTGCAGAGGAGCCCACTCAAAGCTGTGCTTCCACATGCCTTTACTCAGCAGCAGACCCGCACAAACAGGCCCCCACCCTTTATCTCCTCTCAGTGCCAGTTTATTCCCACCCTTGTTACTGTCTGGCTGTTCACGTGGAACTGGATGGGAAAACTCATCTGATTAATAACTATAACCACCTCCACCCAGATCCTAGCTAGAGCAGCTTCTCATGTACACACAACAGCAGATAGCATGGGCCCATGCAGAGGACAGTGCAGGAGTGGAAATAATAAGCATTGCTTGTCCTAGTAGCCTCCACCTTTGCTTCAAATTAGCTTTTAAAGTTATCAGCATTGCTGTGTTCAGTGGTATTACCTGCACAGCTGCATCCTGATCATTAATGTGTTCAAAGTTTTGAGATGAAACAGACTCTGTTTCTTCACTCGCTTGGTTGCTGTTATCTTCATCTGAGTAATGAAAAAGAATAGATGTATCGGGCTTAAAAATGCAAGCTTAACCTTCAGAATCACAGCAATAACTAAAGAGTGTGCCAGACTACATCTATTGAAAGGTTTATTTATTTTTAACAGCCACAGTTAAAATAGACCCTCCTAGAACTTGATTAGACTATTTGATCTCAAGGCAAAAATCAGAGAATTGGTTTTAAAACAAGAATTGAACAAGGTACAGTTCAGAAGCAATTCCTAACTTGTGTATTATATGTAACTAATTTTTACCTTATTTGAAAAGAAAAGTATAAGTCATTAGTGTATTGACTGGTATCTTAAACCCTGTGCTTGTTGCTAACTTGTTTTCTGATGATCATAAGGATGAGCAAGGGCTCTTGATTCTCAGATTAGTTCTCTTAACAGAACTGAAATTCAGAATAAATCTTAGTCAAGCTAGAACCCTTACTTATTGGTGCAAGCAGGGACAAGCAACAGGGATTTAAATTCCCTTCTCAGTTGCTAAACCTAACTAGCTCTCTAAAGCCCGTTTTACTTCTCATAAAAGGGGTTTGCTCTTTCATCAGTCTTTGTCAGTTTGTCTATTTCCTCCCTTCCTTCAGATTTAAGAATCTCTGCATGACAGATCATCCTACCATCCTCAGTAACGTTATAATAAGACTCTAGTTCATACCAACCTGAGTAATAATATTTTTGCGGGCAAAGAGATAACTAAGGGGATGGATGAAATTACTTGTAGCCATCTGATGAATAAATATTTAAACATTGACTGTTGTAATACATGCGTATACAATGCTATATGTACACACTTTTATATTTATATATACACATATATACACACAGCATCTCTCGTCAAGAGATTGCTTAAGCCAATTAAAGCAAGCATCTATATGTTAGGGAGTATATTTTAATATTACTATACACTTTTTTTTAATATTCAATCTCCTGGCCAGGGCCAAATCCTGAGTGAATATTTAAAATACTAAGAAACCACAATAAAAATCTCCAAAGCCAATTTGGAACGTATATGATGTATTGTGTTTGACTTCAGTTACCTAACCATTATCTTAAGACAGCTCTTACCAGTTTTGCACAGCAACACACACGAGCTCTACAGAACTCCACTGATACCTGACATGAACGTGACAGAACCGACTATGAACTTTTCTAACATGGTGATGCTTGCTAGACAGCAGGCAGTAGTTATTACAGCAGATGTTACACATTTTGGGGAAAGCAGTTCCTAAAGCTGTATGATGATGGATTATTTTCTTTAAAGTCAATGGAAGGTGAGGGTATTCAGAACGAGAGATCATCTGATAATGGTCACCATAAATGTCATATTTAAAGTTAATGTTATGGACCAAAATTATTTTAATCATCGACTTGGAAAAGAAAATTTAAATACTAGTGAATATTACCCCAAATAACCACCAAAATTACTAAAGCAAAGTGTCGGCTGCTGTATTTTTAGCCCCTGAACATACCTTCAATAGTTCTGCCATTCCTTAAATTGTCATCTCTCTCATTTCACAGATACATTCACAGTTTGGTTTTATATTTAAAATAAAACCTGAAAATAAGTTTTAACTACTGAAGTGTTGAGGTGTAGGTATCACTGCTGCAGAAAACACATCAGACCAGGATACGCTTGCATTTGAAAGCTCCAGTAACACAAGGAAGTCAAAGTTTCTGAGCTCCAGGAGGAAGAAAAGATACTTCAGAAAACCCAGCACAACGGAATTCTTCACTCCTGTCTCTGAACCTTACCTTGGGAAACCCACCTGAGCTACATTCACTGACAAGAGCATTTCTTCCTACACTAATGAGCTGCTTTTTATTTAAGAAAAACCAAAACCCAACAAAACAACCTCAAAGGTTTAAAGTAATTTAGCCAAAAGTATTTTTGTAAACCTGTCATCTGAAAGTCTGTTTCTCTGCTAGTAGAAAAGAATGCAGATGCAATGTGCGGGGCAAGAAGAAACACATGGGTTAGAAATCATGGTTTCTCCAGGGGTATCACAGATGTGAGACTTCACAGAAATGATCAAATGTCGGCTTGATTAACCCAGCTACATTTCTCATTCTAAACAGCCTTGCAGGTGTCAGAAGTTAATTAATACAAGTCTCTTGTTGTCATGTAAATATTGATACGTTGTTTCTGACTTTATACTAAAATGAAATCCCTTAATGGATCCACCATACACTACTATTAAATGTAGCTGCATCCCTGTTTACATATATGCTATACACAAGTGACTGGGAAGAACATAAATGTTGTTGCACTAAATGAAATAAAGAACATGAACAAAAAGAAAATTAAAAAATTCAGTGGTTGCTGGGTTGTTAGCAGAGGTTAACAGTCAGCAGGATCAAGAAGCCAGTTCACCATGAAGCCTGATGAAAAGCTCTTGAATCATTCCCACTGCATCATAATGTTTTCTAGTTACTAATTCGTGACACCATATAGAGTAAGAACCAAATCACTGTAATTATCCCGAACTGTAAGTGGCATATCAATATTGTGTTAAAGACAGATTTTTGTATACCCTCATTATTATTCAGTATTACATTTTGAAAGGAAAAATAGTATCAACCTGTGGTCCCTACTTACAAGCTAAAGAGTCTGAAAAAATATCCTTATTATGTTGTGTTTTTTTAATGTGGGAACATAAAATTACTTTACAAAGGAATGCAGCTTGCATTGTAAATTCTCAGCCTTTGAATTCATTAAAAGAAAGTCCACATCCTCTATTGATATGAGGTGTCCACTGAACCTTCACTGCCTTCACATCAAGGGACAATTTGGCAGCAAATTCCTAATACAGTAGCCTGTAGAAACGGTGCAATTGTTAAAACAGCATTCATATAATTGGGCATGTGTTAGGCAATATAATCAAATACAAAGTACATGTGACTGACACGATAATAAATTCTAAGGATACAGGTTGGCCCTTATATTGGAAAGGCTTAACAATGGACTACTGGGATGCAACTCTTATATAGGCTCTAGATTTATCAAAAAACTCCCAAACCAAATAAGACAATTCCCTTTTCAAATTACATTTTTAATAAAATGAAAAAGTCAGAGAGAAGGGGAACTGTGCATATCAGTTGATTGGGATCTTTTTGCTGTAAACTTCTTTATTAGAAGAGTGGGCTTTTTTCTTTCCTTTCTTAGTTTAAAAAAAGAAAAAAAAAAGAAACATTACTGCTTTTCCTGGAAGTTTTCACAAATGAATACTTAAATTAATTTTGAGTCATATCTCATGCAATAATGACACCCAAGTCATTCGGAGGGAAAGGGCTTTTCATTCAAACTCTTCGAAAAATACACACCTTTTGTTTATAGTCATAAATCAAACATGTTACAAGCAGTAAAAAGAAAAGCTGTTCATCAAATATCTATCATATAAAGCATATATTTTCAATAAACCGTAACAAACTTCTGTAACTTATGACAAGCTAATGCTTTCTTGAACTGTTATTAGAAATTAAAGTAATAATAGCAGTTTATAAGCAGGTATAAACAACAACTTACAATGTTTCAGGACAACCGACACTTCTTAAAAGTGTTACAGTTGTTTGTTTATATTCCAAAATGTGCAAAGGTACAACAATAATTTGAATTATTATTCAGTGATAACAGAATTAATATTCCTGAGCAGTGTATAGCCATGAGCTAACTCTAATTTTACTATTAAACTTCTAGTGGCTTTTTCTCTCTAGGAATAGTATCACAGTCAGGCTTTTAGCTTATGATACTCAAGTTCCTTCTCAGGTGTCTGTCTTTGAGACCATCACTGATCTGTGCTCAAGCAATCTGAGAAAGTCTACAAGTAATTTCTCTTTGCCCAGAGCTGCCCGTGTCATTCCAAATAGAGGAATACTACTACTTTTAAAAATCTTACCTGAAGGAAACGCAGAGGATTGCAAACTAGTATCAACCATCAAAAATAACATTGTTTTTAAATGGAGAGGAAAAAGAAGAGAGAGAAACAGGTGAGACTGCTAACCATGTTGCTTAATAAATTTCTGAAAAAGCACTCAGTTGCTAGATTGATGAGAGTCATATAAAAACTTGAACAGAACAGTTGTTTATGCTGAGTTTTCACATTTAGAACAAGCCTCAGATTTCCTAAATGTTAAAAAATGTCTAACAGCTGTATTGTTAAAACCTAAAACCATATACTCATTAAAACACTCAGCAGCACAGAATTTGCCACAAAGTATGGGCCTACACCTTGCAGTCCTCGGACAAGGAAAGCACACAAAAGTGTATAAGGGTTTAACCAGAACCAGTGGAGAGTCACAGAATGATTAAGATTGGAAGGGACCACTGGAAGTCATTTTTGTCTAGCCCTTGGCTCAAGCAAGGTCACCTAGAGCAAACTGCCCAGGCCCGTATCCCAGCCAGTTTTCAGAAGAGACTATAGTTAGTCATCTTTCTTCTTCCCTCGGCATCATTGACATTTCTGCATATGTCTGTCACCGACTTTGAAACAATACTGCTGAAGCTCCAGGAGCATAGAATGATACAGGAGAAGACAGCTGACTTCCTTCATCTCTTATTTGCGAGATGCTTCTTTGCAGGGGAAGAGAAGTCCATAGGAGCAGCTATAAGACTTTTTTTCTTTCCCTTTTACGTTCCACGACTGCCAGCTCCAAGATACCAGCTGGTGACTGCTCTGTAGCTCCCTAGTTGCCTTTTTTGCCTGCTGCTTTGTATTCAGACAAGCAGATACGTAACAACCTAATGGTGTTTCTTTTACTTCTATTACTGATAATTAGCAGATAGCAAAATGTTGCCCTTCTGCACATACTGAAAAATTTCTTTGATACTGAAAAATAAAGACAACAAGTATAAGTCGTTTACATGACACTTCTGTTCTACAAACAGGTGATGTATTCGTGTTACTGTTTTTCATCATTTGCAGTAAGGTGGCTTATAGATGCATTGCTGTACCATACCCAATATAAAAATAGAATAAAGAGACCCTGATCTCCCAAAATCTTGTAACCTAGAAGACTGCCAACATTAAGCAAAGAGAGCAGAAGCTGGATCACAAGGACCTAAGATGACACAAGCCAATGGGACAATGTAACAGCCACAGTTAACCAGCTGCTTAGCTACTAACAGGCATTAGAGCAAGATTTCAAAATTAAGTCTTCAATAAATAGTACAACTTTAGCTAACTGATAGACAATATACTTGATGCTTTAGCTTTCCGAAACTTGAAACCTAGGTTTATCCCTTACCTGGTATAGACTGGCTCCACACAAACAATCAGTTCCGAATCAGAGACCAGGGCCACCAAAATTTATCTCCTGAATTAAAAAACACCAGGCAACCATCTCCAAAACAGACACATTAATTTGTGTTTTCTTTCTAGTAAACCTATATCCTCTTCCAACCATTTGCAAAACCTACTCAGAAGCTAGAAATAAAATGCACCTTGAATCTCTCTAGCATTTTAAAATATAGATACCTTCTTGAACACTTGGCTTCTGTGGCATTTTGAGAATATCTTCAGGATCTGGTTTACAGAGTCCATGGAAAGGCCCTAAGTCAAAACTTTCTTGAAGCAAGGAAATATTTACTTGAGAACATAAGCTCATGAATCCTACTGCAGTGTCGCCATCCTGAAATATAAAAAACAATGTCACATATGTAAAAGTTGAACACGTGATTGTAGGTCAGCACAAAAAATTGAACAAAAAAATTGCTGAAAAGTTAGTGTTCCATCTCTGTGCATAATAGAAAAATATAAAGGAATTATTTCAGCAAAAGTTAAAGATCCTTTTATTTTTTCCCCCTTGAAATGTGTTTTTTAGAACCTCTACATTAGATGTTGTAATTCTTTTGTTAGCTATGACTTGAGAGAGCATTAGGATTATATTTATATATGGACCAAATAATCACCTAATGTGTCAATAAAACATTTGTTACAGTAAATAAAAAACATATACCTTTTAACTATATACCTCCAAAAAGGTATAATTTTTCTTTAACTTAAAGTGCAGCTAAAGTAAATCTGGATTTACTTAGCTATAGTGGTTGACTAACTACTGGCCACTGCTTTGTAAATAAAATTATGCTCAAACTGAAAAGTATTTTATTTTCCTATGAAAATGATTAATTCAAGAAAGCAGTTATATAACATATAAACAGTACCTAATACAGTATATGTTATATATTCTTTGCAGCAATTATCAGTGCCAAATATTTTCAACTTCTGGGAAAAAAATTAATAAAATCTATGAACTAGTCTTTAAAAAATAAAATAAAATGCCTTGGCAAATATGAAAATGACAAGTTCCCTGCAATGCTGAAATGGCACATTATTCTACATTTGACTATTACTGAAAGTTTCAGTCTTCAGAAAGAAACGCCCTCAGAAAAACGAGAATTGGCATGCTGGAAGTTTTTTGGCTTTAAGCTAAGACAAGACTAGAAGAAGGAAGCTCTTAAATTTTTAGTACTATATGCAACTTTCTGGTAAAACACACAATCAAAACAATTTTTTTTTCTGCTAATACACATAATGAAAGCCTCCTTTATACACATAATAAAAACTCAATGGCTGGATTTGTATAGCTTTTTTGTCAGGCCATCGGCACTCCAATAAAAATAAAAATAAAAAGTAGTTTAATTTTTTTTCCCCCCCCTCAAACAACAAGTGATTGTTTGTTTGCCTTGTTTGCGTAACCGAACAAAAGCTGGGTCGCTGCAGTTGTCTGGCTGCTATGTAATTTTAGGCCCAAGGCTCAGCAGAGGCTGATTAACCAATCCATCTACCATATGTGCAAAAAGAGGTTGCCAGCTTCATTCTCTGCAGGGAAAATTGGCATCTATCTTGGATCGCATGGAGGTGTCTTTCCAATCTGCGGCAGCAGTGGCAAGTATAAACTATGAGGGCCTGAAACACCTTTTGCTGGTATAATATTGAGCTACAAATGTACAATTGAAATGTATTATTTATAAAGATAGCTGTTTGTAATGTGCTATTACACTAATGGTTTATTGTTTCCCATTTGGCTTCCAATGGTAGTGATTACATGTTAAGGTTTTATAAAATCACTTGCTATAGAAAGCAGACGTCTGGAATTAAGTAGGTTATGTTGCCTATCAGCTTACAATACCATGCACAATTACTAACACATGAAAATATTAACAGGAATTTTCATTTTCAGGATAACTATTACCATGTCTTTCTCATTCAAATTAATTCCTGGGCTTCTGTCTTCAGCTCAGCAAAAATCTGACTGCCTGAGCCAGGAGATGGAAAAAAATCTACAGCATTTTTAACTGTGAAGGTATTACTGGCTACTAGTTTTCATATGAAATATTAATTTTCACCAGGAATGAAAACTGGTCATCTATAATGCAAATGCCTAAAATGGCAACACGTTTTCTTCAAGACTGTCTGTTCCAATTACTTGAAAAGAACATACACAATTACTGGGAGTTGCCGCTTCATTTACTTAACAGGAGAGATCACTCCTAAAGAAAGGAAAGACACAAAATACGTGGTGAAGGACATTGCATATGTGCAGATCATGAATTCTACCTTCCAAAAGGTGAGCTTGTTCCTTTTATTTGCTGAGCTGTGGTGTGAGCAGTCACTCACATGTGACATCCCTAATGTTATGATTAGATGAAACTGGAGCTCATAGCAAACTGACCTCACAAACAACAGCCTGATTTTCTTCATCCTGACATTCTAGGAGATCAGCAAGGAAATATTCACTATAGGTTTCTTTCAGAGTCTCACTCTGACGTGTCCAGATTGGCATAAGATCATCGTAATCTTCCAACCTACAAAAAAGAGATTAGGTAATGTCCTAAAGCTCTGCCATTAATAGGTCCTAATACTTCTGTTCTACTTCTTTAGCATATGAGCAAATATTACAAATACCTGGTCCAAAGCCCCCACCCACAAATAAGTAATTTCACCAAGGACACATGCCCAATGCACACTATGGGAGCCTTAGCACCAAAGGAGAGACAGAACCACCTCCAAAAGCCAGCACAACCCACCCCGAAGCCCTGCAGCTTCGGAGAGCTGGGGGTGGTCGCTTGTCCAGAGAGATCACCAGAGCTGGTGTCACCTAAGGCACCTCAGGCCAGGTGGGCCTGGGCTTTAGCCCTCATTTAAAATAATTATATTCGGTGAGCCCAATCATCAGTTGGTTAGAGTTGGCAGAGATCTCAAAAAGCAACAGCAGTACAATTTAGAAAATCAGTTCTTTTTAAAAAAAAAAAAAGAAGAAAATAGTGCCTTCCTGTATGGGAGAAACAGTGCCGAGTATTGGCTAGATTACTATCATTACACACAGTCGTGTGGGAGTCACCTGGCAGAAATCAAGCCATTATGCCTTTGTAAGGTCAAGTTAATGCTCCACCATTGAAAAAGATACAAAGGCCAAAGTGCAATTATTCTATCCCTCTGCCTTTCTGCATAGGTGGGAATCTGCCACATCAAGGCTTTAACTGCCTCTACTACTCCAGTCCGTTCTCCATGCTGCTGGCGCAAAAGCTGCCTGAGCCGATTTCCAGTCAGTCCAAATTTCAGTGTTAGACTCATATAGGCCCC
>NW_009648550.1:411556-412380 GCF_000708025.1 Charadrius vociferus | reverse complement strand
TTCCCATTAAACCACTTTAAAAAAAAAAAGAGTTAATTCTTAACCGGGATCAATGTAAGTCTTAACGAGATGTTTCAGTGCTTTTACCACTGCAATGAAGGATTTCATTAGTCGCATGTGCTGCGACCATGGCATAAAGGCCAATGCCAAACCAGCTCTAACAGAACTCCTTTCAATAAGAAGATGAAACCATGTTTTTATTTATCTACCAGAAAAGTGCAAGAATTAAGTGGTCCAACCAACAATTCTGCAGCTAAAAAAGTGGCGAGAAAAGTGGTGTGGCGATGGGCCATCAGAAGGAATGACTTTTACTACCAGACTGTGAAGTTAAGAAAACCCTTTCCATAGTAAGGAAAGTAAGGCCATAAGTAAACTGGTACCGAACATGCTTCTGGTCATCTCAGTTATCACACACGCCAACACACGAGGAGAAAGAAGAGCCCCACAGGGTAAAGGAAGAAGGGTTTACTCGAGAAGAGTAAACAATGCACTTCAACAGACACAGGAATACGTTTACGCTTACTGAGAGAAGCAGAGAGCACCACAATCGGCTCCTTTGAAACAAGAGGTCGCACCCTCGAGGTGCGGAGCGCTCAGGAGGCTGAGGGACAGCTGCCTGCGGAGAGTCAGCCTGAGCCCACCACCCCCACCTTCTGCTGATGGCACCCCGCGCCCGCCTCTTTGCAATACTCATCGTCTTGCTTAGAACATTTATAATACTCCGAGATTGACCTTTCTTAAATGTCTCCTTCCCCGCGTACAGCTGTTGAAGAAGCGGGAGGGCCTCGGCCCCTCGGTGCACAGGCCCCGCCGCCAGCTCTCCA
>NW_009648550.1:398239-411441 GCF_000708025.1 Charadrius vociferus | reverse complement strand
GGAGTCTGGCGTGTTCCCGCCCGCCGGGGGCCGCTCGGTTGGTCGGAGAGCGGGAAGGATCGCAGCGGTGCTTTGGATTAATAATCCCGTGTCCTAACGCTGCCGTAGCTGTGAGCGATCCTACTCTATACAACACTACTCCACACCGCCGTTATTCCCCGACCGGGATATCCTTTTCTATGTCTCCCTAAAATAAGATGTCAATAGGGGGAAAAAAAAAAATAAATTAAATAGTTCTCTTTTCTTTAAAAGCTTTACATAGTGTAGAAACATGTTTCTGAAGGAAATTAATCAGGAATGATTATTACTTACCGCAGTTTTAGGGAAACTTATGTTTTGCGTCAGGCTCCTGTTGCTCAAGTTTGTATGTGCTTGTACCTAAATGCATGTACCTATGACTGGGAAATCTTAGCTCTGCCTATGCAGCAATGCAAGAAAAGAAAAGAAATGGATTCTCATTTCCACTCTTTACATGTTTCTGGATTTGGAAGAAGCCTTAAAAGTTAACACAAACGGGTAAAAAAATTCTGTTTCAGCATGGTCTGAGTTTCTAAGTACTGACCGACTCTAGCCTAAGACTGAAGGACAATTTAGGTTGTATCTAGATAGTTTTTTGCTGTTGCTACACACCAGAATTAACGTGACCTTCTCAGTAAGATTACCTTTCTACTAGGGACCAGTGACCCCTTTTATTTTAAGCTTGTTTCTGCCTTTTTTTTTTATATTCTGGGGCCATCTGTCCAAGAGCTCTCTTCTGGCTCCTGTTGTTCCCATTGCTCAGCAGGGCCGGGAGACGGGGCCCAGAACAGCCCCCCAGCCCACACGCTCTCTGCCCGGGCCAGCCCAGAGGGTGGCTGGGGTGGGATGGACAGCCAGGGCCAGTACCCCTTACTCACAGCTTAACTTGGGACCTTCAGGATGTCCCAAGTCTCAGTACCACTCTATCTGCCTGGGGTTTTAAATAATTTAATTCTTCTTCTGAAGAACAGTCGCCAGATTCTTTCACAAGGTTCTTAAGTTAAGAAAGCCAACTTGAGAAACTAGTAGAAATTAATATAATCACTGCACATTCAAAGCTGAAAACAGCTGCCGGGGTGACAAATTTCCAAGCCCCACACTTTTTCATTCCTTTTCACTGTTTAAGTGAGTCTTCATTGTAATAAGTTACATATACACAAAAATAAAAAAGTATGGAAAATATAACACACCCTAAATCACTTGTCTGTAGAATTAAATCAAAAGATGCAACAAAAACGAAGCTCCAAGAACAATGAAACCCTGTAAAAAATTATCATAATTCACATTCTTTATATATTAAACCAAAATAGTAGTCTTTTTAGGTAGTACCTCAAGGGAAAAGCTGCAGTAAGGTTTTCTATTACCAGAACTTCACTACTTCAATACAAGTAATTTGCATAGCAAATCTGATAGTGTGTTGCAAAGCCTCAAACAAACCAAACTAGTTTAGGGGTGAGGGAACGAGACCGTACTCTAATTACAACCTGTTGTTTGACTGGGGTAGGTAATATACACACACCACCTCCAAACAGAATGTGTTGCTGATTGCTTCAAGTCCCTTAGAACATCCTGCTCTGTAAAACACAACATGACACAAGGCCGCACATCAAGATGCGGACAGCAATTCTCTCGGCTCGTGGTATCTAGAGAGACTGACCTCGTGATAGTCAATGGGGCTCCACATAAGACCATTCATGTCCCTGCACACCAGAAACTGTAGGAACAGAACTATGTTTTATTTCTGCAATCCTTCACTAGCACCATAGTGTCTAAAAAAAACCCCTCAAAACAACAAAACAAAATAGATTTTTTTATTAAAAAAAAAAAAAACCCTTACAAAATTCCTAGGTTGCAAGAACAAGCACAATAAAAGCATTCCACAGAGCTGCAAATTTGTGAGCTCTCAAATGTATGGTACAAAACCCAAGAATGACAGGATGTCAAGACAAGATATCAGGAAGACACTTAAATATAAAAGCTTAGTGGACTGTGTTCTGGCACACTACAGATTTATTTCACATTAGAAAGGTCAGCTGGAAAATAACTTCAAAATTAATGGTTAAGCAACGTATCAGTTTACAGCTTCTTCCCCCCCGCCCTCCCCCGCCCCGCATAAGCAAGGGAAGAGGGAACAGAGATTACCCTAATCTCCTATCATTGACCCAGAACATGTTGCTAGGCAGGTGGCTGGGGACAACTTTCATAGATAAGTGTCTAAAGGGCTCCACTGAACGTTACTATGGATGCCAGTGAAGTACAAAAGTGAATAGAGAGGAAAAGGAAAGGCAAAGTGTCTACTGCAAATGTAGTTTAGCTTTCTCGGAGAATCTATTGATAGACAATATTAAAGTATGAATTTTATACCACCAGATACTGTGTAATTAAAAAAAAAAGTTTCCTAGTTAGTTTTCTAATAATAATAATAAAAAAAAAAAACCCCAAACAAACTAAACTAAGTAATTTTATTATTCATAACAAACTACAGAAGATGGTATTTTTTATGTGGAACATTGGTATGGTCTGTGTAACATTTCAAGCCACGTCAAAAATATTTCTATTGATAATATCCAATGGCCATAAAAAGAAAGAATTGATTCAAATTAAATAAAACACAAACATAATAGTTGAAATAAAAACATATGGAAAAACTTTAAATCCTCAGGAATTAATTCACCTACTGATAACTTCTCAGTTCATTCACTTACTGATAGATGGTAGACAACTCAAAGGAACTACTCATAAAAAGCCTAAAAAGCGTAGATCAAGTTAGCATGCGAATAATTTTACAACATATTGAAATACCCAGACCTATAGCAGGATGGTGTGAAGTGGTCAAGGTCAGGACTCAATTGTTTTTCTTAAAAAGCTCAAGACTCAAGCAACAGGTTATTGCACACATTGACTAAAACTATACGATAAAGAACACAATCTGCGGACTTGTTTTAGGCCTATTTGGTAAAATTAAATACGTGTAAAACATCTCCCTGAGAGACAGGCTTCTGTCAGAATCCAGTCCAAGATGTCAGTGTGAATTAACCCATAAACAAACAGGTGTGGATTTACCAGGCAGGAAGATATGTCTAATGTGGCATTACCATCTGTTAGCACTGGCTGATACAGACACACACACACACATCAGTATAGAGTCCCAGGAATGTGCTTGTCCCTAAACGTCAGTTTCCACTACAAGGACCAGAAATGCTAATTTAATAAAAATCCTGCTACATAACCACAGAGCACCACTTACATTTAGAACGAACAAAAGCAACTCCAGAATGAATCAATCAGAATCAAATAAAATTATTACTTCATAAAACATTACCTACACGCACTCTTCCCACAGTGAAGAGGAAAACAAGTGAACCGCAAGATGATAGATAGTAGTTACATTTCAACCACTCTATAGGGAAGCATCTACACGGCAACAAGAGCATATACGGTCCAGCAATCTGCACGGAAAAACATAAGGCCCCATTGGGTCAGAAAATCTGCGCTTCTCATTTAGTGTACACAACATGGGCACAAGCACAGAAAGCTGTGATTTGGCATAGGCAGCGGAATCCAAACGGCAGGAAAAAACAGAGTGATAAAAGTCAATATACAGGCAGACATCAATAGGCAAGGCTGCTAGAGAAACTTGCATCTCTGCCTGGTGTACACTGCAGGCAGCTGAGCAGATAGGATAGAAAAAAATAATTTAGAGTCTAACTTTAATGACATTTATGATTTGAATTCCAAAACAAGAGCAAAGCTGTGTTAAAGGAACGTTGTGTGAGCATATCATAAAGCCTTTGCTCCAAACTGCGTCCATTGAAACAAATGACATGACGGATGGAAAAGGGTTACCCCATTATTTTCTTAAGTTCTCTCAGCAATGCTGAGGACGCCTGCTCCCCTGAAACACAGTGAATGTATGAAGTGCTCATGCAGAAAAAAAAAAAAAAACGTACAAAAGAGGATTACTCTCCATGTCTGAAGGACTACTGGAACTAGGGATGCAGCAATGCAAATAAGCCAGCAGATTCACAGAATAAACATCAACAAAAAATGTGTTCTTTCTAGATAGCAACCTAGTTTCAGAAAAAATAAAATTGATCTTGTGATGAAGTAGAATAAAACCAGCATAATCATAGAACTATTTAATTAGGTTATCAAAGAAAATCATAGCAGTTTACTTAAGATACTGATGCTCTAAACCAAAAAAGAAACTTCTTCACGTTAACCCGGACAGATCTACTCATAAAAGTGGAAGGGAGAAACTGCATTAC
Organism: Charadrius vociferus; assembly: GCF_000708025.1. Taxonomy (NCBI): domain Eukaryota; kingdom Metazoa; phylum Chordata; class Aves; order Charadriiformes; family Charadriidae; genus Charadrius; species Charadrius vociferus. The sequence continues at coordinate 407,155 of NW_009648550.1, read as the reverse complement.
CTTGCTTTGCGAACATACAGCTGTGGGTGATACCAGTGTCTGGGGCACACAAGCAAGGTAAAGTTTGTAGCCACTACTGAACCTGGAGCGCTCATCATCTTTTCAAAGACATTTCCCATGTCTGGCTCTGTGAATGACAAAAACGTGTTAGCAGCAACAAAGAAACTTCATTATGTAAGCTTTTAAATTATCAGCAAAACCATTTGAGGAAAATGGAATTTTGAACTTAAACCACAGATGGCATAATGCCCTAAGTCTCTTAAGCAATGAAGCTGAAGTGACAGTAGTATAAGCATGTGGAAGAATTGTTACTGGATTAATTTGTTAATTAATCCATCACCCAAAACACAAATAAGCTTCAAAGCAATCAGAAATTGGGAGGATCGAACCCCTATAGAAATACTGGTCTTACAACCAATACTATATGCCACTGGAGCATCTTTGTCAGGATTCATTATGCTGAAGGAAATTTGACATTTGTTGCTACCGTATGTTTGACAAAAGCCTTTATTCAGGTGCTGTTTTCTGTAGTTGACACAACACTACTGAGGGTTTTTTTAGCCTGACTTGGAACTAAAACGTCTAGAAATTGGCATATCAGAAAAGGTTCCCGTTCACGTCAAGGAAAGCTCCCACCAAAATCAGTCATTAAGCAGATGCTTGGTTTATTAGTCTGAATTCAGGACTGAAATTCCAAGTCAGGTGCTGTTCTCCGATTAGGATGTGCATTCTCCATCTTTGTACCTCTGCTTTAAAAGAAATAATCCTAGTTTCCTTCCATGTCTGCAGCATCCCTTCCAACCCTCGCCAAAGCATCCTCTCCCCATGCTGTACTCACTTGGCTAAATAAGAGAAAGTACCTGATGTGACTGGTTCTGATGTATGGGCATGATGCCTGGCTGACATGTATGCATTTCTGTATGTGTGCGCTTATGACTATATATACATATGTGCCAAGTAGCCTACTAGTCATTGTCTCTCAAAGTATAAGCACTGATTTCAATCTCAACTCTATTCAGACAGAAATCTTCACAAAACTTATAAGAATGTGTTTCTGAGATTTTTATTCCTGTTTGAAATCCTATCTGTTTCCAGCAAATTTAAAGACTGCAGGAAACGCAGAGACTGCTGAATGGACTGCTGGAGCGAACATGTAACCACATAAACCTCTTTTACAGGTATGTCCATTGGAGGTTACTTGAAGATTGTGTTTTCTGCATGTTTAGAAAATGACAACTGTTCTCAATATTTAAAAAAAAAACAAACAAGCAAAGAAAAAAGCCCACCAACACGGTGTATATTAATGATAGTGAGATTTGAGACTGTGCTCATTATTTTAAGAATAAAATAGTATTAAATTCTTACCTAAATTCTCATCAGCTGGTATGAAGAGAAGTATAAACTGCAGTTCTGGTACTGTGATAAATGCTCTCCTGGACAAATAACATAACTGCGTTCAGTCTTTCATCATTATACTCATCAATCAGATATAGCAGCTAGTCTTTTAATACATAAATGTTTTTCTCCATTGTCTCTAATCTTCCTTCATGAGTCCACATGGCTCAAAAATTAAAACATTTTATTTATGACAAATAAGATCATATGAAATGCATCTGGGCATTTTTTTTTTTTACCGGTTGCTTTTTTCTATCTTATTTCTCTCTTAATTTCCTAATCTTTAGATTTCAAACATCCTACTTCTTATATCAGTTCCCCAGTGGTGAAAAAATTAAAGATGCCAGATCTCTGCGGGCAGATGTCTGACCTGGCATCTGGATGAGCTGGCCTGAGATGACAAAGTAACTGTAAATTCAACAGCAACAGCACCAAGTGCAATTCACTGTTTAAGTAGATTCTGAGTACACCAAATAACCCGAGCAATGGTTATATTTGAGTACTGAGCTAACACAGTAATATATTGTGCTGCTTGTACTGTATCATTTAGAGCCTTACCATATAATCTGTAGCTAACAAACTATCAATAGATTACCTGGGAACAAGCGTATTCCAGAAACATCTACAGCTTTTTAAGCTTCCTGCTCAGTCATGTGCTTTGATTTTTACAAATGGAAATTTAGGAAAAAGAAAAATCTTGCAAATGCAGTACTATTTCTGTGGAAAATCACTGCAGAGAAACAGCTACACCTTAATGCTGTTTGGAAAGTGTACTTGGAACTGTAACAGCTTGGTTTCAAAGCCAACAGTGCACATTTGATTAATACAAGGTTATGTTTTATTACCTTCTGAGACTGTTTAGAAAGATATTTAATTTTGATCCAGTGAACACCAGAAAGCATTTTTAAATTCCCTAATCTCTCCAAATGATGGTAGGAGAACGCACGTGTTTCAGTACAGAAAGTTACCTGTGAACTCACCTAACAATTTCCTGGGAACATCCGGTTGTGTATTCTTCTTTTGCCACAAAAAGATGCATGAACAATGTGTTCAAAGGCTACAAAATGAGGAATGAAAATGTAAACAATACGCAACTAATATTTGTTAAGTCAACCCAAGTATTAATATGGACATTTATTTCCAATATGTATGAACTGCACTCAAAATGAGTAGCTTCACATACATAAGTAACTTCAAAGCACGTGTGGATAAAGTTATGTAATTAAAGGGCGCCTTTTTTTAGCATCACAATTTCTGTTCTGTAATATTTTTGATTTACGCTCAAGCTTACTATTGTTTGACTACAATATACATAAATTGTTTCATATTTAACAGTATTAATTCCAGACTAAAACCATTTTAATCTAACTACAACAACCAACAACTAAATCTTAACATTTAACTTAACATTCGGCTTTCTAGGTTTACAAGAAAAGCTCACATACTTCTAATACTCCTGAAACATTTTTTCTCTAAAAGAAGAAAGAAAAAAAATAAAGTCTTAAGATTACATCATTAGACACATTTAAATATCCAGGCAGAAACAAGGCAGACTAAAAGACATCTTTATTCTACATGCCTCCACTTAACCTGGAAAACACTAGCAAAGAAAAACCCTTGTGCTGTAATGGAAAGTGCTATTAATTCAGCTGTTTTCTCTTGCATGTTAATTTTTTGTGCTGAGTCAATGAAAGTTTACCTGTAGATGAAATATTTCTACAGAAACTATTTTAAATGGAAAAGCTTGAGGTCTTCTGAATAGTTTAATATTCAACTAAAACATCATGGCTAGAGTCACCAATAAACATCAGCTACGTTAGAGCAAGAATGATTTTAACAGAGGTTGCAGTATATGGACCAGCACAAACGCAACAGGCTATTGGAATGAATAAATATCAACAGCCATTTCTTAAAAAAAAAAAAAACAAAAAACCACCAACCCAACAAACAACAAAACAAAAACAAACCACAAAAAAAAAAGACTTTTTTGTTTGTTTTTTAAATGCAAAAGAAAAAGGAAGAAGAAGAAAAAGAATGTTTTGTTCTTGAGGTCCAAGAGGAGGCCCAGGAGGCAAGATTCAGCCTGTAACTGTTTCTGAATAGTGATGGTAACCAGGCAATCCTGTAAATCATCTTCACCAATTAAATTCTGCACAAGTCAATTCCTAGTTTAGACCTTTAAGCTGTTTTATCATTTCTGTGCTCTAGGACAAACACTTGTCAACTAGACTTTCACGAAATTCTATTTTCAGGAGATCTCAATTTTGTAAAGCACATCTGCAAGGATTTAACCTGCCGTTAACCAACAATATCTCGCCTAGTTATAACTCTGAATAGGTTCAGTTGTTTTGTCAGTGCAGAAGCATAAAACATGTACTGAATCTTCTGTACATATTTTAGAAAATAATCTCCACTCTAGGAAAAATTGTTCTGCTCCTTGTCAATTTCCAAAGTACCTTTCATTGCTGTTTATGAGCAGTAATTCCTAACATGCTAAAGCTCTTTTTTTTTTTTTTTTGGTCTTTTCTCTTGTATGCCCCTGCACTCTGAAGTCAGCTGCAGCTTTGCTGCAAGAGATTGTCAAGCGGGCTGCCCGAGGAAGAGCTCACAGAACTGACAGCACGGCATAACCCAACAGGAGCAGCTGCAGCTGCACAGTCAATGAAGTGGTTATGCCTGCAATATGCCTGTACACAAAGTACTGTTCAAGTAACAAAGAAAACAGATTACAAGAAAATTACATGGTTTTTTTTTTTTCCTATACTCCCTTTGGCTGTAATAATTTTGTTTCTTTTAACAGCACACACAGCATTTTCAAATACAATTGCTGTATTCGTCAGTTTTTCTGCAAACCGTTGCTTAACATCACCCACAACAACATTGGAAAACTGAAGAACAAACTGTTTAGAGATAATTTCAGTAGTACCAATACCTTATTCTGGCACACGCTGCCTAGCTTTTGAGTGTTTAGGGTTAACATTTTCCACCTTTCCTCAACCATCACAGGATCTAATTCCTAGCTGGACTGCATGATGGACAGCATTTGAATCCTGAACTTCTAAGCGCCTATTTCTAGTCCATAATTCCAAAGAGTAAGTCATAAACTTGACCAAGGAGCCTGTATGAAAACTAGTGCCACACAGAACAGAGCACAGCAGACTCCACACCAGCAAAGAGGCTTACTCCAGAACCAAGACGCTCATGTCAGCATCATTCTCCACCCAGTGTAAGTCACCATCCTTCAAGCAGGGGTACACTCCCTGTCCCTTATTCTTTATCTGAAGACATTAAATTTGCATTCAGTTCTGTAAAATAGCGAAACTTTCTTCCAAAAGATGAGAAATGAGGATTCTCGTTACCTTGCAATGAAAAGGACCTTAGAGCAAGGGCTCGCCTCCCCAGTAAACATTCTGTTAAATAACACTGGAGCTGGACAGGTTTGTGAATGAAAAATACTGGTGACAGCTATGATTCACACTGCTGTCAGTGCTACCGCAGTGCATCAGACAAGTTCTGCACATGTGTGGCAAAGAAAGGACTTGTATTCCCTAACTGCCATCCTTACAGTGCCCTTCTGTTACCGTAGGGGCAAAAGCTCAGGTACTGATGAACTTCTGAGCACCTGAGGGTTTAGTAAAGAATCTGATGATCACCTTCTACAGCCTGAATGCCTCAAATCTACCTAAAATAGATTTTAGGTGCCTACGTATTTTTTTCGTACCTAAGCCTTAAATGAAAACTCAACTAAAAATCACACAGTTTACTTACAGTGCATTTATTGTTAATGTAGTTTTCATGTAAGAATGATTCCCAATCAGACTGATCAGTGATATTCCAATTTGGATAGTCCAGAAAGGCAGCATGGGCTATAACATCATTCTTCTCATTGCAGAGTGTCAAAGCAAGATTGGATTTTTCTCTGTGAAAACAATTTAATTTTGCAGAAGTTGAAGCAACTACACAAAGAAAAGTAACTGAGCCTGTTAGAATAGCAAAATTAACCATGTTCAGAAGTGTTCCCAGGATCAGGCCTCAATAAAACTTCATTACTCACATCCTAACTTGACATTATTGCTTCAATTCCAAATATTTATTTAGTGTATTCTGACATTGTAACAATTCACATGACTTTTCAAACCCTCAGTTACTATGAATTTGATACGCAAGACTTAAACGCTCCCTCTTCTTTGCATGTTTCTTCATACAACTATATTTTTAGCACAAATAGCTGGTATACAAGATATTTGCCATTAATTCAAGTAGAAAAAAAACACCTAAGTGACCCATCAGCATTTCATGCAGTCTGTCTGTCTGTCTGCTGTTCATCACTGCACAGAAAGATGAAGCACAGAAGGTTCAGCGCTACCTCCAGCAATGAAGATATTATAGCAGAAGACTTCTACAAGCACCCATTTCCGCTAAGAACATTGCCATGTGAGCAGCTAGAATACAGATGTCAATGGACGACACTAGGTATCTTGGGGGCATGAAAAGAAGAGGCACATTGAAACATATTTTATAGCAGATAGAGGCTGTCTCCCAAGGCAGAATAATGAGAGGCAAAAAACAACTAATTCCTTCCGCTAAGGGGAAACTGGAAGAGAAGGAAAAGATTTAGCCATACACAGAAAAAAAAAACCCAAAACAACCAACCACAAACCCAAAACAGAGCAGTCACGGCCACAGAGTGATTAAAACCCCTAGTCCCTGCTCCTTTACTTCTATCACTCTCCAATAGGCAAAAGGATTCTGTTAGGTGGAGCAGACAGCAGATACTGGAATCTGATGGTTTCATCGGGTATTATCCCAAAGTATTTCTTCTGAACTTTTATAAAAAGGAAGCTACTGTAGAGTCAAATCTTGTCCACCACACTGGCAGCAGTGATACAAGTTTGCACGGTCAAACATGTGCAACACAGAAGAGGTGGAAACAGATTTCCTTTCCCTTTTTGTGAATAGCATGAAGAGTCATTATGCCATATCATGTAAAGGCTCATAATGTTTTCTGCCATTTAAATGTGTCATAATTTATTGAAGTTTCCTGCAGGAAAGGTAATATAATGTCCCTAAAATACTGTTACTTACAAAAGGTACGTGACATCAATCCTTCCAAAAACTACTTCTGTAAAATGGCTGAAGAGGTCGACAATAGCTGACACATCATGCGATTCTGTTCTTCTGGCACTGACCACTTCTGTATTTCCACTTGGAGAAGTTATTGTAGTCATCTTACAGACTGCAACAAGAAAGAAAGAAAACATTGCTGTTCTGGTGGATCCCACTGCAATCCATTGTTCAATGTAGTTACTTGAAAGGGATTTTTATATTAACTGTGAAGAAGTGCAACTCAAATGGATTTAAGTGCCTAGTTCCTGCAGACCTCTACAAAAATACATACTGACTGCCTATAAATACAGCACGCAAACAGTGCGCAAGTATAAATACAGCAGGCAATCATCCCCATTTTATTTCCTGTGTAGCATGTAAAATACATACATGTTTTTAATAGGCTAAAAATTACTTTTACATTTATTCATTTAGAGGCATTTGCATATCAAAACAGTGCCCATCATTAATAATTTCAAACTTAATAGCCTTAAGTCTACAGGGCTGGGAGGGTCAGCTGCAAACAATCAGGATAAGAAAGCCCCGGTACCATTAAACAGCAATTCCAGGTGAGTTAAGTGTATTTCATCCAAAACAGCTCCTCAAATTTCTTTTTAAGTCAACAGCAATGCTTAAATTTCAGAAGGAATTGAAAGCGCTATGGCTTCCCTGCCCAGAAGAAAAACATTTTTGTGGTTCCACATTTACAGAATTTGCCAGGTCCAAGTAATTTATGGGCATGCCTAGCAATTTCAGAACATATAGGGGCAACAGGCACTCAGACCATCTGTGACTATCAACTAACAGTTCATTTATCTTTCTGCTGTGTTGCTACTCCGTATTGGAGCCTGTTGTGATATAATCAAGAATTAGGCATGTAAAACAAACTGACAAAGCACAACAATTTTCTGCAATTTCTTAAATATACTTGTGCAAAATATAGCATTACTAACTCAAAAAAGCCAAAACAACCAACATACCTAGACTAGCAGAACACTTTTACCAATCTACCAAACACAATAGCCATTTCTAACATTGGCTCCAAACTCAGATGTGATGCCCAATTATTAAGCCCCACACATCCCAACTAAAATTGGCTAACAGAGGAAACCCTGCGTTTTATAGCTTTTACCTACAGATAAAGTCATGTGTATTGCTACACCTTTCACACACAGTCAAGATATCATTACAAGTAACACCACAGGTCTCAGTCATGCAAAAATACATTTGCAAAGAGGTGCCAGCACCAATCTGAGGCAAAATATCCTCTGCAGGTTTTAATGCGTGAGCTTAATAAAGAGAATTGTGGTTATGTAGAAAGAACTAGGTAGGCTAGAGTGTACTTATTGCTGAGTATAACAATAACATCTACAAGGAAAAAAATCATACCAGCTTGCCTACAACTTCTCAGACGTCTTAAGTTGTAAGACGTATATATTCTTCCTAGGGGAGTGGAAGGCAACTATACCCAGGGCCAAATGACAGATGACTCTTAAAATGAGCAGAGAAAATCACCACATAATTCACTTATACATTTCATTAAGTAACTGCAAACTGTGAGACTACTAAAATAGTTGGGGGTTTTTTTATTAATATCAACTCCATATATCAAAATAAGTAGGAATTTTAAAATGTTGTTAACGAACTTAAGTCTAGCGTTAAGATTACTTCAACTGAGGAAAACGGTCTGCCGCGTTTCTGTACTCAATTGTTTAACTCAATGCATTGAAAAAAACATCACCCCTTCTCCACGATCTTCCCCTTAAAGGCTCTAAACACTCATGTAACCATGACTGACAGAAAGCAGCATTTACCCACTGAAAATGTACCGTTTTCATAAGAAAATTCTTTGTTCCTACAGCAACTCCTGTATTTCTGCTACGAGAGCAGCATACCACAGACGAGACTTGGCAAAACAAGCAGGTAAGGATCCATTCCTCTTCTGACCTACCACTTAGAATAATGCCCTCTCTGCCTCCCTTAAACAAATTCTCTCTTTTCAAGCACGAGTGGGATTCCCCACGTGGTATGGGTTTTTTTCCTGTTACCGACTCATGAGCGTCCACACGCACCACAGGTGTGCATCTCACAGGGCTTCCGCAGGACACCTGGAGCCATACCGGGCAGCACCCACCGACCCAGGCCAGCATTCACGGCTGCCCTCAGCAGCAGGGATGCAGCCCGCCCGCCCCTTCCCACCCCGGAAGGGCCAGGCCCAAATTCGAAGGCCCAAGCGACCCTCGGGAAGGCTGCGAGGTCTGAGACCCGGCCCGAGCTCGCTCACCTGACAGGAGCGAAAGCCGCACGGGCGGTTATGGCGGGACAGGCGTTTACCGCCCACACTGTTAACACCTCTCGGGCCAGGCCTCGGCAGCACGGACTCTGCCACACCGGGAAAGACACACTGGTCGCCCC
>NW_009648550.1:387589-397911 GCF_000708025.1 Charadrius vociferus | reverse complement strand
GAGAGGAGGTCGGGACCGGGTCCTCGGAGCAGCGCCGGGCGCTCCGGAGAGGCCGGGCCCCGCGGCTCCCCGCCCGGCCGGGACAGCGGCGCTCCCCGCGGCCTCGGGAAGTTTTGCCTCTCCTCTCACCCCGGGCTAGCGCTGGTGATAAGGGCCCTCTCGGTCTCGGGGGGTGTGTGTGGGGGTGACTCCGGGTCCTTTTTTGGTGAATTGTGAACGTAATAAGCCAACGGAGTAAGTTAGTCCTGAGGGGATTTTTCAGTCTTGCGTTAGAAGGGGAAAATGTCAATCAAGCCCCCTTACTTCACAGGTGAAAAATAAAGCACCCGCGGAAGTTCAGATCACAGCAGAGCAGCTTTTAAGAGAAGCAAAAGAGAGAGAACTTGAGCTTCTTCCACCACCACCTCAACAGAAGATCACAGATGTTGAAGAGCTAAATGACTATAAACTCCGGAAAAGGAAGGTAAAGGCAAAAAAAAATCCTGATCGTGATGCTTGTCATTTTACTTTTTTTTTTTTTCCACTTAAACAGGGTGTAGTCTGTATTACTTACGGATTTTCCAGATGAATAGCAATTCATAAAACCCGCTAACATTTCCATAGAAAATGTTACTGTCATGCACAAACTGTCTATTAAACATATGTTGTGTACTACCAGATTTTGTGTTAAACAACGTATCATGTGTGACCATGTTCAATATGTTCAGAACGCTGCAAGGGTAATTACATACATTCTTTATATGTAGTTTCTTCATCACCTGGCCAGTCAGCATGGCAGAACATTAGCAAGCTTTACAGTAATGCTGGTGGTTTTTCCACCTCAAGTGTTTAAAAAAGACAGAGTGTGTTTGCAAGTGATATTTCTGTTCTTTACAATTACAATATTATTTGGCACACTTTAGAACACAACTTTCTACACTACTCATGGTTATGTTTGATGATTGTCTTGGAACTTGACCATTTTGCGTGTGACATTTCGGGTATAATTTTTTCTTCTTTGCTTAAAGAAAAAAAAAAAATTGCTTTGCTTGTGCAAACTTATCTACAGTTTTGTTCTGCAACACCACGGCATCCCTGTACTCAGCCCTGAGTGGGTTTTCCATTTCCCTCCTTACCATAGTGGCTAGGACTCCTCATGATGACTTTGGGCTTTACTGTGCTGGATGCTGGTGTACCTCACTTGGGCACATGCCGAGCAACTGGAGTCAGATGATCAACACCACAGCACTGCAAAAACAATTTTTCATGTTATCTTTTTTCATCTGTCATATGAACGGCAATAACAAGCCACCATGTTAACTCTGATAAATCGTGTTTAGCCACACGTTAAATATCAAAAGCATTGATCCTGACAACAGCCAAGCACAAGGCTGAAGAAGCCCTCACCGTGGCACTGAGCAGTGAAATTTGTCTCGCACATTTGATGCTGCCATATTAAATCCAGGAATAAGAATAAGGCGTCTTGCTTTGAAGAAGAGTTTAGAGCAGGTCAAAGTGAATAAACTCATGCTGGTGCATCCATGTGTATTCAGAGTTGCCTGCAATCACTGGATTCCATCTGTTCAGGTAATATTGCTATTGAAACACTAAGCAGGAGATTAAAAAAACGCAAGATTTTGGTGCTGTCAGTTATTATTCCATCAGTATTTCAGGTGTCAGATTGCAGGAACTTGAGTTTAGTCCTACTCTGTAGGATGAACGACACTTCTAGCTTGTCTGTTATGCAATTTTGTATTGATATGCAATTTTGTATTGAGTATGATTTGTTACTACATCTGCATGGGTGTAAGACATTTGGAATTCATTCCAGTAATGGTAATATTCCATAAGCCGTTTATAACAAGATTGGTCTGCACAGAAATTTCTTACTTACAGAAATAATTTTCTCCCTAGACTTTTGAAGATAACATAAGAAAAAACAGGACTGTTATAAGTAACTGGATAAAGTACGCACAATGGGAGGAAAGCCTAAAAGAAATACAGAGGTAATTATGATGCAGACGTCTCTTATAAACCTTTTAAGATGCATGTAGACAAACGCCATCAAAGTCTTGAAGGCACCTTATATACACAACTTACTTATCTTTGCTTTCCAGAGCCCGTTCCATTTACGAGCGTGCTTTAGATGTGGACTACAGAAATGTCACACTCTGGCTGAAATATGCAGAAATGGAAATGAAGAACCGCCAGGTTAATCATGCACGAAACATTTGGGATCGAGCCATTACCACCCTTCCCAGGGTGAACCAGTTCTGGTATGTGTACAGAGAGCAGGGCATTGCTTCTACCCCCAAATATCATTTTTCTATTTTGCTGTCGTGCAAAAGTGCATCGTTTTCTGTTTCTCCGAGTCTTTAGGCTAGTCTGAAAAAAAGAGGAAGGCTTAAGTTTTGGAAAGGTTTTGTACTTTTCAAGTGGCAAGAGTATTGGAACAGTATGGTGTTTGAATGCCTGCTTGCCGCCAATCACAACAGTATCTGTAGGCATTTCTGGGGTGCAAGTCGGGAATAGGTGAAGAAATCTCAGTAATACTCTTATTAAGCACTCAAAAAAATCTTGTCATTTATGTGTTTACTATGTGTTTATAAAAACTTGATATTGTTTTCTCAGGTATAAGTATACTTACATGGAAGAAATGTTGGGGAATGTTGCTGGATCACGTCAGGTGTTTGAACGTTGGATGGAGTGGCAACCAGAAGAGCAAGCTTGGCATTCCTACATTAACTTTGAGCTGAGATACAAGGAGGTGGACAGGGCTCGTACCATTTATGAGAGATATATCCTTTTTAATATATTGCAACACCTGCCCAACTTTAGGCCTGTATTCTTCACTTCTTTCTTATCTATTCAATCTCCAGCTATGTCCCTGCGCTCCTTTTTACTGTGGTGTGTTGGGAGTAAGCCTGCATGCTGAGAGCCAGTGGCAGGTATTAAAAGCGCATTTAGTATATGCCTCCAAATTCAGTTAAGTGAATGTACATCCTATCACAATAGTGCAGATTTAACAGCACTCATGATGCTTCCAGCTTTTTTGCAGGTTTGTTTGTTGTTTGTTTTTTTTTTTTCCACCAGAGTTCTCCTCCTCAAACTTCTTTCTGAGCCTTGCCTGGTTTTTATCCCTTTTAAAATTTTCTTTAAGTTCTCAGGAAGGCGCAAAGCCTTTGCATACTTAGATCTGTTTTGTGTCTTCTTCTCAGCTGCATTTTTTGCATATGCCATCCTTGGGAGTTGTTTTATGTATTCCATGGCCCTGTAGTCACTGGGAAGAATGCAATTCGAAATATCCAATTCAACCACCACTGTTTCTTTAACATAGCTCTACTTGTTATTGTTCATCCTGACGTTAAGAACTGGATCAAGTATGCCCGCTTTGAAGAGAAGCACAGTTATTTTGCTCATGCAAGGAAAGTATACGAGAGGGCAGTGGAGTTCTTCGGAGAAGAGCATATGGACGAGCACTTATATGTGGCTTTTGCAAAGTTTGAGGAGAACCAGAAAGAAGTAAGACCTTGTTGATAATGCATCGCTCTAATACCAACTGCCCCCACAAGATTTCTTCTTGAATATCAAACTCAGAGTCCCCTAACATTCGCTGCAATGCTTGTGTTTTTCAGCACTGTATGAGATAGTGTAGTCTGAGTTAATTAAGGAGACAATTTTTTGCTTAGCTTCTCTTTCTAGCTTCTGTTTGCCTTTTGGTGACATCAAGGAAATAACATTCTAAGAAAGGTGGGCACCAAATCTGCCAAGCCTGAGAGTGGCATCATGGGGTCAAATACATATCCTCAGATTTATAAGGCATGATAAAGACTGAATTAGCTTGTTTTTCCCAAACAGTCTCTTTAAAGGGCCCAGTCCATTAAGCAATTGAAAATGTTCTGTGACCCCAAAACTATGGCCTCTTAAAAATACTTCAAATGTTCCAGACCTGTAAATGAATAAGAGATGGTGGGGTTTGGTATTTACAGATTTTCCCCCCCAAAGTTTACTCTTCAGGGAGATCTGTGTTAGTCCTGTCCTAAAGCAGTCATTTACATTGAGATATGCTATGATTCTGCATTATATTAAATATTGCCAAAAGCTTACTGAGAAATTGTGGGGGAGGACAGAAGCCGCTCTGTAAATATTACTGAAGTGATATTTGATGTTTTCAGTTTGAAAGAGTAAGGGTGATCTACAAGTACGCCTTGGATAGAATTCCAAAACAGGAGGCCCAAAATCTCTTCAAGAATTACACCATCTTTGAGAAAAAGTTTGGAGACAGAAGGGGAATTGAAGACATCATTGTCAGCAAGAGGAGATTCCAGTATGAAGAGGAAGTGAAGGTACGTATTACAAATACTCCCTGGGCTCATCATTCATCCAGCTACTGCTTAAGGTGCGAGTGTCTCGTGATATGAAGGCTGATAAGTTTTATATTACCCCTGATACTCAGTCCAAGAAAATACCAAGACAACACTATTCTTTTTGGAGGCAGGATTCCATCCACGGGGGAGAACGATACTTGTATTCACTTATTTTTTTGTTTCTGCATTTTGATGTAGATTCTGGAGTCTAAGTTTTTGATTCAACTCGGAGCTCGGTACCCTTCACAGTCATCTAAGAGGACAATGCAGTTTAGCTTGTAATTAGCTTCGCTTCTGTTATGCAGTAGCTGTTATAGGACACTTCACCGGTATGACAGGACACCTCACCTTTTTGTGAGAAAGCAGGTGTGTCACACCTGCCTACTCTTCACTGAATACGGCATGTCATCATTTCCTCTTCCCTTCTTCACTTAAAGAATGTTTGTAGGTAAAATAAAAATGAAGAAATAAATGCCCTTTAACCCAAAAGCTCTAGCTTAAGCCTACCCGAGACCAGTGCTTTTCATGAATATTCTAATGATCTACTTTAAAGGAGAAATTCTGAATAAAAACTGTAAGTAAAGGAATAGGGTCTGTTATTTGTAGTTACTGAAGTTTCTTTCCCATTTCTCTGCTCCCATCTTTCTGGAAGGCAAATCCACATAATTATGATGCATGGTTTGACTACCTGAGGTTAGTTGAAAGTGACACAGATGCTGAGACTGTACGAGAAGTGTACGAAAGAGCCATCGCCAATGTTCCCCCAATTCAAGAGAAAAGACACTGGAAGAGATACATCTATCTTTGGATTAACTATGCATTATATGAAGAGCTGGAGGCAAAGTCAAGTAGTAGGAAATCAGTTTTTTTTTTCTTTCCTTCCCATGTATTTTCTTTATATTAAATAGCTACAGATACTTTAATAAGAGAACTAAAAATACTATAGCTTGCTTGTTTTGTCTAACCAGCTACAGGATTTGCTATTTAAGTATGGGGGTTTTTTTCCCCTCCTATGCACAGGGGAAAAATACTTCCATTTCACCCCTATTTATTTGGAAACACACTGATAATAAAAGCAGAAGTAGGTCTTTCTGCCCCATGTGAATTGCCTGTTCCAGGCTGTTACCTGAACTTGCAGAATAGTTTTGTATTTAGCAAAACTATTTGTAAAGTTGTTCTGTGAAGCAGTCAAATTCTTGCTGTAGTGGCCTTTCAAGGCTGTGTAAGTATTTTTCTGTTATCAGTCATGTAATGTTATAGCTGCTCTTTATTTCATGAAATTGTGTTGCAGTATACCTATTCAGTGTCTTAAAAGGAAAAAACCACCCTTCTTTTTCCCCCCCAATGGGGACGTGCCTGGTTTTATAGTCTAATACTTAGTGTTGAATCTTGTTTTCAAAAGATGACTCTTACTGATTCTCAGAAGTTACCATCTTTGAATTGTACACAATAAGTACTTTTATATCTGAAGTGTACATGATTCTAGTTAACTTGACTTAAAAATACTGTTCTGCAGTTGTTGCACAAATCAAAATACAGTGTAATCTTAGCAGGGAACAGAGTATTTAATTTTGGCTGTTTTTACAGGATGGAGAACGAACCAGACAAGTGTATCAGGCTTGTATCGAGCTCATTCCCCACAAGAAGGTATGGCTCCTCTAGCAATTTGTATTGAGTCTTGAATTAAAAGTTTCCAATATAAGATCCTTTAGTTTTCTCTCCCTCTCCAAGGTTCAGGTGTGTAAGTAGCTCCAAATGACTACCAGCACATTTGTGAAGACTCTGCTTATGACTTTAAACATCCCTTCTAGTTTCTTATAACATCCATCTTCTAGAATTGATAGTGTCTTTTTTTTAAGCTAAGGTGTTAGATGTCTGTAATCTGCATTACGAGAAATAGCATGTGAAATTTCCTCATACAGATGTGATTCAAAGGTTTCTCCAACATTTTCAGATCACTAAGTATACTCTAAGAAGCTGAAATAACATGTAGTCAGATGATAGTCTAGTACTATCAAACAGTAGGGAAGAAAGTCTGTCTCTTTGTTACTTACTTGTTTTTTTCTTCTTCAGGTTGCTCCTTTTATAGTGCTTGTAGTCTCTGCAGAATATTTGTCACTCTATTTTATGTGGGGTTACTGCCTTTTGTAGCAACTGTTTCTAATTGTCTGCACAGTCCCAGCTGAGGGAGGTGCATTTGGTAAACCATCTTTCAGGTGTGTATTCCCCATTACAATCGGTCTTCAAGACTGATTTTTTGGTTTTGTGGGGTTTTTTTTGCCAGTGAGTTTTAACTAAAATATCTGCGTTGCAAAACCCTTAAAACAATCAGCATTGCCTTGGAATGTCAAGAAATCTTAGTTCATGTACTTTCTTTTCTAGTTTGTCATTAATCACGTCATCTGATTATCTGTTGTGTAGATTAGAATTAATTTGCAATTACTAAGAGTTGATTAGCTATTAATTGATTCAGTGATAGCTGATATTTTGCTAATCAGTTTTTCAGTAGGACAACACTTGAGGTCAAATGCAATTAACTGCAGTATCAGTAACATCTTGTATAGACAGTGTGATTATTTTTTTAAAGAACATATGCAGTGTTATTTACTAAGCTTCCAACCCAAGCATCACATTGTTCTTTTTCTTTCAGTTTACGTTTGCCAAAATATGGTTGCTGTATGCACAATTTGAAATACGCCAGAAAAATCTTCCACTTGCCAGAAGAGCTTTGGTAAGCTTTTGTTAATTCCCTAATTGACTTTACTAACTAATAGTAACAAGGGAATGGCATTAAAAGATCTTAAATTGTCCTTTATAAATTACTGGTTTAATCCACTTAAATAAAGCATCTGAGAAGTCTGCAGGGACCAGTATTTACTGTCATGTACGATTTAAAAAGAAGCGTAGCTTGATATGATGAATTAGCCATGGGCAGAAATGAATGTAGCTTTCTCATTTCAGCTGACAAAACACACATCTGAATGCAGGAGTACCCAAATCAGCTTAGCGCACTTAGAAATTTTTAACTGCTGCTGATTTGTTTAAATGGTACTTGTACTAACAATAGTGTTTTAAAAAACATTTTCAATAAATAGGAGGTTTCAGAAACTAAGACTTGCTGAATAGAGTGTTTGAGTCCCAGCTACCAGGTTGCAGAGAGAAGCAATCATGGGGACTTTGGGCAGGCTCAGGAGCTTCTGTGTGGAGTTGACTATGTGAATGTCAGCATGTCAGAGAGCAGTGGAGTACGTTTTGGCAGCAAAACCTTTTGAAATTAAAAAACTTTCATTCTCTTCAGTTCAAGATTTTCTAAATAAGATCAGTGATAGCATTAGGAATTTGGAGAGAAAGCTGATGTTGGTAATCGTTGAGGTGGTTTGACTTTAACGAGGAAACTGATGGGATTTCCATAAAACCCATGGCACAGCAGTGATAAGAGCATAAACACGAATGGCCTTCTGTAGCTGACACTGGACCAAGTCTGTCCATGACCAGAAAAACAAGAGGGGCTAAGTCCCCTTTGAGACTGTTACTGTCTCCCTGCAGGAGAAGACAACCATCTGTCCTGAAGTGTGCTCTTGTTCTAGCTTGGCTTAAGATGTCAGTGCTCAACATTACCGTAGTCACCGGTCAGCACCTTGCTTCTGGCCTTCTGTTTTTTTAGGGGTATTTTTATAGGAGATTTTGGAAAGACTGCTTTGGCCGGTCTGGAAATATAAAGTTTCCTCAGTTTCTTTTAGGCTTCTATTTTGTTGGTCATTTTCCCTACTGTTGTTTAATTTCTTGGACAGACTTTTTTAGTAGGTCGCCCTTTTCTTATTTTGGAGACCAGATTTTGCTGCTGCAGCCATAATACTTTTCTGGACTTGTCGTGATTTGGGCCGGACTGGCCACTGAAACTGAAGAGAAAAATTGGTTCTGTTTTACTTTGATCCAGGACGGGACTGGACCTAGATTTGGCAAGCAGTTTCCTTCTTTTTTATCTTTTGCAACAAGTTGACTTTGAACCTCCTCTTTGGCAAGAAGCCATGCTCCTTTGCTGAGGTGAGGGTCATGCAGAAGAGCTGGTCCCGCTCCTGATGCTGAAGCTCTCATCAGCATGCAGGCAACACCTTGCTCTGCTTCATTTTCACTGGCTCCAGATGGTGTGTGGATTCTTTGCTTTCCCAGGCTCTGAGAGATGCTGGGACTTGGAGACAGGAGGTCAGCTGGAGCCTATGCTGCTTCAGAAAATAGCAGTGAGGGGTGTGTGGGGAAGAACTGAGCATATTTTGAAATAGAAAAGGCATTTGTACAGCTGGAGAGCTGTAATGGTGACCAAATTGATGTTCCCAGGTGGTGGTTTCCTCCATTTTTAATAAGTACCAAGATAATCAATGTGTAGGAAAGTTGTGCAGGAGAATTGCAGTACGAGAGTTTGATCTCAAATAACTTAATTCACATGAGCTTGAAGGAACAGAGGCTGCAGTCCTTAATAAATAATAGTTGTCTACAGAAGTGACTCCAAGAGTGAAGCTCACTACATACCTGTCTCAGATGTTCCCGTTCTTAACTCGTGCAATGATGAATAGCAGTGATGGTCCAGGAGACAGTTTCTCTTGATATAATTTTTTTTATAAGATACTTGGAAACTGCTTGCCTGGAAGACTGGTACAGACTGGTACTATGCTTTCTTCAGCTTTTGATGCAAGATGAAGTGTTCATTTGATGAGCCAGGGTGAGTTTCAACTCGTACTTTGTGGGGAATCCATGTTATGTAAAAGTGTAACAAGTTAGAAGGTTTTCTGCTTTCAGTCTTTTTGTTGGTGTTTATGGATGCACACTCATTTTGCACACACATTGGTTGGATTTCATACTGGCTCTGACCAGAGTCTTAAAAAGCAAACTCTGCTCAAAAATGAATTTTAGTTCAAATAATGGAGAGTAAACAGATGCTTAGAAAACAGGGTGGGTTTCTTTCCTTGCAAGATCTTTAAGTGGTTTTTGGTTTTTTTTGCTTAACAGGGGACATCCATAGGTAAATGTCCAAAAAACAAACTGTTTAAAGGTTATATTGAATTGGAGTTACAATTGCGAGAATTTGATCGTTGCCGAAAGCTGTATGAAAAATTCCTGGAGTTTGCACCGGAAAACTGCACGTCATGGATTAAATTTGCTGAACTAGAGACCATCCTTGGCGATATTGATAGAGCCCGTGCCATATATGAGTTGGCTATTGGCCAGCCCCGGCTAGACATGCCAGAGGTAAGGGGGTGGATGAACTTTACAGTTGGCACGATTTTAAGGTATTTATTACACGGTGTGGCTAATTAAAATGTCAATAATCTACCAGCTTGAACAGAACTACTTTACATAGTGGCTTAGCCTGTGTCTCATTAATTTAGCATCTGTTTCTTAGCAGAGTAGGCAGGACTATACAACTCACGGTAACACATGGCAGGAGAAACATGCTTACAGGAGTAAGCTAAATGGATTATGTGGACAAGATTTAATATTGCTAGTCTTAATCCTAGCTTGTAATGTCAATAAATACGCAGATCTCTGAAACTTTTTTCAGAGAAATTTCACATTTATCCGCGCTCGTCCTCTTTTTTTTTTTTTTTTTTTAATTTTTGTTTCTTTTCATTATCTCAGTGTGCTATGAACGTAGTGAGAGACATCTCTTTTGCAGGTTCTTTGGAAATCGTACATTGACTTTGAAATTGAGCAAGAAGAGTACGAGAAAACAAGGAATCTTTACCGCAGATTGCTTCAGCGGACACAGCATGTTAAGGTATGTGTGAGCACAGAAATGCTCTTGAATCTGGTGCGCGGTAGAGAAAAAGCCTTGACTGCTTTGGTTGCCTGGATTTTTCAAATCAACAGGGAACCTAAGTTCAGTCTTGTGCCTGTCCCATGAAACAGGGAGAGACATTTCTAAATTATATGTAACAACAGGTATATCTTCCACAAAAGAAGGCTTTGCAGAAGGTTGCC
>NW_009648550.1:381420-387571 GCF_000708025.1 Charadrius vociferus | reverse complement strand
TGCTGAGTAGTTGGGAAAACATTGCAAGGAAAAAATAGTGTTTTTTCCAGTGTAGTTTGGTGCCATCGTTTGGCTAAATTCAAACAGATTTATGATGATTCAAAACAACCGCAAGGAAATTGTCAGTGTAGCTTACATGAATATTCTCTTGCCAAAATGTGGCAAATGGCACCCATATGAAACCAGCATGAATTTTCTGGGTATCTGCTTATGCAAAGGTACTTCAGACTTGCATTGATGTTTGATTTTTTGGCTGCTTTGTTGTTTGAAACTATCACTGAGCTATCAAACTTCAGAACGGAGGCTTCAGCTTGGTTTTGATTTGCTTTCGCCACAGGTATGGATCAGCTTTGCACAGTTTGAGCTATCTGCGGGAAGGGAGGAGAGTTTGTCAAGATGCCGGCAGATTTACGAAGAGGCTAATAAGGCAATGCGAAACTGTGAGGAGAAAGAGGAGAGAGTCATGCTTCTGGAATCCTGGAGAAGCTTTGAAGAGGAGTTTGGAACTGATACCACTAAAGAGAGGATAGATAAACTTATGCCTGAAAAAATAAAGAAGAGGAGAAAACTGCAGGCTGAAGATGGGGTAAGAGGAAAAATTATGCAAATAGTCACTTTGAATCCTTGGTGGCTTTATGGTGGGGTAAACAAAACAAAGTTGGCTATGATGGATGCTTGAACTGCATGCCAATTTTACTGCAGTAATTGAAAAAAAAGCATTGGCCTGAAACACCTGCTGCTGAGCTCTTTGCTCTTCAGCAAGCTACTTGAGCAATTATTATAGGGAGATACTCGTACCAAATGCTCAAGCTACCTTTACTTTAAACTCCTACCACAGACAAAACAACTTCAGGTAGTGCTATGCAGATAGTTTGGTTTTTAACTTTGTTTGGGAAACTATAGCCAGGCTGTTCATCAAATCTGCCTGCTCATTACGCACAGCAGAAGAAGTCGTGTCTTACACGCATTCAGCTCATTGGTTTCAGCTGGTTTTCAGCTGCAATGGGTGGTCTAATAAACATTGATTTTAATTTTATCTCACTGTTATGCTTATTAGAAGCACCTTCTAATAGCTAACATTAGCATGCAAATTAAACTTAACTTTGTGGTATTTTTTTTCCCTAGTCTGATGCTGGCTGGGAGGAATACTATGATTATATTTTCCCAGAAGATACTGCCAATCAGCCTAATCTCAAACTACTTGCTATGGCTAAACTCTGGAAGAAACAGCAACAGGAGAGCGAAGCTGCAGAGGTGGATCCAGACAGAGACATTGATGAAAGCCAGTCTTAATACGTTGTCTTTCCCTCCCCCTTTTCTTGGGTATTGTACAGTATTTTCATTGGTGAGAAATAAATGTATTTGAAGAGTTTTACTATTATTGACTTGAGACATTTTTCGTTGGGGGGGGAAAAAACACACCACCACCATATTGGAGTTGATTCCCTTTAATAGTCTGTTGATTCCCAACAGTTAAAGGGAAAGGTCCTGGGGTGCGTGCAGGAGTCTGCAGCTATTACCAGTGGTCTGAGAACTGGAAGAACTGGACGGCAGCTTTGTTTTTAGCACAAGACCCACTGTTGTAAGGCTCCTACAAAGTATCACAGTACTGCTTAAAGATACTATCATGCCAAGACAGCAGATGTACTTTCTTTAATGAGAGAGATGTCTCTAACCATTCCTGATTGATTTGTCCAGTAATTCTGTAAAATATGTAGGGATCACAAGGATAGTTCAGGAGGGATATTGATAGAAGTTAGATATACTGACACTAGCCCCTAGAAGACACATCTGTAGAAATTACTACCATGCAGTCTGTGTTTTAATATTGGAATGTCTTGGCAGTGTATTTTGTAGTAAATAATCTATTGGGAAGTGAAGTAGAAGCAGCACAAGTAGGCTTCGCAAAGTTTTTTTGTATTTTATGGGGAAAAAAAAATGAGCCTAAGCTTTCTCATCCATATGTTCTTGGTGGGAAGGAGTATTTCTGTCTGCGTGCATGGGCTGGTTCCTGGTCCAAGTGAAATCGGGCAATCTGCCCTTGTGGTGGGGAGGGAGACTTGGGGAGGGCAGGGATTGCTGCCCTGGGGCTCGGTCCTGTGGCTGGGGAACTCGCCTGCCAGGGAGAATGGGAATTTTTACAAAAAAAAAAAAAAAAAGGGAAAGTGTGCCACAATAGCCACCAGAGCTATGAGTCAGGTCTTAAACAAAGCTGCTGTTGACTAAGGCCTGGAGAGTTACCACTGCTCTGGCCACATCTGGCCTGTCCAGCTGTGGATAGAGCAGCTGGTCAGCCATGTGGCTGTTCTTTGTAAGAGCCGGGCCTGCCTGCAGCTGGAAACGCTTCCTTTCCTGTGCACCCCGTGGTCAGAAACCAAATCCTCTCTCTTTCAGCATCTCCATCACTGTTGTCATCCTCCCTGGGCTGATGCCTTTGAGCTGCTCCCTTTTGCCTGGTGTGGGGCCGGGCGACCATGCAGGGGATGCACCACAACTCTGTGGAGACTTGGAAAGGTCCAATGGGACTTTGTGGCCCTGGAGGAGTGGTCAAGGGTGTGGGGGCGCAGGTGGTTTTCCCCTGGATCCTGCCAGCGAGGGAAAAGGCTTGAGAAGGAGTGGAGGGGGTCGCAGGTGAGAACCTGCTCCTGCAGCTGGTGCCAATGAGAGCGATTGGGCTTTTACCACCACAGCCCTCTTGGTGGGAGAGATGGGACCCACCTGGCCAAGGAGAGCACAAAGGAGCTTGCCAAGGGGCCAGCCAATCCGGAGAGAAGGCTTTAAATTGGGAATGAGGGGGCGGGAGGTGATGGCTGTGGGTGAGGGAAGGTGCAGGGGGCTCTGCATAAGGTACCTCGAATTCAGAGCAGGAGGATACCAGGGCTATGCCTGCAAGCAGGGGAGGGCTAAGAGGGCAGTTTTAGGGGGAAAGCTCTTGCTCTTGTCTTGGGAAACCTGCGGGAGTGAGTGCCTGTCTGGAACAGTCTGGACCAGTCCTGTTTGTGCAATGCTCTGCTTGATCTGGTAAGTCCTTCCTGCCCTGATTTGTCCCATGTTTGCTCATCTTGTTAACTCGGCTGGCTGACTGGCAAGAAAAATTACTGGTGGGGACTGTCCTTCATCACTTGCTAACTACTGTTCTTACGAGTTTCAAAAAACACCAGACATTTGGATTTTCAAGCCAGCTATGTAAGTTTATATCTCTTATTTTAAAGTTTGATTATTGTAGGGTGGGTTTTTTTTGTAACAGTAGTGCAACTGGTAGCTGTAATACAGCTGTATGCTCACACAAATTGTTATTACTCCCTAAATTCTAAAATCCTGCATGGTAAAGCGGTGCTGTTTCATCGTGACAACCGTGAGGAGCATACTGACAGGATAAAAATCTAGCTTATTTAAGTTTATAGTGGCTCTTATGCCTTCCAGGCTTTAATTTTGCCAGTGTCTTGATGGTTTGGGGAGGGGGTTTTGCAGTGCTTTTTATTTTATTTTAATTTTTGTGATGAGAGGCCACAGTTCCAATCCTGACGCATCCCAGCAAGGATGTGCTGAGCTCCATCCCTGCCGGGCACCAGGAGGCGGCAGAGCCGCTCCTCCCCACTCCTCGGCCTTCATCCACGCAGGGGCTGGGGAACACGGGGGATGCTGTGGGTCCCCCCACATCTCGGAGCATCCTGCAAAGCGCATCTGCGGTCTAACGGGAGCAGCTGAAGAGGTGTCTCTTCTGCAGCAGTCTTTCCTTAAAACTCTGCATTGCTGCACACCAGCAGAAAAAGGAAATGGTGTATGTGAAAAGGGGAACCAGAAGAGAGAGGGTCTACAGGGCAGTGGCAGATGAAAATTGAAACCAGCAGAGCTACAAGGGCAGCAGATTTATCTTGAGATGACTTTGCTGAAAGTTGGCGTGGTGCTTGCTTTGGTCTTAAAGATGAAGTAGAAGTTGAGCGAAGAACATCCAGTGAAAACAGGAGTGAGCTGATCCTCACACTGATGTAACAGATAAAGCATTGGATATTTCTAATCTTTTCGACTTGTATGCAGTTTCCCTTTTCTCCTCAATGTCTGAAAAAAAATCCTGGAAGAACACTTGATAGGTTGAGTAGGACTTGCCTTCTGCTGGAGAAGGCATCAGAGAAAAGCAGTGGAGAAGAAGGGTTGGGGGATGAGTGTCAGAGGACTGTTTTTTAACACAGGAGTCTTAGCTTGTCTTTCTGTGGATTCCTGTCTCTCTCCTCGATTTCCAAGGTTAAAGACATATTTCCACCACGCACAGGACGAGGGTCTGCTGGCATCCACTGCACAGCACAAGTCTCCATTTATGGTCCTCAGCTCCATCTCCCTGGTGTGGGTGTTGCCAAAACAGCGTGAGCCATCTGAGCCTGCTCCCTGTTACCCATCCCTGTGTGTGCCCTGGAACAGAAACCCCTTTGACCTCTCCATCTTCTCACTCTGGGTTTTCCAGGGCTATTCCACATTTAGCTGCTCTGAGTTTTGATCTTTGGCATCTGGTTTTGTCTGTTTAAACCCTGAAACACCTGCAATGAGGGATCTGGACTGACAGGCTGAACGCTGCATCTCTAGTAGTAAAACCGTTCCACCCTTCAGAGCACTAATGAGGTGTACGGGTTTAATTGATTTCTCAGGTCACAGCCATGTTTCCACCTCGTTTCTCTCCCTCTTCCCCCGTTAAAAGCTTATTATCTTGGAAAAGGAAAACAGGAGTTTTTTATTCTGTAGTAAGCTAAGCACAATTTATCTGCTACTGTAACTTTTGTACAGCCAAATGCTGCTGTGGTCAAAGCACGTGCCTCTGTCTGTCTTTGACATTGTGCACAGACACAGGACTGACTGTGTACACGTTCAACTTCTTGTGAGTTTTATTAGAAATTGCTTTAAGACATTCTCTATGCATAAACTCTGTGTTTGTATAAGTAGCTCGGTTATAGCACGTTTTGACATCTCTTGGGGTTTGATTACATCTAAGGTGGTGGAAAAATGCTAAACGTGCGGGATGCTATGCCAAGCTCGCCGTATCACAAACGTAGAGCCACAGAGGGCTGCCCATGGCGCCGGTGTTTGCCTTTTTAGGCTCCTTGCTGTTCAGTGTCCTGAAGCTTTGGGGAGGCTTCCTGTGGGTTTTGCCCTTGGGGGTCTGACACAGCGCTGGTCTCGCTGGGGGCTGTGGTGGTGGCCCTGTAACCTCCCCTACAGAGCTCCAAGCAGCGCTCTTGAAGGTGAAGGAAACGCCCCGCGCTGCGACGTGCTCAGGAGCCTCACCATAGCGCTACCTGCGTCCGGGTTTCCTGCCACCCAGCCAGCATCCCTGGCCTCCTTTCTGGTAGTCGCCCAGTGGAGGAATGAGGGGCCCAGAAACCCCCAGGAGGGCAAAGAGGGTCTCTTACTTCTGAAGTGGTAACGGACACACATTTCTGTCCTGTTTTTCCTCAGAAAACGTGAGTCACCTGTAAAGCAGACACTTTCTGCCAGGGAGCTTATGCTTTCCAAGAGTACTTGGCCATACTTACCCTCCTGTTACACTCAGCACAAAACTTAAGTGTTTTTTTTCAGCAATTTCGGTGTTAATTGTTTGCATACTTCAAAAGTTGGGGTGACAAGCTTAATAAGGCACAGTTTCCCACATATTTACAGTGATAGCTTTTTCTCCTCAGACTTTTCAAGGATTGAACACGGTCTGCCGGAATCTTTGCAGGCCTTGAAGTAGATCTTAAGTTTAACCAGTAGGAAATGGCATCTGACAGCAATCCAGACTGGGATCTTGGTCAGGACAGTAACTGGAAAGATCCTCATGGGGCCAGGTCCTGCTGGGCACGGGGAACCTCTTTTGGAGTGACACAGCAAGCACGCAGCTGGCCAATGCTGTTGGTGTGTTGAGGTGAGGCATTTCTTGTCAATTAGCGATGCTGCTCCTCCTTATGGATTGTAAATTTTCTTTTTTTTTATTTTTTTTTTTTCAAGCAGCACAGAAGTAGGGTCTGCTGGAGGGCACCGCTCACAGCGGTGTTGGTGCTGACTGCCCTGGGTGCTGCGGTGCTTCTTACCGCTGTCCTGGACTTCCTGACTTCTGTGGGTTTTTTGAGACACAGTGAACAAAAGCAAACACGCTATTCCCCCTTTTACCTGCGCTTGGCACTGG
>NW_009648550.1:371796-381382 GCF_000708025.1 Charadrius vociferus | reverse complement strand
CCTACCAGAGGAATGCCTCTGACCCCCAGCGGGCTGCTCGGTACTTTGCTGTGCTCTGGCGGGCAGGGCTGAAACAAAATGTTAATGTGCGTGTCAGAAAGTGGTGCTGAATTAAATTAGAGTGTACATCAAGGAACCAAGGCCCTGGTTCTGTTAGAGGCTGTCATCTGTCATCTCCCTGATGGAGAACGGTGCTGTCAGCAGTGCTGTTTCACATTCTTCTGGAGCATCCCTGTCCCCTGCAATGCTCCTGCGCGCACAGAGACTCTTCCCACGCACCTATAAAACTGTCCCCTTTGCACAGCGAGATGTGGCCACAGCTGTCTGTTATGGGCCTCTTGAGGGTGCTCAGGTCCGACTGAAAGAGGACACGCTTTGGCAGATGCCTCCAGGTCCAATGGCGCAGTCCCTCGGATGCCCTTTTCTTCTGTCCTATGTTTGGCAAGTGAAGTTTTAAGTGGTCATTAATGTTGCAGTAAAAATGAGCGGTTTGATTTCTTTTCCTTTGTCTTCCTTGGGGAGAGAGGGCAGGTTTCTGCCAATACCTGCTTATTTACGTGACCGCTCAAAGTGGGTTTCGTGTCACTGTTGGGCAATACTCTCCCATGCACATCAAAGACCATTAAAAAATGTAATTTTCATTATTATTTTCTGACTTTAGTTTTAACTTTTGCAGAGCTGCTAGAGTGAAATTTGGTGATACTGAATCCTTAAGGACTGTCAGCTGAAAAACAGCTAAACAGTGCACTGAAGAACTGCCTCAAGCCCAATTACAATTTCATTAAGCAATACTTCATAACGATGTTTCAGATACTAAGTAAGATCAAACCACCAGTTGTGATTGTCAGAACAGATGCATGAGTGATGTCTACTGAAATACAACACGTCAAATCTCTAGAAAGCAGTCAGATTAGAAGAGAAAAGCTTTTCATTCAAATTCTGGAATTTTATCATAAAATTGGCTGTTATGCTTCCCTATGCCGCGCTAAGCACAGCTAAAACCCGTATCAGAAAATGTGCTCCAGAAGGTGACTTTGTGAGAACGTGTTTTTAAAAGTTCGTGTTCTTTTAAAAATCATTTAAAATGTTGCATTTTTAAACTAATGCAAACATATTAATTTTTTTTGTCAGCTGTGCAGGCAATCAAGGAACCAAACTGGGCAGCTATTCCGCTGCTGAAGCAAAATTTTGGGCAGAATCCCTCTCTGGGTAGGCTTTATTCCTTGGTCCTGTCATTATTTTGAAAACAAACTCTCTGAGCTGAGCTGCCACAGTGGGTAGATTTTTATCCCAGTCTGCAGCGTGTGCTTGGATTCTCTGATGTCTAATAAGGAATAAACTCCTCTGGCACTTTTCCTTTGAAGGAGGGTGTCTCTCTTCTCCTTGTTCTCCTGGGAAGTTGGTACCCAAGCATCCCTGGTAGCCCTTTCTTCAGTTGGAAACGGCCAGAGCAAAACTGGGGGGGGGGTGAAGGGGTGCAGAAGCACATGGGCTGTGTAAGCTCTGCTTCCCACTGAGCACAGTCTAAAAATACGTGATTGTTTCTCTCAAAGGGAAAGGCAGCGCTTTTGAAAGCAGGACTGTGTGTTTCACTGTGATATGGAAAATATATGAAGGGGGAAGGCGAGTCGTGCAAGATCTATGGCTTTATAAGCAGGAGTGGAATAGCGTGGTGTCGCTGTACGGACAGGCAAACTGTGAGCAAATGGTTGCAGTGCAGTCCTGGCAGCAGGAGGAGCGGGGATAGGCGAAGATCGAGCGGTTTCTGGTATTTTTAGCACCATCTTAATTTGGGTCCATCACCAGCCTTCCGATCCACTTGTAGAGGGCACCGTGCAAGCTGGTGCTGGCAGCGCCTCATCTCTGCATCACGGCGCTGGGGGCACCAGAACCTGCAAACCAGCAGCGCTCGGCTTCTCTTCCAAGGGAGGGACCTGCTTGGAAGGGCCTCAGGAGGCTCTGCGTGAAATCCATCCTCGGAGAAGCCGAGGCAGTTGATCCTGTACCCAGCTGTGCCTGCTGCTCAGGCTGGTCCCATCCCAAATGCGCGGCTTCTGTGGCCAACTTTTATTGGGGGGGTGCTGGGTCACACAGCTCACTTTCCAACACGTTGGGGCTTATTTTTCTGGTTCTGTCAGAGTCGCCCCAAAAGGTAACCCTTGCTTGGCCGACGGAACATTGCGCAGGCCGTGGTTTAAGCAGTTTGGGTGAAACAATAGCCTGGGTAACACTGGGGCAGCCTGCAGAGGTGTAGGAAGGCAGGGTGTAGCGCTCGCGGAGTTCCCGATGCTTGCAGAGGGTGTATCAGCCACAAGCACCAGCCAGCGGTGGGTTTGGTGCTTCGATCTAGTGGAAAATGACACCTATTTAGAATATGCGGAACTGTTTTTCTCTTTGTGCAGTGCCTTTTCAGAAGTAGTATGGAAGCTTTGGGTATATGGTGTATAAAAATACCTATAACTGTGTTATATAAACATATAATTAATACTGTTACTTCTGTATCGTTATATGATTAATGTAATTAAAATAATATAACGTCCAGATTAGTTGTAACATACACTTCTGGCAAATTAGTTACAGATCTGGAGATGTATTGCATTATTTCTAGATGTCTCAATGTGCCAACTCTCAGCCCTTCCCTTAACAAAAGGCCACTGTAGCACCTGAACTCCTCCTAGGCATTTAAGAAAAGAAATAATCTTATTCTTCCTTCTTTCTTTTTCAGGACACAGGAAGGATAATCTGATCATTTTTTATTACAGTTTTCTTTTCTTTGTTGCCGTTACTTGTTTTATGGGTGCACTGTGTTATTCTGTCTGGAAGGCATGTGCTTGAGGTCACTTCGGGCAAATAAATGGGTTTTACCATTAGCACTGAGAGCTGGAAGCTCCTCAGGTGGCAGCTCTTGGTGGGGAATGTGTTCAGTAGTGGGGGCTTTACCGCCCCGAGCAGGCTCTTCTGCATCCTACACCCCCTGCCCTTGATCAATGCTCCTTCCCCACCGCCGTGTTCCAGTGGGATGCTAAGGCTGCACACAGAGAGCTGGTTTCTGACATTTATAGGCAGCCTCGTGGAGATGGAGGGTGTGGAGCATTAGCACAGCGACCGTGACCTGAATTTCACAAGTTGGCATGGCAAGGACAGAAGGCAGGGAAGCAATGCGACATGTTTGCAGGATTTGGGCTGGTCAAATAGGCTGTTATCAGTTACACTTTCAGGATTTTTTTCAAAGTATTTCTAGATTAGTCGTAATGAGCTGCAGATTGCAGCAAAGGGAGTATCTGAGATCTGCCTCAAAAAAACATCATGTTAGTATATAGGAATGGAATGGTATTTCTTGATTGGTAGTCAACCTCTGCTTAAAATTTACTGCCTGAATTTGGCTGTGAGGACTCGAATGTGATACCAGGATCTTCCTTTTTTTTTTTTTTTTTTTGTATAATAAGACTTGCTATGTGTGGTCTGTGTACCTGGCACAAGAGTTTTGTTTAAGGGACCTGGAGGTTGCCCAGCTCAGCTGGCAGCTAATTGTTATTTAAGAGGTCCTGATGCCTTGTCATTACGACTCTGACCACTTTGTGACCAACATCTGCACCCTGTATAACAATGGGGACCTGCAGCAGATGTGAGTCACCTCCAGCAATGTATCCCGAGCTATTCTGATGCCAGGTTGAGCGAGATCTCAAGCCATAGCAGGAGTCCTGGGTTGGGACAGGATGACCTATATAGGACCTCCGTTTCCACGGTAACTTCAGATGATGGGAGATGCCCTGTTTTGGGTGGCACAGGAGCTTCCAGCTGAAATGGCCACAGCTCTCAGCCCGCCTGCTCAGGTGGGGTCACCTCCTGCAGGGATCCCAAGTCCTGCCCACTGCCCGGGGGGGGATAACTATGCTGATGGTCAACCAGGAGTAGCTATACCTACCAGAAAAATAACATGGCAAATGAAGTATCTTATGCTACTCCACATTTGATTTGACCCTGTTGTTATGTGTATTAGGGGAAGGTCTGTGGGTGGTGGAGGACCTTGGAGAGGGGGTGACTGCTGGGCTGAGGAGAGGTGGAGATGTCCCTGGGGAGGGGATGGGCTCTGCTGCGTGTCCCTCTGCATGGTCCATGCAGCCTCTGCTCCTTTCTGCCTGGCTGTGCAAGGAAATAGGGCTTCTGCTGTTGTCTGTCCACCTTTCTTGCAGCTGTGTGTCATGGGTTAGGGGCTTTGGGGCTTTAAATCTTGCAAAAATCAGATTCTTGGGTAGAAGAGACAATGTGTAGCAGTGGGTTCATACAGTAGAAAGATAATCGGCTCACCTTTTACCTCGCAAAGGAGGATCCACAAGGAGGGTGATGGAAAGACTTTGGGAATTAGGATGCATTTATTCTGGAACAGCTATTTAAAAGAAGTCTTGTTTAAAAGAGGGCTGACTCCATCATTAAGTCAGGGATAAATATATTTTACGCTCTGGAGCTTGTTGTGTGGCACAGCTTAAATTTTCTGTCACTGCCTTGAAAGGCCCACCAATTTAGAAACAGTTGCTGCTGTATCAGGATCTGAAAATTATTGAAGTTCACAAGCTACAGTCTGCTTTTTGTTTTTTAGAGAGCATATTTGTTTATTTCCTGACTCTTAATTCTGCATGTTATCTTTCTTGAAGTTGCCTTTTTACCTGCTTTTACAAAAATATCCCTCTTCATGAGGGATTTATGATATTTGTGCTTTCATTCCACTTCTGTAGATACAATCAGGCAATAAAACATTGCTCTTGAAAGAAGATAAACACTTGTGTGTGCTTGTAAGTTGTGATTCATTAGTAGATAGTTTATCTGCTGCCACAAGAGCTCAAAAGCAAGATAAAACTGAGACTCACATGCTGAAAATATTCTTCCTCGGTCCTAGTGAGCATTGCACGAGTGGGAAGATGAGGGGCTGCTGGCCATAAGTGTTTCATTGCTGTAGAGCAGTGTTTTGGTGAAAAGGAGGCAATTTAATGTCTTTATCCCTAGATCATAGAATCATAGAATTGTCTAGGTTGGAAGAGACCCTTGGGATCATCGAGTCCAACCATCTACCCTACTCTACAAAGTTCTCCCCTAATCGTGTGGCAAATGGGCTTTTCTAAGACTTGCTGTCATCCTCATGAGGGTCCCTGAAAGCTTGGGAGCACACTGGCCATGGTGGGCAGCTCCTCCAGCGCTGCTGGGGCAGGGGGGCTCCTCTGGAACGACCCTAAAACTGGCTTTGTGTCACCTGGAGCGGGTCAGCTTGGCTTGATGTCTGGGTAGGGCTGTGCTTGGACATTGCACTTCTGGTCTCTTCCTCTTCGCTCTGCTACGTGGTTGGGAAAGCTGCCTGGGGAGAGATTTGTTGTAATTTCTCTGTTTGGGGGGAGGTTAATTCAGCAGGGCAGGGTAAGAGCTGTTTCTATCGAGCTTCTGACCTTGCAGATGAGCTGGAGACATGCCTGCAGTGCAAGGCTTGCCACAGCTGGGCAAGACTTGCTGCTCCCTCAGCAGCACAGTGAGGGGCCATGCCTACAAATTTGGTTTTCTTCCATGCTTCCACATGCCCACCTCCCATCAGATGATGGTGTTTCATAACTGTAACCTTGAGTAACACTATTGTCAATTCCCTTCCCCAGTGGAAATATCAATAAGAGAAAAGTTTGAAAAAACAGAACTTATCAGAATTGCCTTCAATCCTCGCAAAGGGTTGTTGGTAAAGTTTAAAACACAAAAATATAAAAAAAATTGATTATTATCAGCAGGCAGACTAACCCTGCTAACAGGGAGCATATGACTAAAGCATCTGAGGTTAGAACACGTTGGAATTAAAACTATATAAACTAACAAGCTGTAAACAGTGTGTGGCTGGCATTTCTGTTGCCTTAAATAGAAAAGGTATTTTGTTTTGGAGTTGGTTTCTCTTTACCTCCAAATTCTGTTCCGTATCCTTCGGTGATGTCTTACCCCCCTGACAGCACAGCATCCATCAGGCATGCACCCGTTCTTCCTCTCTGTACCCTCAGAGCATTAGAACAGAGAGTCCTCAGCCCAAATTGTGCGTAATCAGCAGCAGTGGTGGCCCTGTTCTCAAGAGGAAGACCTGTGGGTTTGAGGACTCATCCCCAATTAAAGGAACTGAGCTGGCACCCAGTTTGCCCAGGGAAGAGTGTGTGGGGAGAGCTGGATGGAGGAGGAGCAGAGAGCTCTGCTCTCCCCTCTGAAATCTGCTTCAACCCTCAAAGGGGTCATGGACTGCTGTTGTCAGGCGCCACATTGATGGGATGGTGCTGCCAGGGCCGGGGTCTGGCTGTAGTGTTTGTGACAGGACTGGCCTTCTGCTCTTGCTACTCCGGCTCCTGGTGGGATGGGTAAGGAGATGCTTTCTCCATGCCACCTAGCAAACTTCCCTTCCCACATCTTCTGCGCAGGTTCTATATGATCTCTGTACAGCTCTGCTGCAGGTGTGGGTGACCATGTCCTTTGAATGGCAGCACTTGTGGCCCATAGTGAGGGCATCGGTGGCGGGATGATGGCTGTATCTCTCTTGCTGCGTGGAACTTTGGGAAGGAGCCCTGTGGTGTCTGGGTCCTGGGCAAATCTGGTGAGACTTCTGTTTTGCTCAGGTAGCCTGGTGGGAGCTGCTGACATAAGGGTGGGTAAATCACTGGAGGATGGCAAGGGTTCGGTTTGAAATGCGGAGCAGGGAGAGCTTTTTAAGCCTGCCCTCCTCATGTGGATGTGAACATCCTACATATCAGCAGGACCATCAGCTTTTCTCTGATGACACCTTTTTGGTGGCTGCAGTGTGGACAAAAGATTGGGAAAGATCCAGGTTTTCAGCCTTTTCCTTGCTTGAATTTCCTTGTTATGGCCAGTGTTTCAGTCTCTTCCTTTCTTCCCTAAACCTCATCCAACATAAGCAAAGATGGGGCTTCATGTCCAGGGTGTGCTTAGAGCGCTGCCCCCTCTCCTAAGATAAGGCTACACCACCTATCTTCTGATGGGGTCCATACCTGGGACCTTATGAACCAGATGGAGAAGCTGCCCAAGCGTGTTTCAAACCAACCACGTACAGGAACAGCAAAAGTAAAGGCTTACTTGCCTGCCTTCTGAAATGCATCATCCATAATAATTGTCCACATAATTCTTTTATGTCATTGAATGTGACGCTGAAACGTCGTGGTTTATTGCGGTTGTTATGTGTGGTTGTAATTGGTAATCTGATCTTTATAATTCCTCAGTAATGGTGTCATTAGTGCAATGCCTAAATAATCCAAATGTAATTTTCTATATTCATTGTGCTACAGAGTTGTAAATAAATTGCTTTCAAAATTAATCCAGAAAATAAATGTCCTCATACAACAAAATTGTAAAGCGACTTGTAAAACCTTAGTAAACAGCAGTAGCTACTAGAGTTTAATTTGCTGTTGTAAACTGTATTGGCCTTATTTAATAGTAAGTGAATGATTTGGAAGTAGGAAGTAAAGTAATATTCTTACATCACCAGTACCTGCTGATCGCTGGGCCTTTTCTGAAGAAAAGACTTGCAAATGTATTAGAATTTTTTGGACACGCAAATGAAATAACAGGAAAAGGAGCGGCTGGCATTTCACTGAGCTGTCAAAGCACCTTTTTGGTAAGTCTGTTGCACAAAGTTTTGCTTGAAAGGCAAAATAAAGCCATGGATTAGAAATGGCATAAGAAATAGGAAAATATAAAGGCATAAAATGGCAAAGGGTCTGTGTAAAGACGCTGTGACTCTGCTCACAGTTGATAATGGTGATTACATTTCTCTAAGGAAATAATAGGGGATTAGCAGCAAGACTGCAGGATTCATACTGACAATAATTTTCTTTTTAATAGAAAACAGAAAAAATCTGAGTCATGTCATGGGAATGTGAGCAAATTGGCTAAATGTGTAGCATCTGTATGGACAAATTCAGTATAATATGGGTTAAAGCAGTCTTTCAGAGAGCGGGTAGATCAGGTATTTCTTCTCGCTCTTGGTTATGGTACAGAAAACAACAGGATTTTTGTTAATGGTCTACAACAGCACTGTAGCTTCCAGCCCTAATCTATGGAGTGGGTTTAGATAACTTTTTTGAGTTAGGTGTATCCATTTGGATAATATTGGAAACACTGATTTTCATGGAGAAAGGATGGACCTGTAGAAGTCGCACCAACAGTTGCGTCCCTGGTGATGTAATATCTAACTAAGTTGGACTGAGAAGAAACGCTCTTCATTCACGGACCACCCTGCACACACCTACCTTGTAATTCAGGCAAGAGGGGAAGGTTTATCCAGTTTTCCTGAGTGATGAGCCTTATATACTTATATGTGCCTGTGTGTGTGTATATATATATATATACACACGTGTGTATGTGTGCACCCCCTTCTTCTTCCCTTGATAACACCTGGACTGGCAGGCTGTTCTCAGCCAAATTCTGCTAAAGGTCAAGGTCTCCAAGGTTTTAAAGTTCCTACAAGCTCCATGAAATTGAGTGCCCCCTTGCATCCCTCAAGGGACAAGAGCATTGGTGCAGGGGAATGATGCTCGAAATGAAGCCACATTTGTTCTGCTGTGTGGAGAATGATGTGGGGATAACTCCTAGGCTGCTGGTAGAGATGCTCTGCTTGGTCATGAATATGATTATAAGGACCATTCCTGGGTAAGAGAGAAATGTTCTCTTGTTGCTTCCTTGTTTTGTTGGTGTTTTTTTTTTTTTTTCCTTCGTACACAAACTTAAAACTATACGTAAGGCAGTCTGCTTCTGGTATTGCTTGTTTGTGGTTCTAATACAGGGAGTGCTGATGGACTATAAGGGCCCCTCTGGGGCTAGGGGAGAAGAGCACATGTCCCCAAGCAGCCACGGATTGCATTGTTGCTCGAGCAGCCTGCTGATCCCATGGGTGACAGCCTATTTTTGGAAAGCAGCCCTCTGCCATGGAAATAGGCATGAATCTTGCTGGGAGCACCACCTGAGAGAATGGGCTTTTGCTATTTGTTATGGAATTGTCACTTGGTGTAAGCCTTGGTCTGCGGATGTATGCTACCAATGCCCTGAGCAAACTGGGGCAGCAGCTGTAGGATGAAATCTGGAGCTGGAGGCCAATGCTGGGATTTTAGCAAACTTCTCTGTTCCCTCCACGAAGCCTGATGTAGTGCTGAGATAAGGTTGGCAATGCCCAGAGTCCTTTTTTGGTTTTCCTGTTTGAGGGAAGCTTAGGTTGGTTGAATTTGTCTGTTTTGTGAGGATTTTGTACTGAGGAAGAAGCTGCCAGACAGAAATGGAAGAGGGAGAGGTTTAAGAAGCTGCTTGGGGAAATGACATGGTGACATCTGAAAAAATAAAAACCTTTGAGAGCGTTATGGATAATGATGGAGTTCAAATTGGAAATGTTCCGTGCATTTTTAATACCTCTACTAGGAGAAAGAGTATAGCTATTTTAATGTTTAATGCACGTGCAGTAGTAGAAGGTTGAACTGATCTCCATGGGTCCGTTTGTTCCATTACTGTCCAGAAGGAAATAAATTAAATTCTATTTTAGACCATATTTTGGATCTGGATGCTGCAGAGGGAGAGA
>NW_009648550.1:333898-371761 GCF_000708025.1 Charadrius vociferus | reverse complement strand
TTCTTTGTCTGTCCTGGGAAGCTGGCAGAGATGTGCACGTGCTTGGTACGATACAAGAAATAAGTGACACTGAGATGGCCCTTGGAAGGATCACTGTTTTGAATGAGACAGGATCTTTTCAAGTCAGAGATTGAACTGATTTATGTTTTAAGTGGTAGGAGGATTTTGATTATGGAAAAATTAATTATTTCCAGGTACCTATCACTTATGTTTTAAAAAAAATTCTCATAACACTGCAACCAAGACTGTCTTCTCTCCTGAATATGAAGAAAACCCAAATCTAGTGTTAACTTTTCTAACACTTTTCAGTTCAAACCTTTTAGCTGAAATGCCTTCAACTACATTACGTTGCCAAGAGATGCTTCAGCTTGAACTTTCCTGTTAGGGTGGCATGGGGATTGTCTCAGTGTTGTGTGATCCGGAGCACAACGCTGGTGCCGTTGGTGTAATTACCTTTTTAGATTTGTTCAATATTTATATTATTTTTATCTTGATTATTTGCCTTCTGGTTTCTGCTATTTCACGTGCACAGTATCTCAGAAGCAAGAAGCGCACTTATCACACTTGAAGCTTTATTAACAAAATAAAGGAGGGTCTGCCTCCAGATGTGCAAAGATATCAATCACAGTGCAGTGCTGGTGGTGCACTGGAAACTTCTGGGGCTGAGGCTGTAGGGTCTCGCATTCTGGCTCGGTTTCCCACCTCATTTTAAGGAAGGGATTTTTTTTTTTTCAATCCACTTTCTTCCTTGCTTCTCTCTCTTACCCTTTTCCTCTTGTCCAGCGCTGCCTCTCATCGTTGTGCCACAGTGGCCCTCGCTGAAGCTCATTAAATGCACCCTGCATAACGATGAAAAGGACTTGCTGGAAAGGCCTGAAGTGGTTTGCCCAGAAGTGAGCTGAGGCAATACCTGTGTAGCTTCCCCTCCTCCCAGGCTCGGTGCGGAAAGCCCCTGGTCCATGGGATGCGCAGAGGTGGGTGGGAGTACCCAAAGCAGCTGGACCTCCATCCCGTCGCAGGCAGGTACCTTCTAACTGGCAGGTGCACTGTTTGTCCCCTCCTTAGGTGCACAGCTCTTTAATATGTTCTTATTCATGCTTTCTTTATGCTTATTTTATGTGTATTATACGACAATCACATACTTATACACAAAACAATATACTTATTCTACACTTATTAATAACAAATTTTCACCAGTGCCATGCAGCGTGCTGTCTTTTATGCTTCCAAATGGTCTGTAGTTTTCTCTGGACCTCCTGCAGGTTTTCCTTACACTGGTTTTATAGTTAAGAAACTTGACTGTGGCCGAGACGATGCTGTCTGCCTAGATTGTTAATGCAAATATTAAGTACAGCGTTTCCGATCCCATCAGCAGCCCGCCCCCCGTGCTGCACTTGCTGCTGTTCCTCACCCTCTGATCTTGGCAATTGCTCTTTTCCGTTCTTCAAAGCTGGAGCTTTTCTTATCTTTCCCGGTGTGGTTTAGTCTTTTGATGTCCTGCAGCTTTTCACGTTAGGCTAGGAAAAGTTTGCCTCATTTCACCTGATTCTGCTCAAGAAAATAGACCTGCAAGCCACATCAGATGCCAGGAGATGATCTGTTGTTGGCCTCCTCCTCCATTTTATTGACCTTCTCCTTTCCAGGAGACAGAAAGATGGATTTATTTTTTTTTTTATTTGCCTAGCTGAAGTGTCAACTGGCATGTTGAAATGCTTGTCTTAGTGGGACAGGTTTGGGTAGTAACATTAACTAAGCAACGTCTTGAGTGCAGTATGTTAAAAACAACCAACCAAACCCACAAAACCCAGTTGATACAGACGAATGCTGCTCTCCATCAAGAGTGCAGAGGACATTTAGGTTGAATTAATATGCAAATTTTAAAGGTTTTTGAGAGGAGACATCTTATTCACGAGATTATTTTACGTTTGATTGAAATGAAGCGATGGATCCCTTGCATGTTTTGTGCCTCAGCACATGGTTGGAGAGCAGGTCTCTGCCTGTTCTTGAATGGTGCCTGGTCGTAGGTCCTGCTCCTCTGGAACGATCAGCGCCAACACTATAGGCAAACTAAGCCAGGTTGATGACTGTGTTTTGTTTGGTTTTGGGTGTTTGTTGTTGGTTTTTTTTTTAAATAAATGCTTCTGTGTAAAAACCCTAGCCAGCAGGCTAACCTTCATTTAACAACTAAATAAAACCCACCACATCAAAAACAAAAAAAACAAACCACCAAACAAACAAACCCCCCCTTTATTATCCTCTTTAATGCTTTGTTATGGCTACTTACTAGTCAAACTTCTACGGTTTTGGTTATCCTGATTCTTCCCAAAACTTTGAATATTTGTTTTATACACTTTTGGGGGGTTAGAAAATTTATCATACTTCTATTTTGTAAAGTCCTACAGATATTTTTCTTGCAGAAGGGGATTGCTGGGAGGCTGAGCAGGACCTGGAGTGTGCTGACTACCCTCTGCAGGACCTCTGAGGGGGCCAGGGCGAGGAAGTACACACCGGAAACCGAATGTGTCTGGCTGTGCAGCAATCTCATTAATTGCTCTGGGTTGGAGGATGGAAAAGTTGGTTTGGAATTATCCGGGGCTGGGGGGGTTAGTAATGCTTTACTTATCTTCTGCACTGGGTTGTTTGGGTTTTTTTTCTTCCCCTTTATTTCATAATATATTTCCTTGGTCCAAAATAGTAAACATCTCGCACACCTGCTCAAATTTCTTTTAAGGAAAAAAGCAAGCCAGTAGGTAATTGGCATGGAAATTTTAAGTGGATTTAATAATTTTCTTTTGGATTATGGGAGCATTTTGGAGGCGTATGATTGTGCTACTCAGCCTTCAGAGGTTATGAGATGGGAGGCTGGGAGTGGAAAACTTCTCTGATGTGCTCTGGGCTTTGGTACATAACTTCATAGAGAAGCACATCACGGGGTTGTTAGTTCTTGCTGTTGCTCACTTTGGTGCAAGGGCAATATTCAGCAGACGTGAGCGCAACTGTAGCTTTCTGCTTCTGAAGGCAGCTCCAGATGCCTACAGCCCCTGTTCTTGCCTCTGTTTTTACAACCCTGTTCTTTTAATTGGTGACACTTGCTTTAAGTTGGGGTTAGAATGAAAATTTCAAAGAATTTCACTAGGGAAATTCACATTTAAGTTGGTCAATTTGTGCGCTATTTACAGTAGTGTTCTGGATGGGAAATATGAATTTGTTCTTTTGCTGTGAGAATATCCCATCCCTTAAAATAAAATCTGCTTCAACAAAGCAAAGGGTCTTGGCAGTAATAGATGAATTGCTTGTCTCCTCTAAGAGCGATGTGTGAACCGACCCTCTTGAGCATATTCTGTTGACATGCATGTCGCCAAATAGCCTTACGAGAACAGCAACACCCCATGGAAAACTAATTTGCCATCAGTACTGTAACCATCTGTGTGATATTTAATACCACTTTGATTTAGAGTGCTTAAACAAGTGATTATTTCTACCTAGATGGTATGCCTTTCATTTGGTATTACTTATTTCTGTAGAGTTATTTCGGTGCATAAGTGGGAAGTATGCTGTCACATGTTTAGCCATCGAATAAGTTTTTAAGGAGCACCTTGCTAGCACTTTCCTAGGAGGCCACGCGCTCCTCAGACTGTAATGACCCAGCGGTCTCAGGTCAGCTGCAGCCCATGTCCACAGGGACAGGGACTGGCTAAATGAAGGCCGAAGCTAGTGGAGGATTTAGGGAAAGTATGACGTGCCCTTGTGTATGGGGGGCCATACACAGGGCTGGATGTGGCCATAGCATGGTGTGGGGACCGGGCAACTCAATTGTACTGTATTGTTAGATCAGGAAACACGAGTTTTGTGGGTTTTTTCTTCTCAATCTCCTGTCTTCACAGAGATCCCTCAGCTGAGTTAACCTCAGGAGGTCTATGAAAGACACTGTATTTGAATTGGTTTGTTCATCTGCAGCCGTGACCATCTATATAAGACTCTGTTTTAAATCCCTTAACACAGCGCAAAGTCCCATTGGGTTTTAGATCAATTTCTTATTGGAGAAGCAAACCAGTCCTGCAGATCTGTTCTGTTTGGGGAGCCTCTTGCCA
Organism: Charadrius vociferus; assembly: GCF_000708025.1. NCBI lineage: Eukaryota > Metazoa > Chordata > Aves > Charadriiformes > Charadriidae > Charadrius > Charadrius vociferus. The sequence goes on along the minus strand of NW_009648550.1, from coordinate 367,670 downwards.
CCGTGGAAGGGGCAGGGAGGAAGTGTCCCCCTCCACCTCGTGGGCTTTGCTGACACCTGCAAGACAGAGCTTCAAAATAGGAAAAGTTGGTGAAGTGGGGATTTCCAGCAAAAGCCGAAGCCCTCTTGCTCGCTTTGCTGTTGTTTGAGACTATTTTGTTGTTTCTTGGTGGAGAACTGATGGATGGTTTGCATTTCTCCTGATTGTTTGGTCACCTCTCCGAGGGCTCATCCACGTTTCTGAGCATTTCTCCCCCATTCTCCGAGGGATAGCTTTGCACATTTAGACAAACAACGCATGCCGTTCCTCAAGCGATGCGTGTTTGCTGTTGCTCTCGTGCCCTGGGGGTCTATTATGTGAAGCGCTCAGTGAAGATGGAGGGGGGAGAGACTCTCTTCAAAGTGAATCCCATGATTCCACAGCCCTAACTTGCCTCTGCCTTCTCTCCCTCCTTTCCTTTGCTTAGTCCCGGGTTAGTAGGTCTGTGAATCTTCCCTTAACCTCGCTGTTGAGGGCAGAAGCTGTGGGGATGCTGGACCACCCTTGCTACTCACGAATGGCATCTTTGAAAAGTGCCTGAAAGACAGCGTGAGCGTTTGCTGCCCAGGTGGCTTGTAGCCATCCTCCCTCTTTGGGTGTCATCAAAGACTCTTGGAAAGCAGTCTCCTTCCCCTCCTCCTCCTCCTCCGGTCCGGCCGGGGCCGTGGCTCAGCTCAGCCCGATGGGGAGCATCCCGGTCCTCATCCCCCTGTGTGGCCAGTGGGGCTGTTGTCCCAAGGGGATTGGTTACCAGTGTGAATGATTCTGAGTAATAGAAAGCGACTTTTTATTAGGGGAAATGTGTCTGGCGGCTGCATTGGGTTGCATGGCTCTTTCTTAGTAAAAGAAATAACATTGGGGCAAAAAAAGCTCCCTGTATCTAGCTATACATTAAACCAAACGTCTTTGCAGATTAATTGGGCAAGGAACTGAATAGACATACTCAGTGACATTAGATGATTTGGTTTTCAATGTTGCTGACCTTTTCAGCAGAGCTTTCCAGTTTGTACCTGTTCACAAATTTACCTGTCTTCACATTGTAGATATACAGGATGGATTTGAATCAATATAATTTTTTTCCAAATAATCCTCTTGGTGCACCAATCTGTCATTTAGGGTGCCTTTATACTCTGCACTTATCCTGATTTTTAAAATACTAGGGTGAAGAAGCTTTAAATTACTGGAAGCCTGGATTTCATGCCCTTCCAGTTGCTTTTGGGAGTACAAGTTACTTTAAGGTTTATGGGGGGGAAAAAAAAGGAACTTGTTCTGTGTTGCAAGCATTAAATTGAGACTGTTGAGAAGAGCGTGCAGAAAATGTCTGTGGAGGTCTGATCTAAGCATGTACACTGATTTGCATGAATACAAGAAACCAGAAGAGATTTCACATAGCTTGGAGTATTTTAAAGCATCGGCTTCTGTGCCAGTCTTTCTGACTAGACAGAGTATCTTCTTTAAGATAAGCAAATCGCCGTTTTACACACATTTCCCTGTTCAATTTTTAATCTTTCTTTTCCAGTTATGTAAATAGTGCAAGAATAATATTAACCGTGTACTACTAGTAAGCTGATTCGCTTGCTCCAAGTTATCAGACACAAAAGCACTGCAGGGCTGGTTTGTAAATTGAGTTGGATTTTTTTTTTTTACATCTGTGTTATTCTGAGCTCTTATGTAAACACTCAGAATGCAATTTCTATATATACTCGGCTTGTTATGCAACTACCCTGTGCAGTGATGCCAAAGGGATTTAATTTTCTTATCGGTGGCTTTTAGAAGAAGTGATCAAGCATTCTTTCTGTCGAAAGCACAGAGAACGATGAAGTGAAAAACAATAATAAAAATGACAGGAAAACAAGGACGGCTACAAATTTAAAAAGCCGGGCGGGGGGGGGGAATAAAATGTTCCCAAGTTACAAAACTATTTATGGTGGCTTTCACTGAATGCATGATTACTGCTTCAGTACTACTTGACTACATTTGTTCTTTATGGAAATTATTGAATGGTCCAATATATACATCTGTTTTACAACCCGTGCTGAATACATTCTTTATGTATTATTGATGAAACATGTTTATTTATAGCAGCTGTTGTTTAGCAAGATAGCAATGGAAAGCAATGCTGGAAATGCATTCCATCAGATCTCTGGGCTGGTGCTTTTTAAAGTGATGATCAGCACATCATGAGAGCAGTTGTGGGAATGTGCCGAAATTGCTCCAGCGATGGGTAAATGGCAGTGTTCTCGAGGTGCTCTCTGCAGGAGCAGCTCTCCAGCAGTGGGACTTGGAGCTAGCCACTTCTCTCCTGGAAAACCTCTTGGAAATCATGAAGATACTTTACATAAAAATTGATTTTTAATTGAAATTAAATTATTTTTTCAATTCATAATCATATTATGTACTAAAAAGAAAACATTGAAGGATAAAGTAAGGCTGCAAAGTCAAACGCTGTGACTGCTGGAGCTGCTATAGTAAAGCTCATGTAATGCTCAATGCGCTTTTCTGTACGTGTTACAGCTGTCTCAGTAAAGCCCCAGGTGAAATCTGGTTCTCCTGGTCCTCCGACACAAGGCAGCGTGCGCTCTTCTCCTGTCCCCGAATCATTCACTGCTCACGCACAGCTCCCGTGCAGCAAACTGAACCCGAGGGTAGCCATGCAAACGCTGCCCGCCTTGTCTATCAGAGCTGAATTAGAAGCTTCCACGCAATTTAATCCGGCATCCTGGCTGCCAGCGGACTGATGTGGTAGCACGCCATCCTTCGGCTGCAAGGAGCGCAGCTGCAACCGGAGGTCTCGCAGCTCAATGCGTGCTGAGTTACAGCTGGAGTGGAAAACCAAAGGCTGAAAATAGTGGGAACTTTTAAAACAACAACAACCCCCTGGTGAATTTCCTTCTACATATAATATTTTCATAGAATCACAGAATGGTTTGGGTTGGAAGGGACCTTGAAGATGATCTAGTTCCAACCCCCCTGCCATGGGCAGGGACACCTTCCACTAGACCAGGTTGCTCAAAGCCCCATCCAGCCTGGACTTGAACACCTCCAGGGATGGGGCATCTACAGCTTCTCTGGGCAACCTGTTCCAGTGCCTCACCACCCTTAGGGTGAAAGATTTCTTCCTGTTACCTACCAGCCTCTGAAACAAAGGTTTTGCATAGTGTCAGAAACTGTTTTGCGCTTTGGTGTATTTTTGTCTGTAATGCACTTCAAAATGCTGATGAAAAAGATTTCTAGCACATCTCGCTTCGTAGTTGCATTTATTTTTGCCCATTTTCCTCCTGAGCTGAGCTGCCGGGGTGCCCGTGATGTCGCTGGCTGGCCAAGCTGCTCCTTGTGATGGGGGGGAACTGGTTTCCCCTGCAGGGTTTTGTGCTCGGGCTCTGTCTGAGGCAGCTGGTCTGGATGAGGTCGATATTGAGGAGTGGTTTCCACCAGGAGCTGAACTTCAGCCACTGAATGGATCCAATTTAATACCCGCAGTTGGATTTGCATAGCTTTCGGAGCTGAAAGTCCAACACATTGTCTGCTTAATCCTTCTTCAGTCAAAGCAAACACATACTAAGTGGATTTTTGGCAATAAATGTCTGTAGTTTTACACATTTCTGTTTTTAAAGTAACTGTTGAAGTCAAAGGTTAAACTGCAGTGAAACCCTTATTACTTTTCTCCCCACCCCCCGGAAAGGATGGTAGGAAGAAAAAACTGCATTGCGTGTCCCCTGAAAGTCTTCAGGCTTTTTAGTTTGTAACTTTTAGTTTGTTGGTTAGTATCTTGTAAGAGCAATAGAGCTGAATACAAAGGCTTTTTGGTATTAATCGTGAAGATTATCTGACAGCTGTTTTATCTTTGCGCAGCTTTGCATCACTGTTCAGAATAATACCATAATACCACATCATCCAATTATACTTTTTTTTTTCCCCCCTCTTTTCATTAGGAATGTGCCTTATCTAAATGCCTTCTTGTAAAGCTGGGGGGTTTTAGTTTATAGTTGTGCAGAAAGAAACTAGCTTATTTTCTAGCTTGCATAATGTTTGCAAAGTCCCAATATAATCATTGCAAGCTTGGATGTTTAAGTTGCCATAGGCTGTGGGCAGGAAATAGATTTATTTTTTTCTTTGTTCCTTCTCATAGCTGTTCTCAATGCAGAAAACTGTGAATTCCATTTAAAGGGGAACTAAAACTATTTCTTTTTACCTTCATCACTAATATAAACCTCTATAGTTGAAGAAGAAATGCATTTACCCTTTTACCACTTAAAACATGCTGCTCTTTCTGCATTTTGTCCCATTTCCGTAATACAAATAGCTGTATTAATTTAATTTTGTATGAAATTTCTCATGCATGTAATAAAATCCTGTTCCTTTGTTAATCCAGCAATCTGAGCAAACAAAGTATAGGAGCATTACAGGAGAACACTTAATCCCCCTCTTGTTTCTCTTTCCAGCATGGTTTTGACTTGTTTAAGTGTGAAATGAGAGAGTTTCTGGACAGACAAGGTCAGGTACTACCTTTTCACATTCATTACCCAATTTAAGTTAATAATGTATTGACATGACACATTCAGGTTTCGCTGTGTCTCTGTCTATACATTTTCTGTCTCAAGATTTTAGGAAGGTGTCGCGGCAGGGAAAGCCCTCTGTCCCACGGCGTTTTGCAGCTGGCGAGGAGGACGCTGTAGCCCTCTCCTCGGGGCTGAGGCTTTTCATGGGAGCCGTGTTGCTGGCCAGGATGCTTCCCTTGGGCTGCTGCACGGCTCCCGGGTGAGGTGAGAACCCTTCAGAGAAACAAGGAGCAAAGTGAAACCTGCACGTTTCCCCTTCTCACCCTCGAAGCCGTGGTGGTGAGTTTGGCAGTGTGACTCAAAAGGCAAGTCAGAGGAGTTTCAAATGTATTCAGCCTTCGTGATTTCTCTTTGACAAGGGAAACCTTAAAAACTGGGGGGCTCAGCTCATGTCCTGGCAGGCTCATCTGTACAACAAACACATGGATCATCTCTATGGCAGAAATCCCTATCTGTGATTACACCCATCCCGGAGGAAATGTTGGGCACGCTTCTGTGCTCAGGGAACCAAGCACCTGTGAAGAGTGGTTGGCACAAGAGAGTTTCACACTAGGGGAAACTAACTGCATCAAAGCCCCAGAGAATCATTAGGGTTTTTTTGTTTTTTTTTTTTTTAAGTTGGGACTGTGTGTGCCAGTCTGAGTGTTTTTACAAAACGCAAATTGATTATGGAAGTGATGTGATATCTCTGCCTCTGCAAAAAAAAACCCCAACCCTCTCTAAGTGCTGTCAGGCTTCCCACTGGCAGCATTCAGTACCCAGGGCTTTGTGACTGTTGTGTACTATTAAATGGTGCCAGGCTAAAATTTAGGAAAGGAGTTGTCAGACCAGTGTAATTCCTGATGCTTTTCAAAAATGGTTGTTGCTTTTTATCTCTGCCGACTCCCTGAGGAAGGAGCGGGGCATGTCCCCATCAGTCCAGATGGTTTTCACAGAATCATAGAATGGTTGGGGTTGGAAAGGACCTTACAGATCACCCAGTTCCAACCCCCCTCGCCATGGCAGGGACACCTCCCACTAGACCAGGTTGCTCCAAGCCCCATCCAGCCTGGCCTTGAACTCCTCCAGGGATGGGGCATCCATAGCTTCTCTGGGCAACCTGTTCCAGTATCTCGCCCCCCTCACACTGAAAAATTTCTTCCTAATATCCAATATTTTTCACTAGCAGCCTCTCAGCAAGGTGAAATATCTGTATTACAGTGGAAGAAATTGAAAGCTGCCTTCTGAGGACTCAGACCAGCCTTTTTTGTGCGGTGTGATGAGAACAGTCTTTCGACACTCAAGATGTCTTGGGATGTCTCTGTCTCTTGTCACGCTCCAGCAATTCAGTGGTTGCACCTGACCAGCTGCTGACCGCAAAAGTGGTGGAGCGCAGGCTTTGGCCGCTGGCGAGGGAGCGAGTGGCTCCTCTGAACAGCCGACTTGTTTGAGGCTTGTGATTCGTGACGTGGTGTTATTCCAGGCTACTGTGGCTTGAGGTGACAAGAATCAGCATTTGCCGCTTTGTTTGCAATGATTTTTCCTAGCAAGTTTTCAGGTTTAATCACTCCTGCTACGCCTGTAGTTAGGACAGTCTTACAGGTTTGAGGAGTGCTGACTCTGAACGTGTGCGTACGTAACTTTGCCTGCAGGCGGCACGTCATAGCTCAACGCGGGGGATGTCTCGTCTTGCCTTATGAACACCAACGCTTAATCCCCCGCACAGAGGTGGCTCAGCTGTGTGCTGTTGACCTGTGCTGCATCGCGTCCACCCAGGTGGGCTACCTGTGCCACGGGACAGTGCCGGTCCAAGGACCGTGCTCTGGAATGTTAGCGTCCCTCCAAAATGCCTGAGAATGAACAAATTTTAGATCACGGGAAGATGCTGAGCCAGCACATGCTGGTGTGCCAGCAACAGTCATGGGGCAGCGGCCGCAAAAGGCTCAAGATATTTCCGCAGGTGAGGCGGTGATTGTGCAGCACTGTCGTTGTACAGGCAGCATTCAAGATGTGTTTCATTGAACCAGCACCGTGTCTGAAGTTTTATTCATTATAATACCAAACCTTAGCCTGTCTTTACTTTTTTTTTTTCAGCTCACATGCAACTGTCTTCTGAAACAGAGTATTTTTTTAAATATCCTTTTAAATTGCTTAAGCACTTTGAAAGCAAAGAAAGGAAAGAAAAATTGAGAAGTGTGATTCCTCTTACTTGTGTAAAACAGACGAGTGTCTCTGAGTACAAAGAAATGCAAATTTAATCATATCCTTTACATCTGAACTCTCATGCGCAGACTGGTATACGCGTAGCCTGGAGAAGGTGCACGTATGTGTGTACGCAAAAATCCTCATTTATTTCAATATTCAAGTTTTAGATGGATGAAACTGTTCCTTTATTAAGGTTACCTTTAATTGGGTGTAATCTTTAAAGCCTAAATCGTATTCCTGAAGAAACAGGAGTTAGTACAGCTCTTCCAGGTAACCCCTTCCCTCATCAAAACTGCTTGTGCCATTTTTCTTCAGGGTGTGAGAGTACGGCTATTGGAAAATGGTCACTATAGGCGTATGTGAAACGGTAATGTAGCATGCCGTCATATACTGAGCCATTTCCACCTGTTGTCATAGTGCATATGAACAAATACATGTTACGAAGGTGGATTCTGTATCCCACAGTGCAAATTCCATGGTCTGAATACACAACTGCTTCCCACATTTGGGAAATCCAGGGCTTGTCATCTTAGATTAGCTCAGTTTGGATTAGTCCTTATGTTATAGGCTTTTCTTTTCACTGAGTAATAAGAAAGAGGAAAAAGTTGTTTAGAGAAGAGATGGTTTTATGCCATTCTGTAATCACATAATTTATGGAAACAACCGTGTTAAGAGTTTACAGAGCTAAGAGGTACACAGAGCAGAAACTACTTTTGCACCCCTGAGAGTGGGAAAGGGTCCCTGCTAGGATCCTGGCTGCTGCAGGAAATAGTACAGATGGCAAAGGGAAATAAATTCAAATATACATAGCTGTTTACAGGTGTGTGGCAGCAGGTTTGGCTGGGTGGCACCCTTGTGTTGGGAGGTACTTTGCAATTGCTGACTGCTATGTTGAGAGTCAGTAATAAATTTCGATCTTGAATATGCAGTGCCTGCTAGTATAGCTACTTAAATGCACACAAATCTACTTTTTGCAACACAGGAGCTGCACTTTCTGTTCTCTGAAGCATGCGGCTAAGGTAATGTACCTTTTCTCCTCTGAAATGATTTTGTACTGTGAAGATCAACGAAATCCCGATACTGATTTCAGCACCTGTGTGATCCCAACAGCATTTGTATAAATAAAAATCAAATGCTAGAGACCCTGGGAGTTCTGTTAACTAAGGTAGAATTGATAGTGACGAGACGCCATCTACCCAGGACCTTGTCCCCGCAGCAGCCGGTGGCAGGCGCACAGGAGAGGGATGGGGCATGGTGCTGCTGGGTGTCCTCCCAAAGCTCTGCATCTGCGCCCAAGGCTCTGACCCACCCATAGGTCCCTTCCGCAGCTCTGTGTGCATCTTCCACGATGTTCCTTAGCTCTCCAGCAGCTTATTTGATTCTGTGAGGACTTCACCCCTGAAGAAGTCTGTTGGCCCTGGGATGATTTATGACTAGCGTCCTATATTTGGGGGAGTTGTGGTGGAAGCAGCTGAGAAATGCAGTAGATTACAGAAACTGGCCAAGCTGCTAAACTGCCCGAGTGAAGTGTCGGTGGTCACTTAAGAAATTATTGATCCATAGCGTCCCCAAGGCTTGCTGCAGTCTGAGAAATGGGGGGGAGATGCAAGGGTGACGGCTAGGTGCAGCGTGCCTTGCCTCTTATTAAGATGGAGAGCATCTCTGCTGCGGGGTGGCTGGGCACCAGTAGCAGAAGGGTTTTCTCCAGCCTGACCTGAAATGGTTGTTATAAACTCTAGGTGATGCTATGGGACACGCACCTGTCACTGGAGAAATTAAATTTATTCTTGTTGAAGGTCTAGTGTGCTGAATTGCTGATTTTGGGATAAGGGGGTTGACTGAAAACTTTGAAATGACAAAACTGCCTCTAAAAAAGCAAAAGAGAATGAGAGTGTGGCAGAATCTGGCTCTCCCCTTTTGATCCTTTGTATTTCTTCTTTGCCATACTGGCAGACTGTGTGGGATGGAGAAGCAGCTCTGAAAAGTGGGGGGTAGTCCTCTGAATAGCACTTTTTGTACTTGGGGGATGATCATGCTTGGATAATTCACCGTTTTCTCCAAACATCTGAAAATGTCAGGTATTTTTCCTATTTTGTTGATGTATGCATTGTGAATCCAAGTTGCCACTTTTATACAAATGCTAAAATTTATAATTAAAAAAAAATGTTCTGCAATTATTTCTATTTCATTAAATGTTTTTCCCTCTCTTTTGAATAGCTGATGAAACCTGAGAAACAGTAATGAAGAGAGAAGCTCGGAACGAAGGTACCCTCTGGATCAAAGGGAGGAAGAAATGCCCCCTGTGACAAGGATGACCTCAGCCGAGCAGAAGCAGATGTGACTTGGGAAGGACACATCCAAATTGGGCCCCAGGTGTGGCTCTCCTTCTCTTTGCTGAAGCAGCACCTGGAGCCTGTGGAGAATTACTCGGGAAGTGCCAAAAGGTGAAATTGTGATAATCCTGTTAATTCTGGGCAGCCGGTGGGGCTGGGGCCAGGTCACCTCCTCTATCGGCAGGGCTGTCTGCCGTTTGCTCTGAAGTAACCTGCTGCAGAAGATTACAGCTTTTGATTTTGGAGTTTCAGACAGTGCGCAGTCTTTCTTTAAGCTGCTTAGTGGGGTTTGGGCCTTTTTTTTTTTTTTTTCCCGCTCATTTGTAAGCGGCAGGAAGTTTTGAAGAACGTGATGCGGAGGGGAGGGGAAGGGCTTTGCTGACACTGGCTCAAAACTCGACTTCCAGAGGTCTGGGGAGAGAGCCTCAGGACTGTGTACTCCCTGTGAAAGGGGCCAGAAATGTATCTGTACATACATCATATTTCAAGGTATCTTCTCAGGCTCATACATAATGAATTGTACAGATCTGAGCCTTTCTCTCAAAACGGAACATCTAAATCCGGGCACTAGAAATGGAATTTAGACTTGAAATTCGAAGACCATCCATAATCCTACCTAATTTTAGATATTAAACTTGCTCCTAGCTGCTTTTCATAATCAGCAGAGAAGAAACTCCCTCTGGGTGTGCTCATCACCTCTCCATTGACTGGAGAACAAGCCTTGGGGTACTCTGCTCCTAACACACCCCCTGAAAGCAGGTGGCATGAACCTAGGCAGAAAAGGAGAGATGTATATTTCAGTTGTTTGGTGGTTTGGTTTTTTTTTTTAATTTGTTGGCTCCCTGAAGTTGTTGAAAGTAGACTAATTTATTTTTCTTTAATTTTTGTTAATGATGTTTGTGCGTTTTTCCTCATTGGTTCCCTTATTTTGCCTCAATTCCACCAGATAATTTTCATGTCAAAAACTCAAAAACTGGCAGTAAACAACCTACTGTTTATCAGAGCAATTCAGTAACTTCTCCTGGGAATAAATTTCAGATTGTTTATATTCCAGCCCCAGGGATGTTCCAGTGCTGCTGCTTTCAAAAATATGGAAAATCCTTGGGTGCTCTATATTTTTGTTCTTCAGGCATCTAAATATGATGGCTTGAAATGAACAATGACACCCGCTTTCCTTTTTAAAGAAAACTTTGCCTCCTGTATCTGGTATTGTTCTGAATCACACTGTTCCCGCTCATTACGTAGGTGTTCATACTGGTGTGTATAAAAGCAAACAGGCAAGTTTGGCACCTTGTGAGTTTGAGGTTTTTCACTTAAGCTCTTTTCACCCAACCTCACCAACTTGGTGAACGTTGGAAAGTTACAGCCCCTAATGATGCTCAGGTGCTGCCAACACCATCAATGAGAGTGGGGAAGCCCCAGGCTGACCAGAATCTAAGTGGTCTCATTAAAACCCAACTGTCATCACCACACAAGACTAATTTAATGGAGGTCTGTGCGTTTGTGGGCTCTGTTAGTCAGCGCGAGGAGGTGTATTGCTGCTCTGTCTGTTTGAAATGGCAAGGGACTGTCGAGCAGCAGTTTTGTTCTTGTCCCCATGTCATCTGTGAGTGAAGAGAATGATATTAGTGTACTGTGCAGAAGGGCTTGTGCTTTTCTTGCTGGCAAGAATTACTTTGCTCTTAGAATCATAGAATCATTATGGCTGGAAAAGACCTTTTAAGATCATCAAGTCCAACCATTATCTAACTCTACTGGGCCCACTTCTAAACCATGTCCCTGAGCACCGTATCTAGATGGCTCTTAAATACATCCACGGATGGTGATTCAACCACTTCCCTGGTCAGTCTCTTCCAGTCTTTCATAACCCTTTCAGTGTAGAAGTTTTTCCTAATGTCTAACATAAACCTCCCCTGGCACAACTTGACGCCATTTCCTCTTGTCCTATGGGTTGTAACTTGTGAGAAGAGACTAACACCCACCTCTCTACAACCTCCTTTCAGGAGGTTGCTTTTGTTCGTTTAAGCACTTTGTAACGCTTATGTTTAGGCAGGTAACGTGTCCGGCTTTTTCTTCTTCCTCTTCTGTAAGACCACCTAGACTTTTCTTGATTGCAAAATGGCTATACGCTGATGCTGGCTCGTGGCAGCTCCTGTTCTGTCAGTTGTACGTAGAGAGTGATGGCGGGGGAAGTGTTTCCTCTGAAAGTTGGAGAAGATGATGAAGATGGCTCTTCTCCGTCATCCCAGAGAAAGTTTCCCAAACATCTCTGAAAGCACAGGTCGCTATCAATTGTCTGATGTCCCTGGGGACGTCCTAAATGTCCTAAATTTTAGTTTAGTCGGGCTCTGTGAAATGTGGCTGTATGGACTGGCCTTGGACAGGTCCTTTGTGACCAGGGGTCCACAGCTCGCCTGGCACTGACCTGTATAAACCAGCCCCCATCACTGACGGCTTCTCATGCCCCCTGCCCATTTACCTGCCCTGCTCTAATTAGAAGTCTGTGCTGGTATCTGGCACTTTATTATCAGGCAGCAACACCTCCTCTGCAGAAATAAGTAAAACTGAGCAGGAGCCTCGCGTGCAGCTGTGTCTCCTTACACCGTGCTGCCAAAAACCAGAGCCTGGGAGTGGGTGAAAACCTCTCTCCCCTGCCTGGAGGTGCGTGTATGTGGGCCTGGCTCTGTTGCTGCTGTCTTCCACTCAGCCCAGGAGATGTCAAATTTTGGTCTTGCGATGCAGCGGAGACTTTACTCAGAGCCCGACCTCGTGCTTTCCGGAGCTGGAGGAGACGGCTGTGTCTCTTCCTGCTTGTTCCACAACAGGCAGGTCATGCTGGAGCAGCCCTGGACATCGCAATACCCAAATAACACATAATCCCCAGGAACTGAAGTGGAAAACATTGTGCAAGTTGGAGAGGGACCAGAACCGCAGCTTCCTTGGGCAGCCCCTGCTCCTCCCGGCTGTGCTGCAGACCTCAGCCCAAGCCATGCCGCGCCACGTGCGGATGCTCCCTGTCCCTTCAGCTCCCTCGACATTTTTTTAAAACAGTCCTGAAGCATAAGGAAATAGTACCCTGGTACTAGGAGAGTAGTCTTTCTCTCATCTGGATAATTAATCCCTCGGCTGGCTATGCAGTTTGCTTAACAACTTGGTGAAGTTAAGATCTCACCCTTCTCTCATGTTCCTATACATGCAGTTCAGTCTGGTGTGCCATTTGTACAACCCAATATCAAATACTGCTCAGAGAGCTGCTGGGATTTTTTTGGTTTCTTTTTAAATCCATGAACCTCACCGGTGGTCAGAGATAAGGGGTGATTCCCATTTTACAGAGGGTCATATTACCTATGCGACATTAATTTGAAAGCGTTCGCACAAGGTGCTGGGTAGATTTCTGGGAAGAAGATAATATGTTCAGGATGGACCTTCAAAAGGAATCGCAGAAACTTTCAAGCCTGTATTTCTGTTTTCCCCAGGCTCGTGGAGATCAGCCTCAGTCAGACGTGTGTGAAACGGTGCTGTTCGTTAACTGGACTGCGGTCAAAATTAGGTGGTTGTGTAATACAGCAGCTGGGATCAGATGGGTTCCTGCTCCCTCAGGCTTCATGCTCCACAGCAAGTAAGCTCATCAGTGCACCTTTCTGGTTCAATGTGGGATGCACATAGGTACATTGGAAAGGAGAAGATAACCTCGGAAAATAAAGCAAAAATGCCCTTGCGCTCAGCAACTGCTGGCTTTGCTGCTGAAATACAATGCATGGGGGTTTTCCCTGCTATTTCTGCTGCAAAAAGAACATTTTCATCAGTCCCATCTTTTTCAATAGCATTAAAAAGTATGGAAGCTGAACATTTTAGGAATGTTAAACAACAATTCACCACTAATTTTCATGCTGTGACAATAAGATACTTTTCTTCCCATTTTTACCCTGTAAGAATCCTGTTTTTATCCCCGTCTAGAGCAACATTTCTGTTTGTTTGCCTTCAGTGGTTTCCTGTGTAAAAACCCCAATGGACCTTTGAAGGGTTCACAAGAGACCTGGAAACCATTCCCCTCGATGTCACTCCCCTAGTACTTCAGAAAAGGATGGAAAATGGGGAAAGAGAAGCAAGACATGAGAAACCTATGCAGCTGGATGCTGACATGACCCAAGCAAGGCTGCTGGACTCGGTTGCTGCTGGGGGAAGGATTCCCGGGGCAGAACATTCACTGTCGGTACGTGTGCTCTGCTTCAAAAATAAATCAGGGGTTTTCCCTTAGACTTACACATCAATTCCGAAAATTACCCAAGCGAGCTCAGGGTCTCGCTCAACAGTGTCATATGCCGCCCGTTTCCATGGTTGTCTGTATATAGTGTCATTTATTGTTCGACATCTACGTCACACCACACGAATTAAGTTATTAACAGAAAAGGTCAGCTGCCAGTCATTTATCATGTGGGAAAAACATCCGTTTTGTAAACTTTTTTGAAAAACAGAGAAAAGGTTAAGAAACAGCTGGTGCTAGGCCGGTGAGCGCCTGCTGCGCAGTGCACGTTGTTGCTCAGTCCTTGGGATGGAGCAGCGTGGCCCAGACGGAGCATCGGGCTCCTGGGAGCCAGGATGGCCCTCGGAAGCTGCGGGCTGGCAGTGAGACCCCAGGAGCAGCGCGCTGTGACTTTGTGAGAGCTCAAACCAAGGAAACTCCAGCCGAGCTGAGGCAGGCCGAAAGGAAAGGTGGCAATAGGTGGTTGGGTCTTTGCCTTCTTTCAGCAGTGGTGGTACCTGTTACAAAGTGTGTTTGCCACGGGGGCTGTCTCCTTGCCGTGGTGCCTCCTGCTGCAAAAGCAGAACCACTGCAAAACACCTAAACATCTCTGCCTGCTTGTGTTTGGCTTGGGGTCTGTTGGGCAGGTCTGTGTTGTGCTGGTTTCTGAGGTCCAAGAGCAGCAGTGCCCCAGGAGGAGGCATGCAGTCCTACAGGAGGCATCGGCTGCCCAAAGCAGTGGAGCTGCTCAGACTTTTCTCCAGCTCTTCATGACGCACAAAGGGAGATCCCAGCCCCCTCTCAGACAAATCCTAAATTCCAGCTTTGGGTATTTTAGGGAAGCCAGAAACAAAAACAGCTTTTAAAAAATGAAATTCTGCTGCATATTTGTGGCTTAAAACCATTGGTGGCTGCTTTTCTCTGGGTTCGGAGACAACTTGCAGCTCGGGCAATCGCTAAGCACTCACGTCTGGGAAAGGCTGTGGTGGGACAGGCTCTTTGCCACGCGTGCCTCAGTCTTGTTCCTTTCCCTTGCCATCTGTTGTTGGCCAACCTTGAGAAGATGCTGATGGCACAGCTGTTATTACACGGCAGTAAGGCTAACTCCTTGACGCTTGCTGTCTGTCACCCAAATGCTCATCATATTTACATTGCTGCAGAGTATGGGACGACTGCAGGTAGGGTGAGCTTTTTTAGCTTTCCCCTTGTAGCTTTTTGCTTATAACTGCTTCCTTAGTGAAAGATCATTCCTACCGAGACAGGAGGGGTTTTGATTGCCCTGACTTGGCCTTTTAAAACACTGAAGTGCAAGTAAAGATTTGGCAATCCACAGCTGGCATGTAAGAATGAGCTGTGAGTAGCCAGCTCAGGGTGAAGGGTTTCATTTAATCTTGCTTTTTAGACATTTACATCATTTTAAATCTGCCCCCTGCATGCAATTTAGCTCTCATGAAGTCATGTCTCTGTTGCAGCAGGTGTTTTTTCCACCCCCAGGTACAAGTGGTGTCTTTTGGGAAAGAAGGAATGGGGAATTTCTCCTCCTCTGGTGCCTGGTCCCTGTCAGAGCATCCCTACCTGGGAACGCAGCCCCTGCAGCCTTCTGTCAAATTTGTGCTTAACGGGTTGCAGAAAGCAAAGGCAGCAGCATGCCCACCAGCCAGGTGCTGGCCCAGCGCTGAGGAACCGAGTCTCAGGCTCATCGTGTTTAACTGCGCTCCCCCGCTTACTCCAGCTCGTTTGGAACCTCGCCGTCTGCTCTGCAGCTTGTTTCCGAGACCTCAGTAGCCTGAAGAAGGTCCAGCAACCTCTTTGCACCCTGGAAGGTAGGCTGGCAGAGACCAAACAAAAGCAGAATAATAATTTTAAAAGTTTTTTTTTTTAAAAAAAAAAAAAAGTAAATGTTGATGCTTTTCAGGGGAGGTTCAGAAAGGTGTTTTCTGTCCTGTGGATCTTCTTGCTTGTGGTGAGCTGCAAGCAAAAATGGGAACCCTTTAACAGCTGCTTCTGCTTCCCTGCCCGGGGTGTTTTAGGCTCTACTTGTTTCCCATGCCCTGGTGAGGTCTTGTAGTCTCTCCGTGGAACAGACCGAGGTTTATGTCAGAGGAATGTTTCTTACTCTTTCCTAACACTGCAAATGATCTTATTCAGTGAAAAGGCATGGTTGTGGGTTTTCTCATGTATTTATAAATGTTGATGGATGAAATTCATGAGTGTTGAGTAAGTTGCTGCTCACTTAGCCCCCTTCCTCGAGACTCAGACTTCCTTGCCGCTGCTGCTCCCTTCTCCTGCCCTGATTCACGGAGCGGGGAGCTTCGCCTGCGCCGACTCTGTGATGCGCGGCTAAGGCCAAAAGATGACTGGCAAAGAAGGTTATAGGCAGTTTTTACTGGCTGTGTATAAAACAGCCCCCTTTTCAGAGCCCCTGTGGTGACTCATCTCCAGGGACGTGCTGGCTACCCTTGGGCTAAAGCGCCGTAGGCAGAACCTATGGGGCGGATGGTTTGGGGTCTGCCTCGGCATCGGCTGACCCGCAGTAACGCTGCGGGGAGGCAGCTCGAGCTTTCCAACACCCCCTTGAGTCGGTACCCCCCCAGTCCAGAGCAGTTTGTGTGTGCTCCTTGTGCTGCTGTGGTCCTCTTGTCTCCCATCCTGCAAAAGTCATCGCCTTTGGTAAAATGCCGAGGAAGCCTTTGGGTGCGATGGAAATAATAAATACGCCGAGTAAGAACGAGCATTACAGCCCTCAAGCGAAGAAACCTCATTAGTCTGTGGGTTTGGTTAAGGCTTTGGTTATTTACAGTTCAACATATTTTTTTGGCAGTCTCTCCACACCTCCAGCATAGCTGTGCTCTAACAGGAGGTTGTGCATTTACACTGAACACACTCATAAAATTACTGCAAATGCTTCTTGGTAGGGTGTCTGGGAGCACCCTGTCACATTCACGTGTAACAGACAGGCCTGCCGGAAGGGCACATTGAGTTTTCCTGCCTGAAATGCCCAGCAGGTATCAATGAGATATAAATCTGAATACAAATATTTTCCATAACTTCTTTTTAAAGTAGAGGCAAACAATGGAGAGGCTGCAAATTATTATGTATTGAAATTCACACTTGTACTTGAGCAATTTACTGCAGGTCTTTATTTTTCTTTAAAAAATATTTTTATTTTCTCAATAGAAAACTCCCCAAGGAAATCTCCTTGGTAACCAGAAATTGTGTTAAGGGTCTTATGAAAATGTAGGGCTGGTTTTCATTGACTTCTAGAAAAGACAATAATTTTAACAGTAAAAAAACCTAACCAGTAGGTATCTTGCAAACATCTTAGTTAAGATGCTAAATTGAAGGGCTACATTGCTCTAAAAAGCAGACTTTTAAGGGTGGAATAGCCTGAAGAAATGATGCTACTACAACAGGACAGAGGTATTCGGAAAAATGATCGGAGGGTTTTAATTTGACGTGTAAACACTAATGGATTAAAAGTGAGATAACTTATGACTAGTGATGTAAGTGCTCAAAAAGAAAAATCTGAGTGCCAAAATTAAGGCTGAATGGATGAGCTTGCAGTTTCCAATCTTAGAGGGCAGTGTGAGTAATGAATTAAAAAGGGCCTGATTATCAATCAGAGATTGGAGTTCTCGGCAGACCCCTGTTTGAAACATTGGCTGTGGCTCTCTATTCCACATTAGCGGCAGCATGACGTCAGGTTTCAGTCTCAAAATTGTTAGCTGAACTTGGCTAAAATACACCTGCATGCAGTTTTCCCATAAACCAGTGTGGCTTTTAGTCTGTTTTAGAGCACGCTTTAATATCATAGGAAAATGAAGTTTTTCAAGGCTGGATAGCAGTGCAGAAAAACACTCTGGTGTGCTTTAGGGCGTGCAATTGAAATGGCAAAGAGGAGCCAAAGCCCCAGGAGCGGACTCAATCCCTCGTCCCTCACCAGCACTGTCTCCTCTCCAGTCTTTGGTCTGCCAGGCTCAGTAATTCTAATCCTTCCTTTAAAACTGGCCTGCTGTTTGTTCTCTTGTTTATCCAGAGAGGTGGTTGGGGTTTTTTTTCGCATCTCCTCTGCTGGGAATGTAGATCTGGTGGCGACGTTTCTGTCAAAGCTTCTTCCATCGGCGACGGCTCTCCAGCCACATGGGAGTTGTACTTGGGAACATTTGGCTCGCAGAAATCCCGCCTCAGCTGAGACTTAAACAAAAATGCTTTTTTCGCACTTGCAAAATGCACTTCCCATTCTGATGACAGATGACTTTCCACTTCCAGACTGCTGTATTTCAGTAAAAATAAAAAAAAAGTCAAACACTCTCGTTCAGTGACAGCTGCTTGTTCCAAAATATCTTGTTGGGGAAACTGTCCGATTCCTCACAGCAGACAGGCATTCTGGTTTCCTGCAGTTTGCTTACTGAAGACAAACCCCGGGTAAGCAGCAGCCTGGCTCTTTCCGTCGGTGCCTGCGCCGTGCTTCCCTGCCTGCCAGCGCCGAACACCGTGCCCACGCTGCACTTTCCCAAAGGACTATGAAATACGGAGGCTTTAGAACCCCGCGTAAGAGTGGCTGGAGTGCTCACGGCTGAGAGCAGCAGAGGACTCTCCTCCTGACTGATGGAACCAGGGAGCGTGGGAAAGGTCTTTCCCATTTGGTAATAAGGGAAGTTTGCAGAGTGAAAGCGACTCTGCTTTGACAGAGTCTTTTAAAGGGATTTACAGAAAGTCCTAGCAAACTTCTGCGCAAGAAGAGTTAGGGAGGGAGGAGGGACTCTGGACCTGGGCTTGCTCAAGGCAAGCTGATGAAGCACTTTGCCTAATTTTCACGTAAGAGCTGACAGCGTAGCCGGCTGCTCTCCCGGCGCCAGCAGGAGGAGAGAGGTGCCCAGCCTTCACCCTGGCTCGCTGTCAAGGGCTGCCTGCTCCCTGCGGAGGTGGCGGTGCGGTACCCACCAGGCTGTGCAGCTGGAGTGGGGGATGCAGGGCTCTGGAGAGCAGCTCTTGGTGTCGCCCACCATGGCAGAAACTCGCTATCCCGCCCCATCGTTCCTGGCTGGGTTTATTGAGTTGGATGCTGTTTGAATATGGCTTTGTGAAACGAGTAGAGACAACTTCAGAGGAATGACTTGGGACAGAGATAGGTGGATCCTCCAGTGTCGCCTCTACAAATGTCTACTGGGCCTCCTTGCCTGTGAATGGCAGTAGCACGGGATGCTCCCAGAATAAAAATGTGTAAATACAGCAGTGAGGAAGAACCTTGTAGAAGGATGGAGCTACTTCAGGTGATGGACAACACTGGAGGGAATGAAAACAATCCGACCACAAAGCATTTAGGCTGGAAATCAGGAGTATTTTTAAGTTTTGAGGCTCTGGGGCAGTCCCCAAAGGGGAAGCGTGGCAAGATGCCTGCTCAGGTGGCACCGCATCTCTGTGTTCTTATGTGGGGACCCACCTGGCACAGGAGGCAGCGTGGCAGGGCAGGGGGCTGGGGGCTTCCCAGAGCCCTTCCCCTCCTCGGGAGGTTTTCCTGCTCATCACCGGGGTAAATGAACAAGCTCATAACGCAGGGTGACATCAGCTCATCAGCGTGGATCATTGGGGCATATCACTCCAGCCAAGTGGCGTCCTGCGTGATTTCGGAGCCGGGACAGGAGGCTGAGGTGCCTGGGGAAGCAGGCTGAGACTGCGAAACTTGGGTCAAACAGAAACGTGTCCGCATTGCCTGCCGTGGCTTCTCATTGATGGATTCATTGACCAAGCCAGTTGATGCCCTCTTTAATATCATAGCAGGCATTAAACAATACGAAGACTGAAATGGGAAGCTGAAAAAATATACATCAGGGACATCCTTGGTTTTGGGGGAGATCAGTTCTGGAGCTGGGCCACCTGGCTCCAGCACAGCTTCATCTGCTTTCGCTCCCAGCTTTCTGCTCCACCTCGGGCTGCAGCCAGAGATGTAGGAGCCTGCAAGAGGAAAGAGGTAACTGCCAGGATCGGGCCCGTGCAGTGAAACCATGTTCATGCTCTTAGCATCTCCCTATTGGAGATAAATGCCACCAATGAGAATTTGTGCATCACTTCTCTCCGACCCCCCCGGAGGCACCCGGAGGCCGTGCGTGCCTTCCCCTTTCACTGAGCTTGCCAAGGGGCATGGCGGACCAAAGCCGGGCGGCACTGTGAAAGGAGCAGCAGGCTCAGGGTGCTGTGCGGAGGCTGTGGCACCCCATCGGCACTCGGCACTGCCCACACCTTCTCAGCTATGTAACAGCAGGCTGGTGTCTCCCTGGTTTACTTTCTCCCGCCCGTGGGAGCCGGGTTCCCCAAAACCAGGCACAAGGGGAGGGGGAGGCACTGCTGCCGCCGCTGTGAAGTGGGTTCTCATTGCAAAGCACAGCATCAGCAGCGCCGCGTAAACCTTTACAACCGAAGGCAGCGCTTAAACTGGTGGTGGCAAAGGTGGTCAGCCCCAGCGCTGTGGTGAGAGCCCACTCCTCTCCAGCGCCCTTTGGAGTCGTTTGTTAGAAAAATCTTTTTTCGCCACTGCTGGCTCTTGCCATGTCCCAGCTTAGCACGGGGGGGAAGCTTCTGATGTTCATTCCGATAATCTCTGCTGCTTTGGTCTCGAGATGCTTGTGAGGCAGAGCCTGTGCGTTGCATCAGTCCCACGGCCAGTGGGGCCAAGGGGTGCAATATTTACTTCAGGTGTTGGACCTGACTTAGAAACCCTGGACACGCGGCACCGCTGTGCGCTTTGGAGTTCTCCACTCAAAAATAAAATGCTCTTTCCTTCAAAGTGCTGTGATGGGTGGGTGGATGTGATCTGGTCCAACAGGGTAGAAGAGACTATACCAGAATCACTCCTTCCGACTCCTTCACATCCTTTCCTGTGCCTTTTCCCCCAGCCATTTCCAATGCTTCTGGCTGAAATACAGTCAGCTCGTGTCAAAGCACAAAGTGTTTGCAGAGGCAGGAATCCAAATTTCTGTAACAGCTGATAACAAAGTCATAGCATTAACAGGCGTAGAGGGACTTTTGGAGGACTCTGGCCCAGTATCTGCTCAAAATGGGTGCAGCTGAGATCAATTTAATGACAAGTCACAAGTGGGTTTTTTTTTACCTACATGGGGGCTGCACAGGAGTATTTAGTGTGCCATCCCTGGTCAACACTTGGGGACTGCTCAACATTGCCCTCACAGTCTGTGGGAAGAGCTGGGAACATCCCATAAATGCTGTATGAATTTTTTTTTTCTGCAAATGAAACGAGGCAGTTGTCATCATTTGCTCAGCCCAGGATGAGCCGGGTATGTTCTCAGTCCTTTCCTTGCTTCCCGTACTGTGACTGGGAACATTCCCCCAACGTTGGGGGATTCACCAAAGCTTCTGGGGGGACTCTTGTGTCAGCAGCAAGGTGGGATAGGGAGGCTGAAATATTTGGGTTTTGAAATGTGTGATCAACATGTCTTGATGTGCGTGTTTTTATTGTTGTTGCTTTTATTTTTCCTGCACCCCCCTCTTTTTTTTTTTTTTCACCTTCTAAAAAGCTATTCTGCTTCTGTCCTTGTATTTTTGCACTCTCGTTCTCGGTTTTTATCTCTGCTGCCTGTGTGGGTGTTTGGGGTTTTTGTATACTTTAACTGAAAAGCTTCACCACTAAAGATAAGAGTGTCCTTAACTAACAAGGATTTAATATAAATTTCCTGCTGCACTTCTTGTCAGGAAGCCTGACAGTGGTTTCGAGGCTCAGCGCTGTGTTTCGTGGGGTGGAAGCAGAGCCTGCTTGGGGCTCAGCTCCTCCCTGAGCTCAGTGCCCAGGAGAGGACGGAGGGGACCGTGGCTGTGCAGGACGGTGGTAGCTGGGAAGCTGGATAGGCAGTAAACCCCCGTCTTGAAATGCTTCTGCCCCTTCCAGACCCCTAAATGCCCCTGACCCTGGCAGATAAACTGCTTGCCTGAATAACGGTGTATTGAGGAGCGTGAAGATGCTCCTTGGAGGCCATATAGAGGCTATAATGTGTGTTTGGGCAGCGTGGGAGAATTTTGGGTGAAACTTTGGGTGAGGAGGGTAGTTGGGCGTTTTGGTGTGAATGTTTGAGGTTTGATTTTCCTGAAACAGACACCAGGAGAAGTTGAGGACACCGGCTGGTGCCTTTGGAAAATCTAACAGGGGAAGGAGTCCAAGGAGAACTCTCTAAATTGCTGATGTGTTAGCCCAGGATGAAATGTTGCCATTCCAGGGGTTTTGCTGCTGATTTGTAGAAATGTCTGTCTGAATGGGTATAATTTTACCACACATTTTTCTAAGGTATCGTTTCAACAGGCATGTCTCTGCATCCTGCCAGCATTATTTTCCAAATAACCTTCCTCATCTCTCAAAAACTGCTTGCACAGTGCCTTTTTTTTTTTTTTTTTTAATTGTTTGGTGTGGGGAAAATGAGGTCCAGCTTTTTCTTTTGGTGGCCAGCAGGGCAGACTACTTCTATAACATTTGGCTCCCTAGCCAGCAGTTGTCTGGCCACAGCCTATGCTTTTTGCCTCTGCTTTTATGGGGTGTTGCTCTGAGTCGGTGCACTCGTGACCCCGGGAGCTGTGGGATGCTGTGGTGGATGCTGGCCATGGTGAGTTGCGATGCTCCAAAGGGTGGTTATGGGACAAGGCTGAGGGGCTGTGATGCTTCTTTGTGGGAGGCTGGGGTCTGTCACCCCTAGGGTGCATGCGATGGATGGTGGGGTTCAGCCAGGAGTGTAGAAAAGCCCCAAAATTGTACATGCTGAACTGGGATAAACACTGGGGAGGGGGGAAGGGAAAAAAAAGAACTGACTTATTTTTTCACCAAATGAGAAGCGCCATCCGCCACAAAACAGATCATTTTGAACTTCTGTGTTTAAAAATGTATGAAATGAAAATACCTAACTTGCATGTTCTTTCTGTAAAACAAACAACTAAAATTGCTTGAAGATGTTGTGACAATATGGCTTAACTTTTCAAATATCGCTCAGGGCTTTTTTTGGTTGTGGGTGGGTTTTTGGCTTTCCCCCCCTCCCGCTTTGTTAGCTTATTGAACAATTGTATGAAATCAATGGCATCATTGAAACTTTTTTGGTTGGTTGAATCAGCTTTAAGAGCAGTTTTGGCTAATAACATATTTTTAGGCAGTCTTGAATAGATGTGGCTGAGAAAGCAGGAGACTTCTGATAGTGTGATAAACGCTTTCTGTGTCCAAAGAAGTAGTGCTGGATTGAGATATACCAGGAAATATTTAAAATTTACCAGGGAAAATTTTCCTCCTTTTCTCTGCTTTTTGCTTGTATCAAGTGAAGACATGGGGCATCACCTCTGGTTTTTCTTGTATTGATGTGGATTATTGAGGCAGTTTTGTCTTAGGCTAGCTCTGATTCAGGACCAATTTGCACTGCCTGCACAGGCGTTTGTGCTCACGACCGTCCTGATCCCTCCGTGCGTTATCTTCATGGTCTCGTGATGCAGAGAAGGACCAATTCAAAGCAACTTGCTGATATGCCTCATTTTAGCAGGCGTGTCTCTGTCAGATCTCAAAGATTATCTGGTTCCTGTAACATGGGGGAGATTTCCTACCACTCCCCTGCAGCTCTCGCCTGTCTGCTTACAGAGGAATTAATGCCAGAAAATGCCTTTTACCCCAGCTCTTCCCAGCCCTCTGGGGATGCTCCCATCAGCTACCCACACATGATGCTTTTGGGAAGCAGCTGCCTCCTGATCTGAGGGGTCACCCTTTACCTGCAGGCACCCAACCTGCGGAGGTACTCGTTAAACCACAGACTTCATTAAACCTCCTCTGCCTTCCTCCCGGACGCCTCCCTAACGAACGGAGGCAGTGGGCAGCACAGAAGCCATTTGGGGCTGGTGGGGATGCTTCCTCTGCCGCAGGGGCAAGCCTGGGACTGCTTGCTGTCCCCGTTCAGCATCACCCAAAGGGCATCCAAAATTAGGGACTTGCTGCAGGGCCCTTGGCTTTGTGCTAGGGGCGGCAAGGAGGGAGAGGGCAGAGATTTCCTGGCCCGCACTTAGTTTTTAGCTCCTCTCCCCGCAGTGATGTGTAATGCTCCATGGCTGGTGCCAGCCCAGGGGACTTTAACTCTTGTCTTCCAAGTGAAGTGGAGCAAAACTGCACGTGGCTTTGGGGGTAGGGGGTGTGTTGGGGTTTGTGTTACCTCTGTTCTCCCCCCCTCACAAGCCTCAGAGCTTCTCACTTTCTCCAGACAAGGTGGCTTACATGAGCAAACAGAAATAAATCTCAGCTGGAGCTCTAGTCCCTCCCTTTGGGGCCAGACTTGTTTGGATCTCTCCTGCGCGTTGCCTGATTGACTCAAATTAAGGATTGAAGGCAGGAAATGATGGATAATCCCCTGGGAATAAGAGTTTGAGCTGGAAACAACTTAATAATCCTGTGCAGTTTGCTCTTGGTCGCTGTTCTCCTGACCGTGTGTGTAAATAAATGGTGTGGCTGGGGCCTCAGGTGGGTGCAAGGCTCTGGAGCAGGTCTGGGGCACAGAGCTCCATCGCAGCATGGAGATCATCCACAGCCTGTGCTCTGATCACCATGGCTTCCCTGGTCCTGGCATTGCCTTTGGTGGCCCTGGGCTGCAAACGTATACACAGAAACGAAAGAAACTGTTGGGTTTGTAGAGCATTTCTGAGTCTAGGACCTGGCAGCTTCCCTTCTGAGGAGGAAGGAACCCAATCCTGCCCGCCCTTCCAGGCAGATCCTCAGGTAGGAAAGGCAGCAAAGTCTTCTCTTTCTCTTCACATTTTTGGCTGGTTCTTGCATGAGACAGAGTTTCTTAGTACATTTGTGTTATGAAATGGACGTGTGCCTTTGACAAGGCTCTGGCATTTCACTGCTGGATGGGCTGCATTTCACACACTATATAAAAATAAAAATAAATAAAAAAGCAACCTTGCTGAACTTGATGGCTTGCCCTAGCCTGACCTTAGGGCAAGGGAGTGGAGAGAGAAGAGTTTGCCTGGTGATGAAATCGTGTAGTAATTACGATGGGGATCTCCAAAGAGCAGCTATTGCAGTTTTCAGATGCAGTGCTCCCATTGATATTCCTTTGTTTGGTTTCCAGACCTTGAACAAATCTCTCAGTGGGCACTTTTGAAGTGAACAAACAAAAATCTCTGGTTGGATCATTTTCTGTATTAGAGAGCATATTTATACTGTGCCAGGAGATAGCAAGGCAGTCTTTCTTCTCGCTTGTTCTCCCCACAAGTTCCTCCAGCCCTTTGAAGTGTGAGGTTTATTATAGGTAAATAGCAAAAGCTATCCAAAGCTTACCTTGCCTTTTTCCCTTGTTAGCAAAAGAAACCGTCACTCCTGACGCCCGAAGAATTTAACCTTGCCAGGTTCGGGAGAGACTCTGCTTGTCCCCTTGCCAAACTCGGGACTGCCTGCCATGGGTAACCCTCCCTCCGGGCTGGAGCAAAGCTCTGGGCAGGCAGCCACAGGCAGAGCCGTGCTGGTGCTTAGAGTCCCTGATTAAGTGCCACCTGGGGAAAAAGGGGTGCTTGGGGGGAGGGCAGGTCCCCCAGGGCACCCCAGAGTGAGTGTACCGCACAGAGATGGCACGAGGCTGCAAACCTGTGCTGTTCTGCCCTTCCCCGCTTCTCGGTGCCTTATTCTTAACACTCCTCAGCATTGCTTTTGTCTTGTATTTTCCTGCGCTCGGAGTAATCACACGCAGTCAAATCAAGCATGGATTACAGTAATTTGGAGGTGAAAGGCTTTTGGATGCTGGCTTCGATTCTTTTGTGTGTGAGGAGGGAACCAAACCTGTCATTTAAACACGGTGCAATAGAAACGAGCGCGGCTGCGAGAGCTGGTACTGCTGGGGCAGCAGAGGTCCGTGGAAGCGGCCCTGGAAAGCGATCCATTAAACTGGACCCCATTGCTTTTTGCATCCGGTTGAATGGGCAGCACTGGAGCCGTGACTCACTGGACCACCACCACCACCGTTGTCTAAAAATACCTCGAGAAAACATTTCAGATTGATATTCCAGTGAGTCACCCTTCCCAACAAAAGGGCTTAAGGAAAACTTCGTGCATCAATGCAAATGACTCTCATCTCCTCAAGCGCAGCCGCGATTTGGAAAAGAAAGAGCGAGCCTTTTTCACGTGTGCAGGACAGCTGCTTTTAGAAAGCAGCAGGGAGCAGGTGGGACTTGGTCATCCCCTCGCATCTGTCCATCCATTCCCGCTGCCCAAGACTGGACCCTGGGACCTCTGTCCCCACTGTGGTCTGTGCCGTAGGCTTCCTCATCATGTGCCGTACTGAGGCTTCAGGTTCACTGGGCAATAGGAGCTCCGGTAACTTCTCAAGCTGTTCCCAAATTTCTAGGAGGGGAAAAAGTAGTATGTAGGCAGGATGAGGGAAAGTGCAAAGTGGCACATCGTTGTGAGGCACATTGCGAAAACCCTAATCTGGAGTCACGGTAGGTTAAACACTGACTGTCTCCTCCAACGCCAAGATGTGAGTCACTGCTTGGGTTCACGCGAGGTCCCAACGCTGCTTTGGGGGATTGCGCTTATAAAGATGAGTATATACAGCTATTAATATTTGTTCTAGGAGCAGGGAAACAAACAAACAAGCCCAGTCCAGCAGAAACAATGCTCACCACAGTCTTAGCCTCTCCTGCATTTTTTTTGGTGTGAGGGGGTTCAGTCCAGATGATGCCTCCCTGAACGCAGGCAGCCTGGAGATCACACTATCCTCCAGGCAGGGAAGCTCCTGGGACAGCCTGTCCTGGATCAGGAGCAAGACTCCTCTTGCTGCCCAGTGGATGGGCGTCCTCCATGGAGAAACGTGAATTTAAAGTGGAGGCTTAAACCCTGTTTTTAAGTTATTTAAAAAACTTAAAACCTGTTTTTAAGTGTGGGGGTTTTGTTGGGTTTGTTGTTTGTGTTTGTTTTTTTTTTTTAAAAAAAAAGTAACCCTGCTTTCCTGTGCCAAATAACGAATGTCCAGTGACCCCAAGGGAGTCTCCTGACTGGTGCCAATGATGTTGTGAATACGTTGCTCATTTTCCTAAAGCTCTCCCTCAGACTGTGAGGAACAGCTTTGGGGACAGGCAGGGTAATGCCTGCCAGAGCCAGGTAACCCAATTTCCTCCTGTTTTGTTGGTGTGCCGCCCACTCAGGAACCCATGGCCTGAAAAATCTGCTGTTTGAGTGTTAATAATAGCTTTGGGAACGGTAATTTTTCAGTATCACTTCCAGCTTC
Source organism: Charadrius vociferus (assembly GCF_000708025.1). Taxonomy (NCBI): domain Eukaryota; kingdom Metazoa; phylum Chordata; class Aves; order Charadriiformes; family Charadriidae; genus Charadrius; species Charadrius vociferus. The sequence goes on along the minus strand of NW_009648550.1, from coordinate 341,065 downwards.
TCACAAAGTCTGTGTTTAAGCCTGGTACCATGATACGTGTTCAACCTCTCCCCGGCAGAAGCAGCGCTGCCTTAGGAAGCAGCATGTTCCTGCAGTTCAGTTTTGGTCCAGGGTCAGCAGGCAGAGAGAGAGGGAAATCCAATCTGAGGGATGCAGATGCTGAAAAGGGTATGTGAGTTGTTATCCGCGCCCGCAGAGCTGTGCTTGCTCCCAGCCACGAAGGAAAGTGGAAGACATCCTCCTGGGGGCTTTGGTAGGACTCAGCCATTGTCCCCTGTCACCTTTACTTTGGCTTGAGCTGCATGGGTTGTTCTTGGCAGCAGGTTCCCCAACTGGAGATGTTGAGCCATATAACACAAGTAAACAGGGCTGTAATTCTTCAAATTTATGTGCGTATTCTTTCTGTGTGCCTGTGGTGCAAAACACCCAGGACAGCTTTGAAATTAAGAGTATAACTTGTGCTATTCAGGTCCCTTTCTGACATTACTTCAGTTCCTCGGAGTTTAATAGGGGTTACGTTCCTTTTCAAAATAGCTCCAAAATGAAACACTGCTGTTTTCTATGAATTTTTATTGTGGGTAGGAAAAGAATGGGATGGGTTAGGATCTTGCTTGTGGGAGTTTGTTAGGCACGAGGAGAAGGTTTATAAACGAAAGGACAGTGAGGTGCTGGAATAAAGCTTGTGGCAGTTTTTAAGAGCATTTTAAGTAATTCCCTGTAAACATTAGGATATAGTTACCCTTGCCTTCAGGCAAGAGGATGGATGGGTCCGACCTTATCTTCTCCTCTGTGACTCCAGCTAGGTGTACAAAAATCCCTGGTTGCATTCATAACCGTGCTAGCAAGAAGCCATAGCAGCAAATATTTTCATTTACACGCAGAGTTCTGGAGAATTGTGCAACAACTGATGAGATGGTACAGGGCACGCAGAGGTACCTGCCCTTAAATGAAAAACACAAGAGCTGATAAAACTTTTCCTGGTTTGTCTGCCAAAAGAGAAGGGAAATGGCAGGCTTCGGTTTTGCTCGTGGATTTATTCTCCCTGCTGACACTGTCAGCCATCCTAGACAGAACGCCAGCATCCCAGAGTGGGTACCAGTACCCTGAGCATGCCGACTCCTTCTAGTATCTCTCTCCACTGTCTCCTCTTCTTCTGAGCAAATAGGAAGGAGAACATGTTGTGTTGTCCAAAGTACAGTGACGTCTCTGTACCCTCGAGTGTCCTTCAAGGGAATTCCTCCCTCTCCTTGAAAGGGCTGTCTGCTGAGCGAAGACCCAGCCTTGAGGTATTTGGGCTCCTCTGAGGGCTGGGGGAGCAAACCCGTGAGCATGGGCACCGGGAGGGGCTGGGGTGGTGGTGCTCTGCCACTGCTCCGGGGCTCTGGAGAGCGCGGTCACCCCCCCCACACACACACTCCTGCTTCTGTGTCCTGGCTGGCAGAACGGGGCAGTGATTGGAGACGTGTCGTGACTGCAGGGGGAGAAAACCACATCTCCCTGCAGGCTCTTGTTCCTGGAAAATGTCAACAAACAAGCAAGCGATGCAGGGAGATGAGCCGTTTGTGGGTTTGAAATGACGTTTGAATGAAATTCTGTTGTAGGAACATTGGGGTAAACGTGGGGAAAGAACAAAGTTTTTGTCCTGAACGAGAAAGGAGGTCGGTGTGGTAAGGGGTGACAGCTCTTCAGCAGTGACGAAGTCTTTCTGTTGGGACTGCTGCTTTCTGCCTGTCCCTGTGTGACTAACTCAGTTGTTCCACTGGGTCCTCACGTGGGAAAATCCTCAGGCAGGTCATCAAGCCTGGTGAGGAGTCTCCATGAGGACAACTTGTGCATGCACAAGTGTTTTTTTGAAGAGGGAAATTTCCCTCCTGTGAGTGTTAAAAGTCCCTTTTCAGAGAGCTGTGCCTCTCCCAAGAGCCAGGCTGTGGGCAGGCAGCCTGCCAGGACTGGGCTCTGCCACCTGAGCAATGCTCTGAATCTGTTAAATCTCCATTGTTCCAGTGGAAAACCCTTCTACTGGGAAAACTCTTGGCTATTGTACATCTCTGCTCTGTGCAGAAATCATATCCCTGTGCAAGGAGGACGAAGAGTGGCGGGTAGCTGGGGTGCACCAGCTCCCTCCCGTCAGCGTGACGATCATCCTTTCCATCAGTATGGTGAGCAAAGCCTGAACCTTTGGTGGCTGCCTGTGGAAGAGCAGGTAATGGCCTTAAGGGCAAAGTTGCTGCCGGCTCTGTGGCATTCCTCCTCCTCCACTGAGTCTGTCTTGTTGATGTGAGCAGGAGGAGCTCCTGCTTGGTGGGTCTGCTGGGCATGCAGGGCTTGCATTGCAAGTGCTCTGCAAATGCCTGTGTGGTGGTGGTGGTGATGGTGGGCACCACCCACACCTGGAAGCCCACCCAGCAGCTCCGTGCGCCTGCAGTGGCTGGGACACTGTCCAGACCTGGCAGAGAGCTGCTGAAAGAGGGAAGAGCAGAGCTCCAGCTTGTTTAAGACCGCGGCAGCAGCCTCGTGCAGCAATGCCTGCCGAGAAGGGATGGGGGGAGCAGACAGGGAGGCTCCAGCTCCCAAACGGCCTGTCACACAGGAGTGACGGACGGCCTCGGCTCGACGGCCGCAAACGGCATCTGCGTGGTCTGCTGCAAACGCTGCCAGCGCTCCCAGCCTGATCTGCCAGATGAAAGGCAAAAAATGCTTCTCTCCTCCCGGTGACTGATCACCAGCCACGAGAGCCTGCAAAACGGACAGGCTTCCGCTCAAAGGCCAGCGTTCAATGTGCTGTGACTCTGCTGGCGGGGCTTCTATGAACTTTGTCAGCAGAGTGGATTTCGGTGGTTCAGGGTAGCCAACATGACTTGATGCAGCTTCCTTCCCGTCCACGGTGCTCCTCTGGCTTCACAGAGACCTAAGCAGAAAATCTTCCAAACTGCTGATGGCGTGTGCGGTGGTACCCGCAACAGCCCTTCCTGCAGTTGCTCTCCATCAGCAGCGGGGGAAGCTGCACCTGGAGCCTGCCCCTCGGAGGCAGTGTCAGATGGGGGCCTGAGGCCAAGCGTTTTTCCAACATTAGTTTAGCGGGACAGCCCTGGGAGTCACCTCCTGAGTGTCCCTGTATGTTTCAGCCTATATACATAAAATTTGTTATAGATATAATACATAGATGTATATATTTATTTAATTTTTTAGCCTATGTAAGCACCACAGTTTTGCGCAGTGGTTTTTCCCAAGCCTGCTGCTGGGGATCCGAAGGGAATGACTTTTCCATTGGTCTCTGTTACGTAGCCAAAGCGTTGGGGTTACCGTACCCACACAAGGATGCAGCCCGAGAGTTCCGCTGCGAGGACGCGGTGGGGAAGGTGGCACAGACAGGGGAAAGGGAGAGGGCTGCCCAGGCACAGCCCCGTGCTGCTGAGGCACTCTCCGAGCGGCTTTGGTCCCTGCTCTGTCCCCTTCCCTCTGGGAGCGAAGGGATGAGCCCAGGGAGGACATGTACGCCGGAGCCTTCAGCCAGCGCTGCAGCCCGGGCACGGCCTGGAGAGATCGTTAGGTGTGAAATAAGGGACTAGCGCATACAAACACGGCAACTGTGCAAAATGCGTTGGGAATAACCTTATGAGGTAGGCTTGCTTCAGAGCAGCGTTAGCATACAGATCTGGTTACTTATTTGGCCTGCTCCCTGCACTCCCAAGCAGTAGAAATGTAGTTTGTTCCTTTTAGCAGGGTATAAACATTTACGCTCTCCTTTCTGACCCTATCACTTTGATCTCCTCCACATACTTTTCCAGCGATGCCTACTGGCAATGGAAAAACGCACTAGCCTGAGCTAATTTGTTTTTCCTTTATATACGAGTGCATTAAGTCTTGGGAAATGGGACAGCGAAGTGGGATTGCGGAGCTGCAGGGCAAATCAGTGCATCCGTAACACCGTGTAACGAGGTTTTTTGGGGCACATTTGTGACAGGAGGAAGTGGAGATTTTGAGTCATGATAGTTTTACTTCTTAAAAGGATTTGCTTTCTCTTCTTTGGTGCTAAACCGTTCTTGCCATCAGCAAAACAAACAACAAAGGTGTCTAATTACTCTGCCCTTTCTGAGGACTGTTTTACATGAGTAGAGAAGATTAAGAGGAGAAAAAAAGAAACTTATGGAAATTTATAAGCATAATTCATGGGGCCAAACTGTGAGTGAGCAGTAATCAGTTGCTCCTTTTCTGGATTCATTCTCTCTGTTCCTTTTGAGAAGTAAAATTTTTGTCTTGCGGTATCTTTCTGCAGTTGTTGTTGTTTTTCTTTTTCCTTTTTATTTTCCTCGGTGTGTAGTGCTGGAACCTGCATTCAGGTGAGCAAGCAGGTGTGCTCACTTTTTCTTAGCCTGCTCTGCATGCTTGTCACCAGCCCAAAAGGTGCTCCAGAGACCCACAACGGGGACGTCACCCAGGGTCCCCACCGAGAGGACAGTGTGGCAGCTGCCTCGGCAGCTCTGGTGGCAAGGGCAGCGCTGGGGCTGTCCTAATGGATGGGATCTGACCTGTGGGCTATGTCCAGGCAACACAAGATTCTCCCCGAGCCCAGAAGCGTTTATGCATGGCTTGCTCCGGTTCTACTCCTGGCCACCGCGATGCGCTGAGCCACAGACTTGCTGTTTTCCTAGTGACTGATTTATTTTGAATGGAAAAAAGGCACAGGGATGGATTTTATTTTTTTTTTTTTTTTAATATAGCATAGAAGTCCTATGCCAGCATGGCCAATTATGTTTCTAACTGGGTGCAGCAGGCAGCAGCTTTCCTTAGCCCAGAGAGCGTGGTCTAAATTCCTGGGAGTGGGAAGCAGGTTGCCCTCCTGACAGACAAGCGTGAGTTTGCCAGCCTGGCAGGTACAATGGAGCGGGTCCACGTGCTCAGGAGTGACTGATTCCTGCGCTCATTAAAAGTCATTAATTTCATCCAGCTAACTGCAGAGGTAATTAAAATACCCTTCCATCTTCAGCTGCCTTAAATCCAGAGGAAAAAAGCAATGTGCAGTATCTGGTGGTTGGAGCTATCCTCAGGCCAGGCGTGTCTGCGGCTAATGAAATGAGCAGAGGAGCCCTTGGCTGCCCTGGGCTTGGACATTTTGCGCTGTACGCTGTATTTTAATTCTGAAATGCCTGCACGGGCACAGGTATTAAAGACCTGTTTCTGCACGCAACTGCCTAGTACGCACAGCAGCCGTCATTTGCAGAACGAGAAGTCTCAATTTATCATTGCAATGAAACACGTCATGGAGCTCCTCTTGCTCGTGTGCCACATGACATGGCATTTAGGCAACCTTTCTTTTTTCTTTTCTTTTTGCTGCCCTTAAATTGGATATTTATGCATTTTAAATATCGCAAACAAGTTGGCAGTATGTCACAGCTTTGCTTTTGTTTCTAGATAGGATAACTCTTTTTTTTTTTTTTTTCATTAGGAAAAAAGGTAACGTTAGTAAGACTCCATTACTGTATGTGATTTGAAACTGGTGTCTCTGCTGCCATGGATAATGCCGGAATACAAGGTACAACTAATCCATGGTGCCCTGTTTCACATGGGATCTGGCCTCCGGGCACCAAGCGGAGTTCAGAGATGCTCTAGCCAGGTCTGATAGACCTCAGCCAGCCACCTCTGTTCAGGACAAGGCTCCAGGGAGACCTTTGGAAAAGGTATGCTCAAATGCTGTGAAAATATGAGAATATCCAAATGCTGAAAATGCCACAGCAGCTGTGCATTTCAGGACAGCTTTTCATCACTTCTCCATCCTCTTACTAATCAGATATCTGAAGGGCAATCCACCATTTCTTTTCTATTCTGTTACAAAAGTAATAGAAAAGGTTTTGTTCCGTGCATTGTTCTTATTTCAAGCAACTTCAGGTTGCAAGGACACGATCACTCACTTGGGATATCTCTCATTGCAGTCAAAAAACACTAAAGGGGGATCAAATACTGTGATCTGGTTTCTGGTTTTGACAACCATAAGATCACAGTGACATTAGAGAGAGTTTCCTGAATTCTTGGTCTCAACATGCCATATTGAGAAGGAGAATCATCTATTTCTGGTTTGCAACTGCTCAGACTATGAAATCTAAGGCAAAGAATATGAAGCATCTCGTACAGTACATTCCTGAGCTCCACTAGCACGTGTCAGCCTTTTGATGCTGCTAAAAAGTCCTGTGGTGGAATTGCCCAAGAGGTAGCTTGCAGGAGGGTCTTGGATTACCCCTGCACTTGAGAAATTTGTAACCTTTTCAGGGCTGAACTGTAATGAGTAGAAAACTAAATATTTTTTTCTAATTTGATAGTAGGCTATTTGCTCTGCTCCAGTGTAGTGATGTGCTTCGCTCAGACACACCGATCTTGGGCTGAAACTTCATTTTTAACTGAGCATTTGGTATAACCCAAAAGCCTGTCTGCTGTCCTGAGATCTTTACAACACCGGGAAAAGGGGTGGAGCTGCGTGCTTCAGTATCATTATGGACGCTGTGACTTCTGCAGACTTTAAGCTGCGTGCTTCAGTATCATTATGGACTTCTGCAGACTTTGTTACTCTTTGCACCGTATAAGCTGAAAAAAAAAAAAAATTATAATTGTGTTCATGATTGGTTAAAACCAATGTATCATTAAGGTAAATACATACTTTAAAAGTACCTGTAACTGGGTTTTTAAAGAGGAGTTCAAAGCTGTTTCCAATTATCACTGCTATAGATGATGCCCAATCAAGCAAGAAGTAGATGCTCGGTGTTTCATTTATGATACAGGCAGAAGCCCCCGATTTAAAGGCACTGAGTCCACAGAGACGATGTCAGACTGTCTTCCTCACAGCGCTCTGTGGCCAGAGATGTTGAAGCGCTTCATAGCAGCAGTGGGCAGTGGCAGCAGGACGGGGACAGGGCTGGAGGAGGAAGGTGCTGTGCTCAGGAAAACCCCACAGAGCAGAGGCAGAGCCCAAAAATCCCCACTGCGAGCCTATCTCTTGCTCTGTCCTCTCACCCAGCCAGCCGCTGCAGGCTTGCCCAAGCTGTCCTCCTGATTTTGCAGTGATGCGCTCCGTCTTGGTGGTGGAGACACAAATTGATGTCGTCGTGCTTGTTTGGGCGAAGATGTACGTGGACCCTGTGCTGCTCTCCAAGAGCAGAGAACGGCTGCCAGGGCAGA
>NW_009648550.1:303711-333711 GCF_000708025.1 Charadrius vociferus | reverse complement strand
GTTTTTTCCCAAGATTCCTCCGGAGCCAGCCGCTGTCGCGGCTCGCAGCGTTTCTCACGGTGTGGGTGAACCAGGAGCTCCATGGCTGCAGGCTCTGAGCTGGGTGGCTCCAGCAGCCTCTGCCAGCTCTGGCCACACACTACTGCAGGCTTAACCCATTAGTGGAGTCTCCGCTCATTAGCGGCATCATCAGTGGTTGCAGGCAGCGTGTGCTTTCTCAGAAGGTGACCGCAACACAACCCAGGCTGGTATATGAGTATCCTGCAGGCAACGGTGGATATAGTGTGGATTACCCTGGGCTCCAGTGTGGGAAACCGTAGTGTCCTTTGGCCAGCAGGCAGCTCTGCTTCTGTCTTGGGACGCGTCTTCCTCCTCCTGTTCGTCCAGCTTCATTCCTGATGGCTATAAAACACAGCAGTATTTAGAGGTTGTTAAGTGCATATTCTTATTTATAGGCAATTGTAGATATTAACTTTCTTCTCCAAATCTTGTTGTTCCTGCCATCGCACCTTTGTCACTGACAGGCTCTTGGCTGAAGCAGCTGTACTGAGGGTGAAAGGACAAGTCATAAATGGACACTTTTTATCTAAAGTGAAAGGCTTAATCACAGTGGGATGGTTTTGCCCCTGATCTCCCCGAGGTCAAGCAATTCTGAACTCATCCCAGTTATAGCGGACTGAGTTGGGGATTGTGTCTAGTCATAGACATAGCATCCTACCATTTGACTTGTAACCGGGATCCATTTGTCCTATTAAGGCAGAAAATCCCCTGAGCCAGCTGCCCACGTAAAAACCAGGCCAGCAAAGCTTAGTCCACGCTGGTCGCAGGTTACAGAGTGCTGATGTCCTGACCGTACCTGCTGCTCTACGGCTTGGTGCTATTTTTCCTTCTTCCCAGACCCACTTCTCTCTCAGCAGAAGATGAACTCTCAGGTCCCAGCTCTGCGCAAGAAGAGAATGTGAAGCCTTATTAAAAGCCTCTGCCTTCTTTTCTAATGCAGCTAGCATTGTCTTGGAAAACCAAACCAAGGAATTAGCAAAACCAAAACTATTAAAAGAGCCAAAAGTATTATTGAAACCACTACAGGCAACTCAGCTGCTGCCTCTCTGTAAATAACAGCTTGCAGATGTGCGGAATGAAGTAACTCTGGCGTTTTGCAATTCAGCTAAACTCCAAATGCTGAGCGTTGCCCTGCTCTCCTGCCTGCCCTGGCCAGGCAGAAACAATGCTGTGGATGTGGCTCATTGATTTCTTCGCTGACTGACCCTCTCCAGAGCTTCGCGGCATCGCTGTGATACCCTGAGTGAGGTTGGGATGTGGTGGCAGAGGCTGGTCTTGGTGTCTAAAAGTTAGCGCTAGGTCTTCCAAGTGCCTGCCTCCCCGGTACACCCAGCTCTTATGGAAACGTGATGCCTCTCGCTGCAGCTCTGCTCTTTTCTGGTGTTTGCCTTCCCACCCCTGCGCTGCCTGCTCTCTGCAACAACATCTTTCTGAATTTTATTCACTCGGAGAGAAACATTTCGGGTTTGCCTGCAAAAACGCATTCACAAATCACATTAATCACATTCAATCTGCTTTGAAGAGTGAAAAGAGAAGGCTGTGATGGTGTTGGCATCGGAGGTCAGGGAAACTCCAGCCAGGTTGCCCTCAGTGCTGTTGGTGTCCCCAAGCCCTGATGGACCAGAGCCTCTCCCAGGTGGAACGAGCTGCTCTGACCCTCTGCTGCAGACAGCTCCATGCCTGCCTGGTGGTGACGCTGGTCGATGAGCCTGTCAAATCTGCCCAAAGTACATCTGTAAGCGATTTAACTCGTTTCTCTGCTGCCTTGTGTCCACCACCTCTCCTTGCAGAAAGGCGCAAGGAGATTATCGTTATCTGCCCTCAACCCACGCCGCTAGTTCATTGACCTCTTTGCTTTGCTGTCTGGGAGCACAGACCAGCTCAAAGCACAACAGAAGACTCCCCGTGCTTCATGTTGTAGACAGAAGAGGAGCCCTTTGCCTGGAGACCTGGCTGGCACTGCATCTGCCCAGCTACGCACAATGCCGCCGTGGGAGAACAGCACACGGCCGTACCTTTATCATTTACATCCCCTGACCAGCCAGTGCTGCTACGAAATCCCCGGATACCTGAGCTGTAGAATTTGAGTATGATGCTCATCTGCCTTTTAAACCGGTTAATTTCCTATTTGGGGCCATTGTGAGATTTTTGAAATGGTAGTACCTATCTCTACCCCTTCCCTCCTTTAAAGCTTGCGAAACAGGAGGAAAGAGCCCCGTTTTGTCAAGTCTTGCAGTTCTTAAGTCAACCTCAGGATTTTGGGGGCTTGACTCATGATTTCTGAATAGCTGGGGCAGGCAGCTCTGCATTCGTTGGCTTTCTGCCCGGGTGACTAACTATAAAAAGACATGTTTGGATTTCTGCAGCATTCATAATTTATTTCAGAAAATACAGCAGCGTGTTTTTAGGCAGACCCAAATATGGTAATTGCAATGTCCCTTCTCTATCATCCCCATTTGAGACAAAGGAAAGACTCAGATTCCAACACCTTTTTCTTACCCCAACCCACACCTGACATCAGGGATACATCTATTAAGCCTGTTGAAATCTTTCTAACTCTTACTGTGCTGCTTACGATATTTTAATGTCTTTCTGAAAGTCCTGTCTCTCCTGGGATTAGGAGGAAGTCTCTGCTTTTGTACCTTAAAAAGAATAAATTCTACCATTTCTTCTGGGGAAAAAATAGAATTGGAGAAAAAGAAAACTTATCCAACACGCTTTTGAGACAAATGAGGCAACCAGGACCCAAGATATTTATTTGTTTTCAAGCATGTTAACACAAGGTATGACCCAAGTGCTTTGTGAGGAGCCCAGGCAGCATCAGGCTGTCCCTCCTGAGAGCACACCACCTGATGAGAGGCCACTTCTGAGCAAGAAGCAGCTGCACCCCAGGTGAGGAGCCATCCTCCACCTCGGGGCTGCCCAAGCCAGAGGATTTACCCGTCCTTTCCCAGGCCACGCCGATGGGCTCATCGTGGGACATTTTGTGTGCAGCTTTATTCCGTTCCCATCCAGGTATGTGATTGTAGAGAGAAGGAAGACAGATCTGGGAAGAGATCAAACGGCCTCTCTCCTCGTGCAGCCTGACCCTTTGGTAACTGATGTTCTCCCATAAGAAGTCCTTCCTGGAATAAGCTGTTTCTCCCTCTAAGGCGAGGACTTGAAGAGCCCCCAGATCAGCTGGTGTGACTACCCATTGTTCATCTCCCGTGTGCCGTAACAGCCCTTCCCTCCCAGCTCTGGTGGGCAGCCCTGGGAGAAGGTTGATGCAAGCAGTGTGCTGTCGGGCACAGAGTGGTGCCAATGGGACAGCTCTGGACCCCTCGCTGTGCTGGCCCCAGTGTGGCAGGGGCTCTGCACCTACCCTGCCCTGGGATCTGCTGCTCTCTGCCAAGCTTCCAGCTTCAGCTCCCAGCCAGGGAGCTTTTCCCAGCAGCGCTCGCTTTTGTCCCGTCCTGTTTATTCTGCTCTTCTCCCTGGCCTTGCTCCTACGCCACGTCAGCCCTGCCAGGACCTTCAGTTGTCCAAGGAGCTGGCAAGACCCTTCAGTTCCTCCCACGGATGACTGCCACAGCACCACGGGTGACGTGACATTTCCCCCTGGCATCAGCTGTCCCCATCACCCCACCAGCCCTTCTGTCCCTTGGCAGAGGGATGTTTCAGGGCCCTGCCAACTCCCTGCTCTCCCCCTCCTCTGCCAAAAGCAGGCCAGGGGCATAGCCAGGGCTTTTCCTGACCTTTGCCTGAAAGACCCTGTCCCGTGGCCCAGCAACAAGCTCCTCCATCCTTCAATGCAGTCTGTCCACGCATCCCACCACAGCCAGTGCAAGCGAGCGTCCCCTCAGCTTCATCTGCCCAACCTTTTGAGCTATGGCCATAAGAGATGAGGGCTTTCTTAAGTGCTTTTGACAGGTTGTCTGAAACTTCGTTCTCTCTTTTTCTTTTTCTTTTGCCCCTCTCTGCTAAATGCCACTGAGGTAAGGGGCCACTGCTCAGGGCCCTCGGCCCAAGGTTCTGCCGTCTTGTGGTTATGAGTGTCTGTGCTCAGCAGGTGAGACTGAAGAAGGATTGATCCTGTGGGACATGGCAGCAGCCACCTACGCTCAGATGAAGAGGTGGCATGGTGCTCAGCTGCCAGTTCTGCTGTTGGCAGAAGAGGCACGTATGCTCCTTTTCCTGAAAAAGGTGCTGTCAGAGACCTCTCTGACTGCAGCCAGCGAAAGCTCTGCCAGCAAGTTCTTAAGCAGTGTACCCTGGAGGAATGGGTCTGGGCTGGACCAGAAAGGTCTCACCAGCTCTACTTGCCTCCATCCCAACAGCTTCCTACAGGTCCCCTGCTCTGGGACCCCATGTCCTCCCAAGGCCATCTCATTTTAGTGCTCTGTTAGCTTTCCTGTTGCAAAGCTTTTCCTAATGTCTAGGCTGCACCACCTCTGCTATGATTAACATCTGTTACTGCTTGTCGTGTTCATCATGGCTGTGGAAAACAAATTATTCCCTTCTTTCTGAGGCAGCCTTTTATGTATTTAAAGCTTGTTATTGTAACCCCCCCTCTCTGTCCCCTCTACTTCTCCTGCACCTCACCCACCTTTTTACTGGACAAAGCAGTCCCAGCTCCTTCAGCATCCCCTGGTAGGTCGTGTCCTCTGGGCCTCTGCTCACAACACCTCAATGGCGTGAGCGTGAGGCTTGGCGCAGCACTGTGCACAGCCATCAAAAACAGCTTCCAGCCTGAGGAGCTCTTCTCTGCTGGCATCAGCACACGCATTTTTAGGATGAGAGATGAAAGGATGGCAGGCTCACTTTGCATGACAGGGTCTTCTGAAAATTTCCTTTACTCCAGGCTAAACAACATGGTGGCATCTGCGGAGAGGACTCCACCAAGTCTCTGCCCTTAAGCAGAAGTGGAGAAGAACCTGGCCATGGATGGTTGGCATGAATCAAGGGAAGTGGATGTGGATTTTTAGTTTTGTGTATGTATATGTGCATTTCTAGTTGTGTGTATATATATGTGTGTGCACGCATATAAATTAGAACTTGTGCTTTTTTTTTTCTGTTAAAATATTCATAGATTTGCTAAATCTTGCATTTCTATCTCATGAGATACAGGGAGCTTTAAAGTCTGAGTTCTTGTAGTCAAGAGAATTTAAATTCTCTTTTGTCAGATTTTCTTGCTATTTTCCAGTCATTTCTGCTCCTTCTGACTGAAAAAAAGAACTTTTGAAAATGTGACTGACTACACATCAAGTGGCAGGAGGCAAAGAAAAGAATCTGCTTATTCTCTTAAAAGAAAAAAAAACACAACACAAACCTCTTATTTTTTCTAAGTCAAAGTTATGTTTTTACTGTAGGTTTATTCATTACTGCAGAATACTCCAGCTACCTCTGCTACCCAGCCTGGTGGCTGCCAGACCTTATAATTACTTTAACTTCTGCCATATTAACAGGCTTATAGGTTTCTTCAAAGCCAAACGGTCTGGCAATATCTAGCTTTCCAACGCAATTCATGCAGCCTCGTTCTTGAGAGTGTGGAGAGAGCTGTGGTGCAAGTCAGAGTGAGGACACGGCAGACCTGGGAATGGAAACCCATTCTCCAGGCTCCTCAGCCCAAAGCCCGCCTACCCTAATCCTGCGGAGATGGGGTAGGCAGATGTCCCCAGAACAGGATGGTGGACCTCTGTTTAAATGGGGAGAGGTTATAGCCCTTCCCACTGTGAATGAAGAGGGTTAGGGGCTGGTCACACAAGCGGTTCTCCTGGCAAACCTGATGAGATGGCAACTTCTGGCAGGGCAGACGTGACAAAACGTTGGAGATGGCTGTCACCACTGCCAGCACTGTGCGTGCACACCGGGTGACTTAGAAATGCATCTTGGTGTGCCTGGCGTGGGAGCAGGGCTTGGGCCAGCCTGGTGTTCCTCAGGAGTCCTTGCATGGCAGCAGCATTTTGCAGAACAAGCATTTGGTTTTAGGTTTTTATTAATGCTTACTCCATTTTATTAATATTTTTGTAATTTGTTTCACAGTTGGTTGTTGTTGTTTTTTTCCTTTAATTGGCTTGCAGTAGATAGTAGGAGGTTAAATTAGTGGATGTTCTTTGAGGAAGAAGTTCCGCATAATTAGCATGGGCAGCATTCAGTGGGAATGAGTAAGTGCTTTAATCGCTTAATGATTACCACTTGCCTCTCCTCCCCCCGTGACAAACGGGCCTTAAACCACTTCCACGTAGTCTTCCTTTCTTAACCTTTGGCTTCTGAGAGCTCAGAGCGATAACATTTGTGTAAGCAAAACCTGGTGAACCATTAGGTGGACTGTTGGCTCCACGATGCCAAGCGGTCCTTGTCCGCTCAGTCAGTCTCTTTGGATACGAGGTTGGCAAAATACCGCACAATAGACAATTTGCTTTTTCCATTCGGCCACTTGACTGACCTACATGCAAATTTCCACAAGCTTTCCTTGACATTATTTGAGGTCAGCTGCGCCTCTCCTGCTGAGAACCTCTGGAAGTGATCTGAAATGTCAGTCTGGAAGAGGGATTCTTGCTTAGTGGAGATGCAACTTTTCCACCCCAGACGCTGCGCTGACCCGCCTTTGAAGGACCATAGTGAAACCTCTGTTTGCTGAAGAGGTCAGATCATTAATTCATCATTAGGTGTGGTAATTTCTGGCTGTCAATGGGGTTCTCAGAGTAACCTAGGTGTGTCTTGCTCAAGGTGACCTGCTGTTGCCAATGTCTGCTCTGAGCCTGTGATGCGATTACTGTGCTGTATTGACCTAGCAACTTCACTTTAAAAGTCAGACATCTTTAGACCTGTGTCACCATAAGAGCTATCCCAGTATAGATCTAGCAGTTTGACTAAAGATGTAGATGAAGTATGTGGGTCCATGTGATGCTGCTCTAAATGTTAAGTGCACCCTGCCATGGATGTGCTGCTAAACATCATGTGGAAAAGCTGTGTTGGTTTGGGATTTTTTTTTTTCTGCTGGTTGGGGTTTGTTTGTTAACAGCGTGCAATCAAGGCTATGATGAACCAGCGACGGGCAGATGCAGCATGCAGCTTCATTTGAAAGCTGTGCAGCCGCATCATTTCTCCTCCAGCACAGAGATGGTAGCCCCAGCTAACGTTACAGCACGTGATGACTTGTGGGCCACCAAAGATAAGCAAAAGCTCTTTGTTTATCTGGAAGGGAAGCATTTGCTACAGGGCTCAAGAAACACAGTGCACAGCTCCATTCTAGCTCTCTGTAAGGCAAGTGAATATAAGTAGACCAGAAGAAGTTTACATGCACTGCCTTTGGCTGAGTTCACCGTAAGACTTTAGAAACTTGCTGTGAACTTAAACCGCAATATCAAATACTTTATCTGGAATTAATGGGGAGGGGGAAGTTTTGCTTTTTAGCAGAGAGAGTTGGAAATATAGCACAGTATCTCTGTGAAGGCCAGAATATTATCAAAATATGACAGAATGTTACCCCTAAGTTCTAGGTGATTTGTGGTACGATACCCTCTGGGAGCAGGTTCTGCAGAAGAAACGGTGCCTCGGAGGCTGCTGAGGGCCGTTGACTCTACCGGAGAGGAGCTGGCTGGTGTGGTGTGCGTGAACAATTGTAATGGTTCGATAAATATTCTCTTGGCCTTCTTGCATGGCAGCGTTGTGCTGAACAGAGATGCTCCTCCAACAAAGGTCTTGGCAAGATCCAGAAAAGGGAGTGGGTATCCTATGAATAGCAAGGACAAAGTGACTGTAATTAATGACAAAACCACTTTTGGCTAGACACTAAAACTCATGAAGCAGGGTTTAAAATAGTCTCTACCTTTGAAAGACTGGGATAAAATTTGACCTCGGGGAGACTATCTGACATCTGCCTTTAAGAGGCTCTTACTCCTTTTGCCGTATGCCATGGTGGCCCAGTCCAGGGCTCTGTGTAGAAGACAACAACAAAAAAAACCCAAACCAAACTAAATCAAAACACGCCACAATTTTTGTTCATGCTGTCGTGCTGCACCTTTCCACTTTTGAAAGAATAAACCAGTAAGTTTCTGTTCTCCTTAGCCTCCAAAAAATAGAGGCTGACCTTCTGGAGGGTGCAGTAGGTACCTTCTGCTCTCACCTCATCTTCCAGCATCTTTTGTTGACTTAGAGCTCCACCTGAATGGCTGAGACCTGAGTGCCTGGTTTTAGCAACTGGGTTTTCCCTAAATACTAGACGCAGCATTTAAGCAGTGGTTTACTCTTCTTGGAAATTAAATTTGATCCTAGGTGAACAATAAATAGAAGTTAATTACAGGGAATCACAGTTCAAAAACCTGATGCTTAAACACATGCATGCAGCTACGCACGCACACTCTGCTTTATGTGTACCCAAATACACACCCCTTCATGTTCATCCCTGTGCGAGGCAACGGCTATCCCAGGAATCTCCCAAGTTCTGCCTTTAAGGAGGGCTGAGTGCTCCATCCACACCAAATGCACTGTTATTATCGCTTGTCTGTGTATTAATGTGCTGCCTGGGGGCAGATCCCATTCAATGGAATTTGTCTCTTTTACTGTGCAAAAGAACAGTTCCCGGGTGGGTTTTGATTTTACCCAGATGTGTGTGTTCGGCAGCGTCCACTGAATCCTCTCTCCAGAGAGAGACAAACCACCATACGCACTGACAGACAGAGGAATGGATATAAACCTCCCTACCCCATGTAACGTCTTGGGGATGGGGAAGTTATCCTTCACCTGCATTTGGGGGGAGGGGGTTCATCTTTTCCTGAAACACCTGGTGCCATCCCCATCAAACCCACAACGTTGTTCTAGATGGGCCTGATGATGTCTGGCAATTCCTGGGTTTACATCACACTTAAGTGGGCTACTTTTGTCCAAAAGGATGGAAATGCTGCTGTTCTCCCCAGGCATGGTGGCACGGGCAGTGGCCACCATGGTCTCTCCTGGGCTGTTGGCTCCCCGATGGTGCTGGAGCAGTGGCCAGATGGCCTCTGCAGGGCACTGGCCAAGGCAGGGACGGACATTCCGATTGCCGCTGGCTCACGTCACAGTGACCAAGGCTTAGCTCTGACTGCAGGGAAAATAGAGTGGGCTGCAGGACTGGAGACCTCATCCCTGTGTGGAGTAAGGAGCAGCATGCTGGCCATAGAGATGACATTGGAGGAGCGATGTGACTCTTGCACCAGCCCTGTGCTGGCAGCAGGAGAGACTCTGATCTCCTTCTGCGCTGACAGCAAGGGACCTGCCTGAACCGTGCTCTGTTGGTCCTTCCGATGACCAAGATGAAGCACTGAGTGCTGGATACAATACGAGCCAGGTTCATGGGAAGAGTTAAACAGCTCTGTGAAGAAAAAAAGAGGGAGATGAGGTAGGGGAGAGTGTAGTGAGGGCCGGGAGATGTCCCATGAGCAGAGGGATCAGACTGGAGGAATGTGACGTGCAGTTTCTCTGGGGTAAGATGTAAAGACAACGGGGAAGTCGTGGAAGCTGCAATGCAGAGGGTGCTTTTGATATTGCAAAACCAGGCACTGAGAGCTAAATTCTTGAGATTAGATACTAGCTTAGGTTAAAAAAAAAACCACTTTTCTCTCTCTTATACCCCTTCTGCAGTGTTTTGTTTCACTCTGTCAGACATGATATTTTTTCTGGACATGTGCTCTCAGGAAAAGTGCTGCTAATACAGACAAGAGTTGAGAGGAAGGGGCAGTTTATTTCGGGGCTGTTATCAGTCTGTCTGCTGCAACTCTTCTGCTGCTGTGTCTTGTGATAGCCACAGACCTGTCCCAAGCTTTCTATAGGAAACTGTACTGCAAGGTTTCTACCCTGCCTTGTGCACTGTGGAACAGCTTTGCACCGCTGCCAAATGGGTTGTGAAATGTCGCTGTGCTGTGCTGGCAGCACTAATGGTCTAATGTGAGCTCGCCTTCAGAGCTGGTCCGTGAGAGAGCCGGAATATGGATGGGACTGCCCAGTCCCATCCTGGTCCAGGCTGACTCCCACAGCTCCATCCTCCTAATGTGCAGCAAGCCCAGAGTGAATTAACCTAATTAAAAAAACGTGAAACAAGGGAAATGTGATGGAGGAAAATCATTTCACATTTAATTGAAAAACTCCATCTCCGTAATTGGCTAAGATGATGTTCTCTTTGCCAGTTCCTTAAGAACAGCTACGTGTGTTTCTAGTCTTGCCCACTCCACGTGGTTTGGGAAAGTGTAGTGTGCAGCTATCGGTGTGCTTATGTGCTCCAGGCAAAGCTAAGCTTTCAAGCACTCGCTAACCACAGTTGCAACAAGATTTTCCCGTGTGGATATAAATCTAGAAACTCATTTCTTTTTAAAACTGCTGGGCGCTGTGAGACCTGAGCAGTTAGTGGAAGCTTTCAGAAAGTGAGAAGTTTTGCTTGGGGGGGTTGTGTGGGGGGGACAACGGTTTGTTTATTGAACCTGAGACATTCATTTGATGCACATCAGTTTCAACAAACTTAAGCCAAATAAACGGAATATTTCCAGGATGACCGTATGTATATTCCCTGGGATTTGGACTGTGGGAACAGTGTGGTCCTCCACTCCAGGGCTGCATCTCCTGGCAGTGAAATGCTTAGGAACATCAGTGCCACTGAGCAGGTCCAAGAAACCCTCTGGTTCTCTGGAAATTTGAGATTTCAGCCTGAAACTGTGGGGCCAGAATCTCAACTATTCTGATCCCGGGTGGGTCTTTTGACACAGGTTGTGTTAATTGTTTCCAGCACAGACTCTGGTGCAGCTTTTTTTCATTATTTATTTATTATTTTATTTCTCTCCCCCGCCTTTCCCCATGTTGGCTAATCAGTTTGGGGTGTGTGTGGTTTTTTTAGGGTCTTACCTGGGTGAGATGCAGAGAAGTTTCTTCACACTTATGCTGCCCAGCCAGATTTCAGTGGCTTTTTTGAGAGGCACTTACAGGCATCACAGCCAGGATCACCACTTGGTGCTGCTGCTATTCAGGGGTTGCAAAATTCGTGGCTTTTGAGAAAGTCATGGCATCGACACTGGATGGAGTTCTTTCATATGTCCTGCTCATTCCAAAGGATCGTTTTGGGGGACTACTTCCCCAAAATCAGAAATGTTGGAAAAATAGTTGTAGAATGGAAGTGAAGAATACACAAAAGTGTATGTAAAGGTGAATTTTAAGTTGAAAGCGTATAATTATGTGAATTTTCATTTAACTAGGAAACTTCCTTTTTCCAAAAAGTACTTTCTTCACCTAGAAACACCTATCTTTCCACAAGCTCTCCCATCTAAGCAATGACTTGATCTTGCTCTGCTTGCTTACAAAAACTGCCTGCAGGTCAAAGGGGCAAAGGTGTTAATGCTGGTTGTAAACAAATCTTATTCTATTCCTCTCCTAAACAGTGATACTCAGAGGGATGTTCATATGACTGTGTGTATGTAAGGAGCTGGCGTGACAATACCACACAGACACACGCAGAGGGATAGTGTGGAGGGGTGACAGAATCATCTGCGTGAGGTTATTCCCCCAGGTTTCTGCGAGCAGCTTATTGCACATTCGGACCCAGGAGTACGCAGAACCGCATGCAAAACCATGCTGTGAAACAGCGCCTAAAGCTTATTCAGCCCACTCCTCGCCCCTCTAATGCACTACCCCGGTGCACGTTACAGGAGAGTGAATGAGTGGTTTTATCCTGCCTCGCTGTCTGTCCGTCAGTGTTGCCGCAGAGAGGGTGAGACTCTCCGGCCGCAGCCGAGCACGGGGCTGCGGCTGCACCAGGGGGAGCATAGAATCATGGAATCGTCAAGGTTGGACAGGAACTTTCAGCTGATCAGGTCTAACAGTTAAACTAGCGCTGCCAAGTCCACCATTAAGCCGTGCCCCTCAGCACCACGTCTACCCATCTTTTAAGTACCTCCAGGGATGGGACTCCACCGCTTCCCTGGGCAGCCCGTTCCAATGCTTGATAACCCCTGCTGTGAAGGAATTTTTCCTAATATCCATCCTAAACTTCCCCTGGTGCAACTTGAGACCATCTCCTCTTGTCCTATTGTTAGTTACTTGGGAGAAGAGACTGACCCCCACCTCGCTACAGCTTCCTTTCAGGTAGTTGTAGAGAGCGATCAGGTCTCCCCTCAGCCTCCTTTTCTCCAGGCTAAACAACCCCAGTTCCCTCAGCTGCTCTTCATAAGGCTTGTGCTCCAGATCCTTCACCAGCTTTGTTGCCCTTCTCTGGACACGCTCCAGCACCTCTATATCTTTCTTGTAGTGAGGGAACCAAAACTGAAAGTGGCATTCAAGGTGGGGCGTCACCAGTGCCAAGTACAGGGGGACGAGTACTTCCCTAGTCCTGCTGGCCATGCTATTCCTGATACAGGCCAGGATGCTGTTGGCCTTCTTGGCCACCTGAGCACACTGCTGGCTCATACTCAGCCAGCAGTTGATCAACAGCCCCAGGTCCTTTTCTGCGGGGCAGCTTTCCAGCCACTCTTCCCCAAGCCTGTAGCGCTGCATCTCCTGACAGGATGCCAGCCTGAGAACTCCGTGATGGGCGACTTGCTCATTTTCATTTTATTTTGGAATCCGGGTTGAATCGGTGGCCTCTTCTTCTGGGGAAGAGGCAGTCCCACTGCAATCCCGTAATGCTGACCCTCGAAGATGAGCGGAGAGGTTTGCAAATAGTGCACGGCAAGGCTTCGAGCAGCTGCCCTCGGGAGCATGCGCAAAGCCAAGGCATTGCCAGACTCTTCCCAGGCGGTCCGACGCAGCGCCTTGCTGCACTTGCTCCGTGGTGGGAGGGTGTCCCGTGCTGGGGGAGCGGGACGGCAGCTCAGAGCTGTTGAAAAGCTGCTTTTTCAAACATGATTGAGAAACCGTGCTTGACTTGCTTTGTGCGGCCGGGGCTGAAACCACCCGTCACCCTTCAGCCGGCACACAGTCGGAATAAAGCTACCTCCGTCCCTGTATTAAGTAGCTGCTAATGTGGCTGAAATGTGATCGTGTGCTCGAACGTAATCCAGATCGGGTGGGTTTGGCAATCATGGGGCCGCAACCGCCTCTTCCAACAGCCGGTGTGTGTGGGTAATTCAAGTGCCGGGCTCTCGCGGCAGGTCTGGCTGGCGTTTGCCTGTATCCCGAGGCGTCTGCGTCCACAGAAGCCTGTTATTTCGTGCACTTTCTAAAATACCGTGTGTTGGCATTTCTGAATTCTGAAAAGCATTTGCTGGGTGGAAGTGAGCAACTCCAAAGTCAATTACTCAAATTTTCTCCCTTCTTTCTTTTCTCTTTAAGATGAAAGTCTCAGCTTGGCATATGCAATTTAAGCGCTGAAGGATGTTTTTATCTGAGGTGCAGTGATTTGGCTGTTTTTCTAATGCAGTTGATATTATTGTAACCAAGATCCTTTAGATATCCTGGTAAGCTGCTGAATAACACAGTGTGGTTTATGCCATTGGTTAGCTGAAAAATATTGTGAGTCAAAAATATTTGCATATGAGCTTTCCGAACGTCTGATGAAAAGTTCACTGGGAAAAAAAGAGCATAAGACTAAATTACAGGGCAGTTATTTCTAGAGAGTGGCGGAGTAGTGTTGATTTTGCATTATTAAGGCTTTGTCAAAGAAAATAAATAGGGAGGCCAGAAGAATATATGTGGGCTTTTTATTCAAAGCAAACAATGGGAGTTGCTATTTATATAACACGACTGTAATTCCAGCAACAGTATATTAGCTGATCAGCAAAATGAAATTCTTTGTATAGCTTCATCTTTACTTTTAAAATCACATCTCAGGAGAGGCGGATGATGTGGAGCGGGGGAGATACTTTTTTCTCTCTTCGGTGTTCTCGGAGTAACAAAAAATCAATCCCTCAGCATCCAGATTGTGAGAAAGGCCGGGGACCAAGGTGGCTTTGCTGTGTGGCTCTGTGTCTTTACCCGGGTTATCTCAGTCTCGTGCTCTCCTGCTGCTCCCCAGCGTGCACATCTCCTGTGCCGCACCGAAGGCTGCAGGCAGAGAGGTTGAGTATCTTCCCAGCAATGGGAAAGGGGGTGTCTGGGGTGCGCAACGCAGGCTGTCCCTATGCTGCCGCTGCCTGGGCAGCAGATCTCGGGAGCAGCTGCCTAAACCTGAGCATCCGCATCCTCAGACGGAAAAGCCCAGGCTCGTTCAGTGAGCAGGGCTGGGTTTCAACACATCTCGTCCGAACAGTCAGTGTGCAATAAGGCACTCTGGTGAATCCCTACCAAAACAGAGACCCTGGCTCCGTGTCCGCTTGCCATCCAGCCTGCGCTTTATGCAGGTTTCGGAGGACGGATGCTTTGCTCTTCAGCTGCTACAAATGTACATACTCTGCCGAGGAAGGCTGTAAGGAAGCGACCAGGGAAGACCGGCCCTATTGCTCCAGCCTGCTGTCAGGTCTCCAAGAGTGATTCTTTCCTTCTGCAAGAAGAACGTCTGGGATGTTGAGGTGAGAAGAGCAGCCATCCCCGCTGTCACACGGCCTGGCTGTGGGGCTCTGCTTGTCAGCAGCAACCATCCCCGCAGAGCTGAGTACAGAGGAGGGGGAGAGAGCCCTTGCCTAAGGATTTAATGAAACTGCTGAATTACCAGATAATGAAAGGGTGGCACGCTGGATAATTAACTCACTAAAATGATATCTTGAGCACCAGAGTCTTCTTACAAAGGCTGGCTATTTACTTAAAATATTGTTGCATTTGTAACTCTATGGCTTTGCTAGGAGCAGAAACCCAGGGCTCATTTACTTCCCTAATTAACAACGTAATCTGTAATTATCTGAAATGTTATGAGAGATCACCACAAAACGCATTTACAGGCAGCTGACTGGATACCTGACTGCTCATCTGATAGCTTCAAACAGGCGCAGTAGATTTGTCACACCGAAGCTATTTCTGTGGGAACATAGCCTGGGTGGCCCAGTTCTGTACTGTGACACTGTCACACCGTGGAGTCCCACGGAAATGCAAAATATTAGTGGCATCACTGTAGTAAGACGAAGTGGGCAGACAGTAACACTTGTGATGGACACAGAAGATGGTTCCTACACGTGCCAAAATTTAGGGATGAGCTATGGCATTTGCCTGAGGAAGGATCCAGTTCCTCTTCCGTAGGAGACGCGGTACGTGAGGGATCCAGCTATTGTTGGTGGCTTTTATGAAACAGGGGTGACCTGCCTCTACTGCAGTTTTCAGGGGTGCTGTGAGCTTTCACAAGAGGAGGTCTGTGCTTGCCGCGGTGGCCTCCACGCCAGTCGGACGCAAGCCAGCCCTCCTCCCAAGGCTGCGGAGGTTCATTGAGGCTCTCAGAGGTGCCTGTGGTATTAGCCTGACAGCAGCTCATCTGGGTTTGAGTTTGCTGACATCCACCCACTCAGACCCCTGGCAGAAGGGCAGTCCTGTCTGCAAAACCGTGCTGTCATGGCTCTGAAACCAGGACACTCATCCAGAAGGCCACCGTGCAGCACCTCAGACCTGGTGCAAGCAAAGGGACACGTCCTCCCGTGCTTCCAGCAAAGAGGTGGAGACGTGGCTGCCGACGGGACAGAAGCCGGGTTTTCCTTTTATCCTGAGAAATTCTCATTTTGCAGTGGATGTGGATCTAACAGGACTTGCATGGTGTAGACCTTGAAGCGATCTGTAGGCCGTGGTTTTTCTCAACCAAGAATATTCCATTTTTATTGAAGGTGACTTTTATGGCTGGTGCTGTCTCCATCTCTGTTCCTGTTCTTTTGAAGCAGATGCTTAGCTAGTGGTACCTGCCATATCCACATCAGCTAATGGAGAATTGCTCTCCTAATTAAGTTCCTAAGCATGGGGAACAGAGATGAGCCTACCATTTACTTTCATTTGAATTCGAAAAAAATCTGATGCCAACCAGAAGTTTAATTATCTCTCCTGATTCTCTTTGCCTAGGCTCAAGTTTTGTTTTAAGGCAATTAGGAGCACAAAAATGCTTGCAGTTAACAGCCAGCATTAACTAACAAACCAATGGAAAAACAGTCTTATCAATTAGCAGTTTAACGCCAGTAGCTTTTGAATATTTTCTTTGATTTTATTTTTTTTTTACTACGTAAGTGGATTGCTTAGACTGCATTTAACTTCCAGGGGGTCAGTCCTACTCTGATTTAAAGCAGCCTTAATATTATTTAAGTTTGGAAATGACTAGAGGTAAATCAAATTTAGGTCATTTTGCTTCTGAATAAGAACTTGCACTGAGGGATTGAATGCAGTTTAACTAATCCACTTAAAGTCAAGCAGTGACTTAATTTAGATTATTTTTCCTGAGCATGTCTGTCTACGTAAGACAGCGTGCTGCTTTCCAACCTGCCCTGCTTTACCAGGGATATAGCAGTGTGGCAGCCAGCAGAACCAAACCCATTTACACCAGTTGAGTGCTAGGTCCTGCTAGGTCCTGAAGTGTGAAATTAAAAAAAATATATATTTAGAGGAATGAAGCCGTGGTCTGGATGAGGTTTTCCTTCTTTCCTTTCTAAATAGCCAGAAGAAATGCAGCACATATCTATTCAGGAAAAAAAAAATACAGTATATTGGACAAGAATTTGGAGCGTACCCAGTGGAAATTTGCTGTGCTATCCTTTAAGCTATACTTAATACACATGATTTGAGGACTTCATCTTATTGCTGGGGCTGTTGGGATGACCGCACTGCTTGGCCTTCTGGCCCAGGAGTAGATGTCTTGCTTGGGGCATGAGGGGTCCCAGGAGCAAACCCCCGAGAGCCCCCACTTGCTGAGTTTTGCACAGGGGCGGCTGGATAAGGTTCTCGGGATGATTCCGTGGTCCTGCCTGACTTCAAAATCCATTACCTCTTTCTTGGTTTTTACCAAATACGGTGTCCTGATGTGCGTTTAATTTAACGTACATGGCATTTGCATGGCAGGCTGTTAAGTATTACCAAAAATAATTAGGGCTAATTTGCCACCGAAACAAATGAGAGAATAGGTACTTTTGTGATGTGGCTCCCTTCCTTTTCAACAACGATTGCTCATGCACTAAATGGTAAGGTGTTGTCTTTCATGTAAGGAGTTTCATTTATTAGTGCAAACAAATGGAATTCTGGCTGATTAATTAGGAGCTCGGTTCACCACAAATTACTGATTTCTGCCTAATTGAAAGAGAGACTGATTTTGCTGCTTTTCCAGCACAGCTCCTTTACACATGCAGGACTGCCAAGGTTTTCTTAGCAATGGCCACTCCTGGGTGGTTCAGCCCCGTACCTTTTCCAAGGGCGAGGACCTGCTTGCGGGGGTGTTACATGAAATGGGACTTGAGGAACAACTGTAAGGCTCTGGCATCCCAGCTGCCGGGTCCCCAGCCCAGCCCCAGGGTGCACGAGGAGCTCCATCCATCCTGACCTGTTCACGGCACCATAACCACTCACGCTGCGCTCACCATCTGAACCTGGGGACATGTGGTGGAGTGAAGTGTCTGGAAGTGGAGAGCGCATGAGCCCCTTTTAATCACAGTGGCCGTTTAATGCTGCTGGGATACAGCCATGGCGGTCTCGCCAAGGGCTTCCCCAAACCCTGGCAGCATTGGGCTGAAGCTCAGAATGATGTGGCAGCTGATTTGGGGCGTCCACATTGCAGCCCCCCCTCTTTGTATTCGTGCCCCAAGGCCCAAACCAAGAACAGGAGCAGAACAGAACGAGTGCCTGTTGGGAGAGGCTCAGTCTTCATCCACAGTGGGACCTCACCATCTGGGCTGGACATGTCGGCTGTTTCCTGCCGGTCCCGATAGCCTGTCTGGGACGGTGGCGTTTGCCGGCTGCAAAGCAGATGGGGATTATCAGCTCCTGGCAGGGATGCTCCTGGAGTGCTGCGGGAGGGGTGCTCATGCTGTCCTCTTCCCAGCTCTTAGAAGTGCCAGAGGTTTTCACTGCATTTTAAAAGTGTACTGAGTAACAGAGACACTTTGAAAAAATAAAGCAGAACTTTTGTACTTACATGGATTTTAATATCTGATAGGTTTTTTAAAAAATAAAACCTTATTTTAGCATAAAACATTTTAAAGTAAATTTGACTATATTATGGATACCAATTTTCAGGCATAACTGTATCTTGATCTAGTTAAACTAAATACTAAGTAATATGTAAGAGTACAGGTTTCCCATCAGTGTTTTATAAAAGTCAAGCTGTGCAGTTTGTGGAAGAGCCAAACAGTTTCTCAAAACTTAACAGCATCTTCCTCACCCATGGACATCTAAAGAATATTTTCTGTCCAGAACTTGGTCAAATATTTCAGCTAAATTAGGTTGAGGTGGTATTGAGGAGATGAGACATCGAGGAGCTTGTTTCTGTCTTTCTTCCATTATATGTATACAAACTGGCTGTGAGGAGATGATATCTACTAGGTCTAAAATGCTGAAGTACTTACTGACCATAAGCAATTGAATCTATTTCACTAGCAACGTATAATAACTATACTACAGCTTTAGTGTAATCAATCTGTTAGTTTGGAATGCAAAACAGGTTTTGATGAACTCGTTGCTTCTATGTATCCATTTAAGTAAGTTTTGAACTATTTTTTAATTTTTAAAAGCTGTTTTGCACGTATTTAACCTTGGCACAACTAACAGGTAAAATTGCCCATTAAGTAATGGAGTGGTTTAAATATGTCTGCGTAGACTCACTGTTCTGCACAAACCCAAAATGTCAAATTACACCAAACAATGCACTATACTTGCCCTTTCTGTATCCTAAAAAAAACCCAAACCATCACCGCAGAACAAGATTGAAAATTAATGATTTGCATGAGAAATTGCTGATTTAAATTATCAAAGTCACTTAAATCGAAGTCAGCCTACTCTGGGCGCAGGGGGACACTTTGTATAGAGGATGATGATGACGGTGATGGGACTTGCTCTATCAGCAGATAGTCCAGACAGCTGCTTCTGCGTTAGAAATAAACACCAGCGCCCATGGAACTGATTGACTGATAGACTGACAGGTTCTTCTGCCCAAGGGTGCTCTGCTCCTCCACTTGCATTCCGTGCTCTTGACAGCTTGAATTGCAGATTGCTCCTCAGCTTCCTGCTGCAGAGTCACCATGCTCTCTTTGATCCAAGTTGTCCCCTTGTCCCAAAGGACAGCACGAGAATGCCGGGGCTCCCTTTCACCCTGCTTCCAAAGGGAGAAAATTTGCAGGGATTTCCTCCACCTCGTTCCCTTGCTGCTGTCTTCTGGAACGTGAACAGGAGCAGCTCTGACAGCCCTTGGGCACGCTACATGCTCACATGGGCGATGGTGACCCAAAGACTCTCTGTCCCATGAGTTCTGGTCTCTTGGTTATTTTCATTAAGGAGATTCCTCTCTTTTCCCATTCAAAATAGGTTTGCGCTTGCTTTCTGAGGCCATATGTGCTATGGACTGGACAGCAATCCCCAGCGCACCCAAATTTTCAGTGCAGTGAAAAACACGGAGTCTTAGTGAGGTGCCTCAGCAGACGTCATAACTGGTGCATCAGACCATGTCATTGCTGGAGGTGTCAAGGTTCCCTGTGTTTAAGCCTGTGTTGTATCATTCAGCGCAAGATTAATAAATCTGATGTTCACCACAGCAAATGAAAGATTTTATTTTAACAGAGTTGGTAGAGGTGTATGTTAGAGACTGGAAATTCAATATCCTATTTCACGTATAATGTGGGAGGCAAGTTTCTCAGTATAAGTGCTTGTAGGTGGCTATGTCAGTTTGCATTATGCTGCCTACTCACTAGATGTCTCCGAGAGCAACATGCACGCTCTGAGATGCATTGCCTGATAAATCAGAGGGACTGAAATGGAGCCGGAACTGAGTCTGAGCAGGAGTCTATCTGTTTGCATGTTATTACGGCTTATCGGAAACAAATAGCCGATCTCCACAGCACAAGTGGTCTTCTGCAGAGCACCACAGATGTGCTACCTTGGTAGCATCTCTAGGGAGTCACAGGCAGGCTTTGAAGCAGAGTTGCTGTACTCCAGACCAAGTTGGGTCACAAGCTGATGATAATAATTTGAACATATTTGTGCTTGGCTGCTGAGAACTGGTGACAAGTTTTGTCAAGCACCACGTTTATAGGCAGAGAAGGGAGGGCTACCACTGGAGAGGAGGTAACATCCCTGCTGAATCTCTTGGTCTTCTGTCAACTCAGGCGTGTTTCACTCACAGTTTAGGATGCTAATGAAGCTTCCTACATTGACTTCTTCCCCATCTTCTCCTAAATCTGGAATTGGGAAAAAAATGATAAGCTATAAACCATGTGTCTAATCACAGGAAAGATGAGCGCAGCTTCCTTCCAGTGACTTTAATTAAGATACTTCAGCTGGGCCAGTAAGTTTAGCTCATTCAGCCAAGCAGCAACATTTCTTATTATAATTGGGAATTATCTGATGAAGCTGCAGCACTGTGATCTGATTGCATCAGCTCATACGTGAAGTGCTGATGAGCCGGTTTCGGATATGGACCCATAGATTAGCCCAGGGATCTCTGCCACGTACAGGTCCTTCCAGTGCGAAGGGAACAAACAGCCCCTAGGTTTTAAAGCTTTTACAGCTCTCCTGCAGACCACGTGTTCCTCTGCTACTGGCAGGAGCCATTTCCAGCCTGCACTGGATCCAGGAACACTACCCAGATGGTGGAGGAAAAGGAGGAAAGGAAGATTTATCTGCTGTCTGAAGGAAACTCACACAAGGATGTCTGGGAGAGGCCACCAGGGTAACCCCAAAGCAGCTGCTTCTGCAGTGCCAAGGCAATAAGAACCCTGGGAGGGTCCTGTGATGGGACATACTGGAGATGCCAAGTGGAGCAACAGATACTGCTGCACCCTGGGCTCAGCATGTGCCGAATGGCCGTTGCTCTTTGCTTTCTCTCACCTCTGCAGAATAACAAGAAACCCACAGCCCAGCATTACCAGGTCGGTGAGGAGGGCACAATTTGAATCTGTATGAAGACAGTGGCTATTTCTCACCGTCGCCTCGCTGCAGCGATGCTTAGTGTGGGGGCTAAAAGGAGGATGGGGAATTGGGCCCAGAGAGATGCCACCAGCAGTGCAGAGTCCAGTTGGCAGCTGCTGAAAGAGGCACTCCTCGCAGGTTGGTGCTGTTCAGTGTCTTCATGAAGGACCCGGGTGATGGCAAGCTCGAGGATGTTCCTAAGGTTGGGGAGTGACTGACATGCTGGAAGGTGGCATGGCTGCCGTTCAGAGGGACGGGGACGAGGAGGAGAAGTGGGGTGGCAGGGACCACATGAGGTGGAACAAAGTGCTGGGGAAGAGAAAGGTGTGGTATACATGGTCTTCTCCGCAGGCTGGTGCAGCCTCTCCTGGGAACCTGCCATGACATCTTCACTCTGTGTTCCCCTAGAGCAGGTCTGCAGCTCTCCAGCTGTCCGGGGCATGCGCGGCTCTCCAAGAGGACAAAGTTTGCTGAGCTGCGTTGCTGCCAAGTGGTGAGCAGCTGGAAGTCACGATTCCCAGGGCAGGTCCTCACCTGCCTCGTGACCCATCAGCGTGCCGTGAGGCCCGATGCATCAGCAGGATTCAGATGTGTCTTACTCATAGGCCATACCCTGAGTGCTGGGATGCCAGTGGCTTGGCGTGGCTTTGCCTCCAATGGTCACCAGTATTGCGTTAGCAGCTTGAGGCCCGGCCAGAGAGGCAGAGGAGAGAGTTTCTGCCCTAAAGAGCTTATCAAGTCCTTGTGTTCAACAAGGAAGCAGCAGGACAGTTCAGGGAAGGCAGCTAACAGAAGGTGCTTTCGTACAGGCCAAGGGAGAAAATTCACATGAGAAATCTCTGAGAGCTGTTGTCTGCAAGAGTGGGTCTTTTGAGGGGACAGGGACACGTGAGGAAGATGGGGCAGAGTCGGGCATCCTGCCAGCATCTCTGACCCGTGATGCTTTTGGGAGGACAGCATCCCTCACAGGCAGGCCACCACAGGGGTTTTCAGCAGTAAAGGTGCAGGTGGATCTGTGGTGATTTGAGCTTTATATCAGATTTCTTGATTGTTTTTTTTTTCTAGGACTTTTACAAGCTGTAAACTGGGAATTGTGGATCTACTAATGTTAGGATTAATTCTGACACTGCTATTCTCAATATTTACACAGTTACCCAGCCTTCTTTTGCATTTCAGAAATTTTTTTGGCCTCAGAAACAACTTCCTGTGGGAAAGGGTCCTCCAGGGTAATTTCACTGTGTGTAACAGGATTTCATTTGCTTTTTTTTTTTTTTTAATTCTCTGCCCTTTAATTTTGTTAAGCGTTGCTGTTCTCTAGCGCTGTCAGGCAGGTAGAACAGCAGCTCTCAGTGTGCTCTTCTATAGACCACTTGTTATTCTAGAGCCTTTCAGCAAGGCACGATGCAAACAGACGTGCCACCAGCCTACTCTGCGTCTGCGCATGCTGGCGGAAGCGGAGCGGAGCGCGAGAGAGGACATCCGATAAGGAGATGCAGAATTGCTCTATTTGTAAACTGGATCATTGATCTGAGAGCGAACAAGCCAGCTGCTGAAAGAAAAAAAAAGGAAAGCAGAGCCTCATCCCGAGGCGTTCAGCAACGAGCTATGCAAGACATAACCTCAAACCACAGGAAGCCCTGATATCCCATGAAGTAACAAATATTTTTCTATTAATACCAGCGTTTTTATTGCCTCTTTCATCCTGAAAGAACCCCAGTTGGCTTTTATGCTTTGCAGGCTCAATTCAGTAATTACCTCTCCTTGCCGCTGAAATATAAGATATTCCCAAAGATATGCTGATAGCAAAGGGGACAAACCTCTGCTGTGGCCCCGGGAAGGGAGAGCGCTGCATCTGTCTGAAGGCAGAGGAGGATCTCGGCTAGGCAGGAACCAAGAAAATACGGAGGCAGCGATGGATCACCCACAGCCGTTGCTGGTCGGGTAGTGCCAGAGCAATGGCTCGATGCGGTAAGAGAAGAAACTCTTCTCTGCTCGCAGTGCTCCTCGCAGGCTTCCCCTCTGGATGCCGGCCCGGGCAATCACTGCCTTTTTCTGCTGGACTCTGCTGCCCCGGGAGAGGGGAAGGCACCCCTGCCGCCATGAGGGGGGCGAGCTTGGGCAGTGCTGTCAACCGTGCACCAGTGCCCGAGAGATGGTATGGAAGCGCTGTGTGATCACGGGGTGCCGCAGCCAGGGTGGCTCTGATAAAGGAGGGCTTTCCTGCCTGTCCAGTTCCCACCCTGGCTGACCTCGGTAAGGGGAAAATAGCACCTGAAATGGTGGATGGGGGCTGGAGAAGACAATATCTCCAAGCCTCAAAAAGGGAGAAATGTATATACACGTACAAACACAGTATATGTTCTTTCTTTCATCTGTTTGTTCATGTATGCATTTAATAGCAAATCTGCAGTCAAGAGAGAGAGAGGACATGGAACGCTTTAGAAAAATCTGTCTGAGAGAGAGAGTACAGAAAAGAAACGGAGTAAGAAACCCAGATGATACTGCCCTCCTTTAACCACAAAAAAAAAAAAAAAACAACAAACCACAACTCTCTGGGAGAAGGCGAGCCAGGAATCAGCTCTGTCACAGCCTTGTTTATTTTCCCAAACAGCTGAAAGACTAAGTGCTCATCCCCTCTGCCCCCTCCCGTACAACAGGCACCCCCCGTCACCGACGGGGGGGAGAAACAACACAAGTGCTATGGACGCATGCGTGGGCATGTTTTGGGAACAGTCCCGGTGCCCCGTTTTTACACTGCTGTTTGGAGTCGTCCTCTTCACTTTTCCTGTGGCCGTTTCCCTCCATACAGTGGCACAAACCCCAGAAGAGACAAATTTCCTTGTCCTCAGCATGCCGCGTCCGTGCTTGGCTGAGCAAAGATGGCTCTGCAACACCCCAACGACTACCATTCTGCCTCTGGCAGAGCTTGGGGGCTCCTGGACTGCTGTGGACCCCGTGGTGAGCAGAAGTTTTCATCCAGCAAGCTCTTCTGTTGGTGGTTTCCAGCTCCTCCAAGCACTTTCCCACCTCTTCACCTTCCTCCTTTCCAGATCCCTCCTGCGCTCCCTGGCTCCCTCCAGCCATTGCCTGCTCAGCTGCTCTCTGCACGGTGCTGGCAGGGTTCGGGTGTATTCAGTAAAGTCCTTCTCTGGCCCAGGAGAGCTGATGGGTCTGCCGGAGGTACTGCCTCTAATTGCTTCGGGAGTACAAGAGAGTGGTTGTGTTAGCTCTGTGGTGGAGACGAGCCCCCTTCTTGTTGCAGGAAGACTTTGGGGCATGCTGATGTCTCCCTAAAACCCTGAATTCCCCCAAAGCATGTAAGTGCAAACACTTTTGCTCAGGCTCTTCAGATAGGGCAGAACTGCCAGCCTTCACAAGGAAGACACTCAGCTTTATCCAAGGGTATGCCCTTAAGCTGTTTTATCTAAGCAGATGCAAACTTATTTAAATGCTCTTAAATCAAATGGGAACAGGCGCAGCCTAAACTACTGTATACTGTTTTTACATGGAAATCACATCAGCCGGGCAGCCTTTTGAACCGCTTTGAACCTGGAGTGCGAGTGCGTGACTGAAAGGGAATCGTTCGTCATCTCTTCGTGTGGCGCTGCCCATCAGCCGGCCGAAGACATCGCACCCTTCCCCTGCTGGTCATCGTCTTGCAGCGATGTCCCTGCAGCTCGGTGAAGGAGGAGTGTACACTCACACTGTGACCTCCTTCAGAGCAAAGTCAGTCAGTCACTGAGACCAGCGTCACCAGCACATGGCACTAAGATGGCTAACTTTGCACGGGAGCAAGGGAGGACCGTTCACACAAGCTTTCTGCTCGCCGGGCGGTCCCACGCGGGAAGGAGGGAGCAACCGTCAGTGGTAATCAGCAACGTATTTAATCGCATCCTCTTTGCGGGTTGCAAAGAGGATACGTGTCTAAGGCTCATGGGTTAAGCAGCTGGTTGAAGCCATCCCCTCTTCCTGCACAGGAGAGAAGCAACTGTGCTCAGCCACCACCGTCCTGCCGACAGACTATTGCTTTTGATCCCATATTCCAACTATGCTCAGCCACCACAGTCCTGCCAATAAACTGCTTAAAACATACATATAAACAGTTAAAGCATGAGACGAAAGGGGAAAACTTTCAGTGAAGACAGAGACTTGGAGAGGTGGCGCAGGAACTGTGCTGCATAAGTAGGGCCCTAGGCTAAAACCAAAAGCAAGAAAACCTCCTGTTATTTCTTTCTGGTCTGCCTGGACTGCTTCAGATGGGTCTTCAGCAGCAGTTTTGTGCATGGAATGCAACAGCAGTGAAACTTGGTGATTCTGCCATACAGACGCCCTGAGCTGGTCTCTGCATGGTAAGTGTTGCCCAGCCCTAATATTATGATGTCCCTCACCCTGCAGGTGTTTGGACAAGGCTCCAGGGCAGCTCTCAAGGGCTGGTGTCCCCGTTCGATCCTCTGAACTGACTTGGGATGCTACCCACCGGCGGGAGATCACTATAGCTGGCAGCCTGGATTTAGGCTGGCTAATGTCTACCTAAAGATGCTGCTCTGCATTAACCCTAAATATTTTCCTCCAGAGTTGAAAGCTCTTTGTGAGCGTAATCTGCCAGCCCAAACAGAAGAAAATGTCTATTTGGTCTGAAGAGCAGAACTTGGCGTGGTTTGCAGGGGAAAATGCCAAGTACGCGAGGCTGTTTGCTCTCCTTGAAACAGTCATGACTGTTCCGATCTCCACTAAGGCACATCTGGCTGTCATCTCTGCACATCTGTATCCTGTGATTTACACAGTTTTCTCCCGATGCTTTATGTGGTTTTACGCTGTGATGAGGCTCTGGAAAGAACAAAAGCACATCTTTCTGCCCCTCCGAGAGCTGGCTCGCTGGGAATCCGCCTAGGTTCCTAGCAAAGCTAATGAGACCTCCTCTGGAGTCTGCAGCAAAGCATTTCCATGGCCCTCCCAGGAGAAGAGTCTGCATGGCAGCAAGCAGTGACTTGTGGGGTATCCACACACATCACTAAAGCATTGCAGGATGCAGCTGGGAAAGGAAGGCTTTCCTCAGCACCTCTGTTCTTTTCCAGCCCCAAGTTGAGGTTTAATGCACGCTTGAACACCATTACACTGATTAAGACTTTTAAGTCAGTCTTGTTAAGTTTTGTCTGTGTTAAGACTAATTCCTGGCCTGCTCAGTCCAACAAGGGTTTCAGCCAGGCAGTCCTTCAGTGGTTGTTTCGGGAAGGAGCCTACTATGCACGGGCACCCAGATGCCGACTGGAACCTGTGAGCAACTGCTGAAAGAAGCAGCCGTTTCTTGTCCTACAAAGACTCTAATCACGTATGAGGAGATGTCTGTGCATCCGCTATCTCCCCTCCTCAGCCTGGCTGATGCTGAAGCCAGCTAACTAGGATTTCCTCGCTTGGATTGCAGAAGGAACTCCAAAGAACAAGTTGGGATTCTGCTACCTGCAACCCATCCCCAACAGTTACAATGCTTCTAATATGCGTCTTTGCTGACTGGCATTTAAAAAGTGCTGAGATCATCAGGTTTGGGGTTTTTTAAGGAGGTGGAACCAGGTGGTACATAGCTATGATCCGATGGCCTTAATGCAATGCATTGTTAAGTTTCCACACCGTTCAAATGTTAGGCGATCAAGAGATGCTCCTTAAAGAGTACTGAAATGGTCAGAAAAAGAACAAGAGTGAAAGGAAAAAAGTGGAAGAGGTGATACAAAGTGAACTAAGTATTCAGCAGCGTGTTAGTCTCGTCTGTTCTTTCTTTAGCAGTTCTTTTTTTTGCTTGCAGAAGGCTCCTATAGAAGATAAATATAAGGGCTTTTCTCTCAGAAGAGTAACATCCACAGCGATTCCCTTCCTTCTGTTTCCTCCTGCAGACAGATCGGTTCAAAGCCTGCTCCACCCACACACTGGTTTATCAGTGGGAGAGAAGAGGGGATTCTCCTCTGTCTTACGCTCCTCAGAAATGGGAACGTTTCACAAGCTAGTACTTACTATGCCAGTAAGGAATTGGCTAAATTACCTTGTGATTCTGAGTGGGAAATTTGTTCCTCGGCTACACAGGCTTCCCAGATATTCCCAGTCTTAATTCTCCATGTAGCGAGTTTACACGTTGGCATTTAGGAGCAGCTCTGCAATGGGACGGAGAGGAGGCTTATGATGGGGTGAATAATGATTTTGCAATGACTCTCAGGGTCACATTTTTGAGCAGTTACAGACTTCAAAAGGACATTTAGATGTAAAAGGAATACTTCGGGAGTACTGTCATGGTGCTCTGTCACGTCAGCAATGGGGACATTCACCCCTAAACTCCTTCACCCCAAAGTGGTACTGCTCAAGAGCAGGCAATGAGACAGGCATGGTGTCTTTCATAAATTGTGGTGACTTATTGTAGTGTTTGACAGCACTACAGGTTTCAGAGTTGTTTACCATGGGATAAAACCTGCCCTGCCAGGGGGAAGGGAGTGTATCCTGCCCGGGAAACAAACAAACCAAACCAAACCAAAACACTTCTTCCATAGTTACATCCTAGGACAGTTGTTAACCTTCTCTACTGTCTGGATGGGAATCGGCTCTGCCTACCTGTGGCCAACAGGGACACCAACATTTCTAAAGCTGTGTGTAGGAGCACGATCGATAAATCGAGCAGCCTCGAAAACTGACATCCTGATTAAGTTCAGAATTGCAGGAAACCCTTGGAGGAGAGGTTGGGAGCTGAGTGCATAATGAGAGGCCAACCCCAGAATGAGACCCTCTCTAATGAGTGTGGTTAGTAACTAATCAAAAATATTGAGAGCGATGTTTTCTTTTATTTCTGTGGCTGTGTGCAGCCAGCCATGGCAACTCTTGGATAATATTTAGACTATAGGAACAAATGTATTTCTTCTACTTTCTTGTTCATCTAATCTAGAGCTGGCTCTCCAGGTCTAAAATCGTAGAATGGTTTGGGTTGGAAGGGACCTTTAAAGGTCATCTAGTCCAACCTCCCCTGCAATGAGCTGGGACTTCTTCAACTCGATCAGGTTGCTCAGAGCCCCATTCAACCTGACCTTGAATGTTTCCAGGGATGGGGCATCTGCCACCTCTCGGGGCAACCTGTTGCAGTGTTTCACCACCTTCATTGTAAAGAATTTCTTCCTTATATCTAGCCTAAATCTACCCTCTTTTAGTTTATAGCCATTACCCCATTACCTCCTACCGCAACAGGCCCTGCTAAAAAGTTTGTCCCCATCTTTCCTGTAGGCCCCCTTTAGGTACTGGAAAGCCACTATAAGGTCTCCCTGGAGCCTTCTCTTCTCCAGGCTGAACAACCCCAACTCTCTCAGCCTGTCCTCACAGCAGAGGTTCTCCAGCCCTCTGATCATCTCCGTGGCCCTCCTCTGGACCCACTCCAACAGGTCCATGTCCTTCTTATGTTGGGGGCCCCAGAGCTGGATGCAGTACTCCAGGTGGGGTCTCACCAGAGTGGAGCAAAGGGGCAGAATCACCTCCCTTGACCTGCTGGCCACGCTGCCTTTGATGCAGCCCAGGATACAGTTCAAAAAGTATTTTGCTGTGGTGGGCAGAGCGATATGCGGGTGTGTATTGAAATGAGGACGCAGGATGGCTGCTGCTCTGCCCATGTCCCAACGCCCAGGCGTGCCTGCCAAGTGCCTGGTGCCTCTTCAGCCAGCTCTCAAGGG
This sequence comes from Charadrius vociferus, assembly GCF_000708025.1. NCBI lineage: Eukaryota > Metazoa > Chordata > Aves > Charadriiformes > Charadriidae > Charadrius > Charadrius vociferus. Next base: position 305,014 of record NW_009648550.1, on the reverse strand, counting down.
CTTTGGGCAGGGACGGCACAGAAGAGCATCCCCACGGTGAGGGCCAGCCCCAGGTTGGTGCAGAAGGAGCAGAGCTCTTGTATGCATATTGCGAGCACTGCTGTCAGTCGCAGAGCTGCTGAGCTGGGATGGGCGAGGACCAGAAACCGCTCTCCATGCTGCTGTCTGCAGCTTGGATTTTTGTCAGAAGTATTTTAACTTGAAACGATGAAACGTCTGAAATATTTTTGGAGGGTTTCTGTTCCATCATTGCATCCATCTCCTTTGATTTAATTCAGTGTGTTCACACTGAAGGCAGCGCTGCCTATGCTTTCACGCTCTCCCCTCACATCGATCTCAGCCAGCGCCTCCCTGCGTCCCCAGCTCAGGGGCTGATGCTGCTGTCAGGATGTTGGCACCGGGGGGGTGGCGGGGGGCTGAGAGGCCCAGGAAAGGTCCCAAACAGTGGCTCTGCTTTTAGGGTTTATACCCAGACTCTGTCAGAAGTTCACCCTACCGCCGTGGGTAGATATGTCACGTAACTCCAGTGCCCTTCCTGAAGAGTGGGGGTAATGGTGTTTCTCCACAATTGCAGGCCCTGTAGAGATGGCAGTTCCCTCCTGTGTGCACAACACACTGGTCTCAGCGCAGACCGTAGGTGTTTGTGTTAATGCTGCGATAATAATTATGATTTTCAACAGGGGAGGTGGGGGATGCAAGGTTCAGGCCAGCTCAGGTTTTTAAACCCAGGAGCCCACGCGGTGGGCAGATGAAGCAGCCACGCAGGGGCTGTCCCATGCCATAGCTGATGGCACGGCTCCCCGCTGGTGTGTGAAGCCGGGTGGCCAGCACAGCCTGGCCGACCGGCTTGCACCCCGAGGCATGGTGGTGGCAGCGCTGGCGGGAGGTCTGCCCTCGCCTGCTCCCGCACAGGACCAGTTTGAAGGGCAGGTGGAGCGGGTGGTTGCTCACCCAGCAGAAAAAGCTCAGAGCAGAGTGTGAGAAAGGGGGGAAAAAAACCCAACAAAACATGGTGAGAATCCTCCAGACCATACGAAATGTGAAGGAATAGGAGCAAGGGCTGCCTCCCATTCCAACTGGGGAACAACTGGTGAGCGGGGAGGGGTCTCTGCGTCACTTGGTTGGGGTTTTTTTGTTTGTTTTAGACATTGTAGCAGGAAGTAAAGGTTTTAGCCTAGAAGATGATGCTGGAAGTCGCCGTTTACCCCAGGAAAAAGCAAGCTGGAGGGAGGGCTGGCGTTGTGGCTGTGGGAGCTCTGGTGGCGGTGAGAGCTCTGGTGACAGTGAGGAGTCTGGTGGCAGT
>NW_009648550.1:286423-302539 GCF_000708025.1 Charadrius vociferus | reverse complement strand
GCTCTCCCGCCGTGAGGGGTTTTGGGGGGCTCCCTCCCGTATGCCATTTGGGGAGGGAAGGAGTTTTTTGTGGGTTTTTTTGTTTTGTTTTGTTTTTAGAAGAGTGACACTCGGTCTCAGGTGGCCGTCTCCCGCTCGGTTTTGCAGCCGGCTGTAGGGAGCGGGTGATAGGAAGCGATTTGTATTTTGCATGGCAAATATGTGAGTGTAAGCAGAATTTACGCAAGGCTTATTTTCCTTTAAGTGAAGGAGAGCGTACCCCTCCGTGACTCGAATTTGCTTTTTAAATAAACAGACGTGTCTTAAGGGTTTCGCGGTGTCCAGCATGGTGTAAGGAATGCTCTGATGTTTAGGAAAGAGCACAAACACCAGCTAAGACTTGAACACAGTTTTTTCTTATGGACTATAACAGTGCTTGGATGGGTTTTTAAGATTTGGGACTTTAATGCCCTTAAATTAATCAAATTTTCTTTTTTTTTTTTTTTTAAATACGTGTGTTCTAGAAGTTATACTTGTTTTTTATGAACATAGCGATTGCTTCTGAGAAGTAAGGCCAGGAAAGACAGACATGAGCATCGTTGTAAGTAAACAGGGGTGTATGCATGTACTTAAGTATATTTAAGTCTGCCCACACAGGATACGTGGACATGTGACACTAATACCAGTCCTTTTACATCAACTCCAAAGTCTGCCGGTGAGAAAGTGCTTCCTCTGGTGTCTTCGGCCTCTCGTGCTGGTGGGGCCAGACCTGTACTCTGTCTCTGCTTTCTGGAGAAACAGAGCCATCTCCAGCGGAGCCGACTGGCTGCTTGCCTTGACCACACAAGAAACTGTAGATTACATGGCAAAGGCAAATTTCAGACCTATTCTAAAGGTGCACAGAGTGCACTCTCTTCTCTATGACAGTTAGTGTGGATTCCCATCCCGTGTTTTGCTCTCCTTGAACAGGGTTTTCCTACAGGTGCGGAAGGGAGCTCCATCCACTGAGTAAAGGCGGCACAGGCTGTAAAGGTGCTGCAGATAAATTTGTCTGTTCTTTGCTTGAATTGCCCAAAGCGTTCCCCAGCCGGCACTGCTAACTTTTGTCAGCGCTCTCACCATTTTGCTTCAGTTCGGGAGAGTATCTCACGTTGTCCATGATCAGAGTTAGCCTTAAAATTAATCCGAGAGATGAGAAATAGTGTTTGGCGCAATAGACACAGCACCCTGTGTATCTGCTGTGGCACAGAGCCGGGAGCGATGATGAGAAGACTCTTTTCACAGGTGGAAATTTTCCACAGCGCCCACTGCACCGCCGCCTCTTCATGGGACCTAAGTGACTGCGCTCTCTCGGGAACCTCGCTGACAGCCACCAGCCTGACGCTTTCTGTAGTTAGCATTTTTGTGTTGTGATTAGACAGGAGGTAGAAAGATGCGTTTTGATTTAGTGATGTAAATTTTTTTCCCACGTGAAAATGTGTGGTTCAAGATCAAACGCAAACTTTTGACTCGACTGCAGTGCCTTTATATCAAGTGGCATCTCCCTTCCCGCTCCCCTGGCTGGGTGGCAGGAGGCGGCAGCCTTACCCTACGCTTCTGGAGCAGTTTTTACTAGCAAGGGGATGTGGTATTCAGAGTAAAGAACCGGGGGCTTTGCCTCAGCAGTATTCGCGGCTGGTGCACAGCTCTCGCATCCTCGACGCCAGTGAGACCGATGGTGGTGTAAAGCTGGGTGCAGCGGAGACGCTGGAGTGATCGCTGCTCCTGTAGAGCCTTTGCATCGAGGTGCGATCCAGCCCAGCAACCCTAGGCTTGAATCACCTTTTTAGGTGATACGTTCTCGCTTTCAGTGCTGCTGTTTTTTTGTTAGTTGGTCCCCTTCTCCTCTGCCGCTGTCTGGATCCAGAGCAGCATGGCTTTTTGAGTTGCAGGTGACCTCTGTTTGCAGAGGGGTGTGAGGTGCCAAAGCCTTCTTCAAAAGGTGTATGTACTTTACCCGTGAGAAATAGGCTAGAGCTCTTCCGGAAGAGGCAGACAGCCACAGCGTTTTAATTGATAAAACCGTCTATAGTGGGCGGCTGTAGAGGACAGGGCACAAGGTTTGGGTTTCTGTTCTGGTGGCTCCTGCTACTTTTCTGGGTGACTTAATCTCTCCATGTCCCACTTGCCTGGGGCTCTAAAGTGAGGCCTCCTTTTCAAGTTTCTTTGAGATCTCCTGATGCTAAATGGCGTGTAATAACAAAGTGTTATAACATTATCATGTTTATGTGAAAGTCATTCCAAAGATCTTTATGTTCCACACAACTTAGGCTTTCAAATATGGATACACTGCAAATTAAGAAGAAATCCAAATTCACGAAGTTCATCCGGGCAGTGAAGGGACAGCTGGGGTGCCTCTCTCTCTCTTCTAGGCAGCGTAAGTCCGTGGTTGTGCTCTGACATCAAGGAAGTCACACTGGTACATAAGAGGTGTAACTGAGATCAAGCACAGTTCTGCAGACTGAAAATACAGCTGCCAGCCGCTGGACTGCCATATGCTTTCCAGCCCGCGGAAGGGGACTGCAGGTGAAGGAATGTTACAGCAACATCTCGTTAACTCGAACAGTGTGAGTTGCTTCCAGAATTCTACCTGACTCTGCCATCCTGGCAGAAAGAGCCAAACAAGGCATGAAGTTTTCTTCCCTGCCCCCATTGGTCCGACTCTTAAATTCTCTCTTGTACAGAGAGGGAGGAGTGGAGAAGAGAGACGACTCCGTTACACGAGACCATCTTCCAAACTGCGATGATTCAGGTTTTTCAAGGGAGGCTTCTCAGTCAGGCCTTTTACCGGTTTGCTGTCGTTGGACAGGAAAAATAGCAGGGGCATCAGTCAGTGGCATTTTTCTTTTCTTCTTTCTGTGTGCGTATGTTTTTGGCAGGATGGTAAGGAAAAGCTGGGTCTGATCCTGCAGCCCTTACTCATGGGGATGGGCACATCCGAGGGAATGGAGTTGCCTGCGTGATTCAAGCATGGAAGATTTGGGTTGCTTTTAAGTCTTGTTCTAACTTGACGGGAGTGAAGTATTCAGAATGATGGAGCGAGGCCTGCCAGGTGCATTTTTACTAGCTCTGAGACTTACTCCAAATCCAAATCTCAGGCTGTTTTTACAGGACTGATAGGTGCCCCGTCCTCCTTGTGGGCTACGAGGGGTTGAGAGCATCCATGTCACAGTAACAGGCTTACAGAAAGCCTCTAAGCGATCCTGGGTGGCATGATAGGAGGTGGGGAGCAAAGATCCCAGCGTGTCCGCCTTCTACCCCTGCCCTAGTTGGAGGAGCTCACAAGACTGGAATGAACCATGTAGGCTGTTTTCTCCTGACCGCTTTGTCACGGGCCCTGCCTCAAAGGGCTTTTCCTTACAGATCTCCTTACTGCCAAAATAGCGTTGAAGAACCTCGGTGTGACAGATCCTGGTCCTCTAGCTGGGAACTAAGCGAAAACTCCCTGATTTCATTTGAATGTTTTGGTTTGCGCAAACTAAGAAACCCAAACCGAACTTTAGAGGTCATGCAATGAAAGCACAAAAGCAGTTGTTTTCCTCACCTCTTCAGTGAAGCGTAATCCTAGCTACAGTGAGAGTAACCCTAGCCCAGATGTAATGCTGTAATCGCTGGACCCCTGGATATGGGAATTTACCCTCATAAACTAGGGAGAGGCACCAGGCCAGAGCGTGGTATGTGACCTCTTTGGCAGGGAGCTTGTTTGGCCTTGTAGGAAATGACTTGTTCATTTATTTAGTACTTGTTCAAGGTCCTGCACCAACAGCCGACAGAGAGTGAGGTCTTCTGTTGAGCAGCTTACAGCTCAAGGAGCGGCAGGGATGAGGCACACGCCTGTGCTTGGAAGGAGCGTGGGGGAACGTGCTTAAGGATGCTCTTCACTTTCTGCATCTGCTTGTGGTAGTGACAGAGCAGGGCTTGTACACCTCGCTGTGAATTTGTGCTTGCTTCAGTGTTTGGAGTCCACTTAATTAAAACGTTATGGAAGTGCCGGGATGTGTGCCAGGCTGGCCGGCTTGCCAAGGTTGGGTGCCTGAGGTAAACTCCAGCACGCCGCCGCAGGATCTTGGTCCTCGGGATGCGGATGCAGGATGCTTGGGAGTTCGGCTTCGGCAGGGCATGAAGGCAAAAGGTTGCTGGCCTCCCCAGCTGTTCACAAACAGGGCAAACACAAGGTTGTGGGATGGTGAATAGCAGAAAAACTCAACAGTTGTTATTTCTATGGTGCCCGTTAAAGGAAGGTAGGCTTTTGGCTCCAGGTCTGCCTGTGCTGATCTAACTGTAAGTGCTCAGTCCTCCCCGGTGGCTGCTCCTTCCCCCTTTGCATCCTTTGGCATTGGCTCTGGCATTTTGGTGGCCCTTAGCTGAGTCTTTTCAGCAAGCTGACCCAACAAAAGGTTAGCCCAGATAAATAAAGGAAGTTTTCTGCCAAATTAGCACGCTAAAATGACTTGCTGAGGGGTCTTAACAAGCCATGGCTGAATAGCGAGTCCTTGGGTGGTGGCCATGGTCAGAAGAGCAGAGTTTATGCGAAGGTGGGCATGGTTTGTTGGTTTTGTCTAAGCCCTTTTTTAGTAGTTCCCTCCTGCTGTTTATCGTAAATGGTCTTTCATGCTGAGAAGGCTGGCTGGTCACGCTGTCCATTTTTGGTCAAAGATTCTCAAAAGGAAAGGCTCGGTTAGACCTGTCGTATATTCATATGGCAGGTACTTATGTCTGCAGCTTCCTGGGAGGGAGACTGTGGAAAAAAATTTGTCCTGGGATGGGAAAGGGTCATTCAGGAGATCAAGCAGCCAGCCCTGCAACTGGAAAACTCTCCTCAGCCCTGGAGCTGACCCTGCTTCTAAGTGTGACTCTTCCCCAGGGCATTTTTTCCCTGTTTTGTCTCTGTTTTTCTCTCTTTAAATTGATGGCGACTCCATAGTAGGTGGAAAAATATATTTTTTTTTTCCTTCCATTTTCTGTACCTTTGGAGTGGCTTAAGGTACTTCCTAGTTTTTCTGTCCAGAAGGAAGCATAGAAAATTTAGTTTTCACAGACCTTCCCTAAGAGAAGACTTGAAGAAAAGAGACAGGTCTCACGAAACTTCTCACTGAAAACTTCGGAGTTTTGTTTTTTTTCAAATGAAAACCACATGGTGGTGGAGCATAGAGCCTGAGGGATGCATCTTGTTACGGCCGTTACTTAGAAGCCAGTGCAACTTCTTCAGGCAGTTTCTGCAAAAATGCAGGTTTCTTCCACAGGCACAGCGGTTGTCTGCGGCGCTGCCGTGGGAGCTGCATCCTGCTGTCGTGGGCTGTGCTTTGCCACCTGTTCTGAGGCACATCATTTTTAACAGCTGGCAACCAGGCAGTTGGGTTGCAGTGGTGCATTTTTGCAAAAAAACCCCAACAAACCAACCCCAACCCCCCCAAAAAAGGGTGGTTTGTTTTTTTCCCAGCCTTGTCTTCTGCTGTGCCCTTCTCTAGACCAATCTTTAAGCATGGGATTTTAGAAGGCACCGGGGATTTTCAAAAGCTTTGTTCTGCTCTAGGTTTTACCTTTAATATTGCCACGAGTCAAGTCAGACCAATGCCGAGAGCCGTTGGTAACCTCATCCTAATTTTCTTCTGCTGCTGTGGCTTTATGGAAAGAAGCAGTGGGCATGCCCTGGTGTGGGCAGGATGTTTGTAGTCCTGCCGCTTTAATCATCGTGTCCTGTAGACATGTGCTCAGAAGAGTAAGGTTACGCGGTGAGTAAATCTTTGTGTCTGGTGTGCAACAAAGCTATGTTACAGCATCAAAGAGAAATCCTGTGAAAAGGAAAGCAGTAAATGTGTGTAATTTGCAGCTGGTGAATGGATTCTTGGCTTCCCCCTAAAGGGATGAAGGTGTTTTACCTCGGCCTCTCCGTGGAATCCTTGCTGGACTGTCAGACTCTCCTCCAGCTCTGAACAGCCTGTCCTTGCGTTATTTACTGCCAAGGGCATCCTGACTCAGGATTTTGCAGTTAGCTACTTGAAACCCCTAAGGGGCAGTTCCATCTCCCTTTATCTTTTCTCCCAGCAAAGTTTACGCTATCTTCTTGTGCATCATCTTCCACAGATCAAGTCTCCACCGCAGTCGGAAAAGTGCCTGTTCAGGTGAGACTTATTTCTGATTTTGTCAGCTTGGAAATTGATAGCAAAGGAGCTGCCTTGATGTGGAGATGGCCCTGGGATGTGCCCGCTGTCCCTGGGCATTTTGGAGGGTGTTGAGGCTTCCGTCACTTTGGCAGTGGAGCCAACTACATCAAAGGAGCATCTGTACATCCGTAAGACAGTAAATACATGCAGTGAATGTGTGCATACAATAGCATGGCTGGATTTCAGCTTAACACTCAGATTTAAAAATAAGTCTCTAGATGCTGAGCTTTTCTTTAGGAGCAGGCTGAGAAAACTCTAGGAATGAGGGTGTCTCAGTGTGTTTGGTTGTTGGGAGTGAGGAAGGAAAGGGATGTTGCATCCAGCAACAAGGGCTGATGAGTACTGTCTCCACAGTAACTGGAGACAACCCCAGGCTGGATTAACAGCTGAAGCTTGATATGGACTGAAGATGTTTAAGCTGAATTTTTTTCGGCGGTATCCCTGAGACTAGGAGCACTGCGTAAGGGCTCCAGGGAGCAGTCCTGGGTCTTGTTCTTCTGAAAAAAGGGAAGTGTTGAAGAGGAGTCCAGATGTGGTGTCCAGGGAGAGGGCTGTGTGGGACAGTGCTTGATGGGACTTTGTTTGCCTTTTATGGACTTTTTTGGCTAACAGGGACTGCTGAAGAGGTGGGATTGAATGTCATCTGCCTATAAGCCTTGCCTGTGGGAAGCAGATGGTCCCCAAGTCCTGCCTGGGACCTGGAAGCTGCCTGCAGGCACAGAGGAGAGGGCAGCAGGAGCATGTCTCCAGTCGTACCTCCTGCCTCATGCCGTCCTCTCGCGCAGCTCCATGGGCTGCCTTTGGTAGGCTGGCTGGTGGATGCTGTGTCGGTGGATGTGTATAGGGAAGGGGATATACCTTTCATCGAGGAAAAATGCTCTTATGCACAAGGGAGTGTCAAAACTGGTTTGGAGGCACAGATTTTGTTGTTTTGAAACATTCCTTTGCTGAGCCGTGAGCCGAGCAGCTGTGCGAAGTGGCTGAGACTCACAGTCTGGTCTGACCTTTCTATACCTCCAGTAGTGTGTGTGGTACTTTGGCGAACAGCCATGTTTGTGTGTCCATAGGCAGTTAGGCCATGGTCCAGGGGGTGAGCGCTTAACTGGCGGTCCCTGAAGTAATGCAGTTGACTTCAAGCGGGCTCGTGCACGTACGAGGTTAACCAGGTCCTCCCTCCCGCAAGCCGTTCCTCAGTCCACAGCCTTTTCGGAGGAAATGAGGTGATGCGAGAGGAGTTTGTGGGGCTCTCCTGGCATGGGAATGGCAGAGCCCCAGGTGGAGTGCAGATCCGCAGATGGGTTTGTGCATCAGTCCGCAGTGTACTGACATGTCCTTACAGATCAACCCCGGGAAGTATCTTGTGGCCCCACAGTGGCCGAGGGATAAGTGCGCAGCCAGGGCGTTCTCTGTAAGCGCAGTAGATCTCATCTGTTGCGGTGGTGGAAGAGGAGAAAAACGTGTTTGGATGGTGCTGAGTGTGTTCTTTGGGATGCCAGGGATGCTTTAGGATGCTAGGGCTCATCCTCAGTGTTCGCTCCTGCAGCAGGCATCAGCTATCAAATGAGAACTACAAGCAAATTTTAATAGCTCAATTAGGAAAGAGCCTGCTAAAGTCCAGGAAAAGAATCTTTTTGATATACAAGCCAAAAACATGCTAACTGAACTACAAACAACTGAAGGGTCTGCTATTAAAATAATTCTCAATCAAAGATAGACTTGGCTGGGTTTTTTTCCCTAAGATGGCCAGAACATCCTGTAACATAAAGCAGGAGGAGAAACAAGCCTTACATGGACATTCCTTTCTCTTCGGAGATGATCTACCCTCCAATTCTCAGTGCACCTCCTTGTGATAGGCAATTTTTATTTTGTTGCCAGCTCACAGGGAGAACCAGACAGAAAGAAACTTTTTTAAATGAACATTGGACGCACTGAGACGGTGCAGCAGTTCATTTTAGTGGGAACAAGAGCATACGCCATTTTGATTGACATTACACACAATGATGTGTACTAAAAGGCTCACAGCACTTGATTTCTGCTGTTAAAAACGAGTAGGTATGTATGATGTGCAACTCCACAGGGTGGTGGCGAGTAGAAAAGAGTTCTTAATCGCTTGGCTTTCATGCTCAGCAAGTGCCGTGTAGTACAGGAGCTGGTGAGGCTTCTGGCTGCGATCCTGCTTGACATGCACGTTCTGCTCCCTTCTCTGCAGCACCACCACAGCACCCTTCTGCAGGGCTCGGGACAGAGGATGCTGTAGATCCCTGTGCACAGCAGCCTTACCAAACTGCACAGTGAGAAGAGATCTCAGTAATGGGTGGCATGAAGTCCTCCCAAGCATGTAGGCTGCTGGACAGCTGGGTGGACCGGTCAGTCCCTTGGCGTGACCAACGTACAGTATCATGGTTAAGATCTTTTGACTGAGTACCAGTTGTGTCTCATATCTGGGTGAGCAGAGACCATCCTGCCACAATCCTGAGTGTGCTGCCTCGTGCTGGGGTTCTCAGAAGTCCTGCTGTTAAAACTGAGCTAAAAAGACCCTTGTCCCAAAGAGCTTCCGACCTGGGGAACTGGCATATGTAGCTTGGTGTTGATAGGCTTGTTGAACAGGTTACATCTGTTGTGCTTATGGCAAAGCATTGCTTGCTATGGACTCCTCCTCAGAAAGCAGTATTGTTGGAGGGGAGAGGGAGAAGGAGACGAGGTGATGCTTAAAAAAACCCACCCTTAAGTTAATTTTAACAAAGTAAAATACATTGAGTTTTGTGTTCTTTGGATTTATTCCTGCACGAAGTCAGAGGATGCAACCCGTCGAACTTGTTCAGAAATGGAGGAGTTTTCCAAGAACATAACTGAGTAATGAAACAGCTGCTTGAGTTAAAAAGCCATCCAGGAGGAGGTTGCAGGAGTGCTGTCTTGGTGTTGCTCATTGCTGTGAGACAGTCGGCGTATTTCAGGGGGAAGGTCTATGGACATGGGAGAGCTCAGGAGCCATTGTCATACGGACTGTAGCTGGTGTTGCGCTTCCCGCTGGGGTTAGGCCTCTGGAGATGGAGCTGATGCTGTGTCTGGGGTGAGGGAGACCTATAAGAAGATTACTTGAGAGGTACTTTCCTAAAGATTCATCCTGGGAATGCGTGGCTGTGTGCTTGAGGAGTGCTGCCTTCCAGGGCATCAGTGCCATGTGCCAGACCAAACTGTGGACAGCCTGTGGCCTGGTGGTGTCCCTTGAAGTGACACAACCTCCTGGTTTCCCTACCTCTCCCAGGTTCTCCTGGCATTAGGTGTTTGGTCAGATAAAATAGATTTCTTGTGGGTCACAGCGCCCCAGGCTGGTGGGTGTCGGATGAGACCAAGGAGGAGGTGCGTGTGGCTACGTGGCTGGCATGGTGGGCTTTGCCAGCCCATGGCTTATCCTGCTGTACGAGCAGGGGCCTGTGTCATGGTGGGGAGGATGGCTGGAGGTTGGGCTGGACCACAGGCACAGATCAGGACCTGGTGTGGTGAGGGTGAGCAGGACCAGGGACAGCCCAGGGGCGGCAAGGCAGGTCTGAGGGTCATGCTGGTGTATGTTACCCATGGAGATAAATCAATCTTAACGTGGGAAACTTTGCCCTGGTTCTGCTACAGAAGAACGTCTGTCTCAGACAAGGTAGTTTCTTGGTAGGATGGGTCTTGATGAATAAATTGGTCCTTTTTCATCTTTATTTAGATCCTGTCTAGAGTTTTCTAGTCTTAGGCGCTTCCTGTGATGAAAAGCACAAGATCTGGTGACTCCTAAGCCTATCCTGAAATCCAGCCTTCCTGCAAGGGGGGGTATCAGGTGTTGGGCTTCTCGGTTTGATGGAGAAGCACTCCAACATACCACTGGTGATGAAAGCAAGTTGAAAGAGAAATTTGAGAAGCTTTTGGAAAGATAATGAAACTTAAAAGGAGAAGAATGAAAAAAAAAAAGTATCAGTCACCACCCATTACTGTGTGCTAAAGTTAAAATCCCTAGGGATTTTGCATCAGCTAATGCACAACAGACTGTAAAATGAAACGGCAGCACTGGTGCTTTTGTTTTTAAAGCCTTGATCATAAGGCTATTTTTTTTTTTTAAATAACAAAGGCTTTTTGTTTCATTTTAGTGAAAAACTTGTATTTTCCAAGGGAAGGGTGAGTTCTGTTAGTCCCACTACCTGTCACTTACATGTGCGTTTCCGAAGCATCTCAGGAGCAGGGCTGCGTGCCGGTTGGCAGTGCTGTTTGGATAGGGAGGCTGAGGACCCGAGGACTGTAGGACTGGAGCCTCAAATTGTTTAAATTGACTTTGGTGGCATGGTGCCAGCTGACACCAGCTGAGAATCTGGACAGAACAACTTGTCCAAGGTCACCTCACGGGCTAATAGCAGAGCAGTGAATTAAACCCGGGTCTGCAGAGTCTCACTTCAGGGTAAATAAAGAATGCATACCGCTTCTTGGAGGGTCCTGCCGTTCTTAAAGCCTTATAAAGAAAGGACAGCGTCAAACACTTGATTCTGGTATGATGTGGAGTGCTACCCTTTTGTGCCAGGATCTCTGGTTAAAAATAGAAACTTTTTTTTTCCTATAGTATTATTTATTTCCTTAAAATACTTCAGAAAGTTCCAGTTTGGGATTTTACTAGAAAGATGGCCTTCCTCTACGTGAGTGGAGGACTGAGTTGAGCTGAGCCGGGCTCGTTTCTCAGGGGAGAAAGGGTGAGGTGCTTCTGCGCTGCTCGTGACTGGTACCTGTTTGGGCTTGTGTCTGCCTTTGTGTCTGTCCTTTTCGGCAGATAGGAAAACATTCCCCAGGTGGAAAGAGTTGAGAGTGTAGTGAGCAGTTTGGACAGGGAGTGCATTTGCATCATGTGCTTGTAGGGACAGGCTGCCTTGTCGGTGATCTGAAAAGGAGTCTCTACAAACTTCAGTCAAGGCTTAGTACAGAAACCCTCCTTCGAGATGTTTCAGAAGGTTCATTTGCTAATGTCACCCTTAGAGTATGTTTAAGTGCCAGTCTAAAATCTGTTGAAGCCAATGATAGTTTTCTGTATTGATTTCAAGGGTGATAGAGCCAAAAAATCTTTGAGTCCTCGTTTGGTTTTGGAATGGGGTCTTCATTAAATTCTTTTCAAGGATGGGCATAACGTGTTTCTTCTCTGCTTTCCGTGTTTCTGAATATTGAGATGGCATCATAGACCACTATCTTCCTTGCACTGTTTTCTCTGTGCGGGGAAGGGAAAGATCAGAAAAGGCAGGGCTGTTCTAGCTTTGGCCATCTGGAGTTAGTCCTTAAGTTCTGTTTGGTCAGGCTTGCATCAGTGGCGTGCAGCACACCTCTATGCCATCGCAACGTTTCCCTCTTCCTTCCTTGCTTAGAGGCTCCCTATTTGAAGCAGATGTTTACAGGTCCATGCTGGACTTGTACCACCCACGGATCCCTTACAGCATCTGGCTTGTGGTGCCCGCTGTGCCCCTGAGGCAGAGCAGAGGGAGCCTGTTCCCAACTCAGGTACCGCACCCCTGGGGAATTAGGAGAGTGCTGTATAGAGTTGTGGTGCCTTGGTTCAAGAGCTGAGCCATGTGCTCAGCGTCGGAGAACTTGTGATTGCTGTGTTTGACCAGAAGACAAACTCCTCTGAAGTGTGAGATTTCCCAGTGTGGATGCTAAACATACGAGTTAGTTCTGGTAAGCCAGTGAAGGTGCACAAAATATGAAGACAGGCTGAGAGAGTTGGCGTTGCTCAGCTTGGAGAAGAGAAGGCTTCGGGGATGCCTTATTGCAGCCTTCCAGTACTTAAAGGGGGCCTACAAGAAAGCTGGAGAGGGACTTTTTACAAGGGCATGTAGTGATAGAACAAGGGGTAATGGCTTTAAACTGAGAGAGGGTAGATTTAGTTTAGATGCAAGGAAGAAATTCGTCACTATGAGGGTGGTGAGACAGTGGCACAGGTTGCCCAGAGGAGCTGTGGATGCCCCATCCCTGGAGGTGTTCAAGGCCAGGCTGGATGGGGCTTGGAGCAACCTGGTCTAGCGGGAGGTGTCCCTGCCCATGGCAGGGGGGTTGGAACTAGATGATCTTCAAGGTCCCTTCCAACCCAAACCATTCTATGATTCTATGAGTGTTAATGATGATGATTTTTTTTTTTTCCCTGTATGTTACCAGGGCTCTTCAGAAAAGAGCTGAAACTAGTGTTTCCTGCATGAGCTGAAATGTAGGAATCTACAAGGTGCTTACTTGTCCTAGAGTAGTACTAGTAGTACTACTCTAGTACTGTGTACTAGAGATTCTTTTCCTTTTATTTTCTTTTCCTTCCCCCCCCCTCTTCCTCCCCCCAACCCTTGAAAAGTTTTTTCAATATCCGTCGTGTTGGTATGGACGTGGGAGAGAGAATAGGACTGCATTAAAGTGCAAGGTCTGCCAGCAGAGATGCACAAGGCCGAACAGTCTGGTTCTTGCTGGAGGGAGTCCCACAGCTAATTTCCTCATGTGGGACTGTGAAAAGTGATGCTAATGGTACAAAGTGGAATCAAAGAGGCAGGACACCAGCTATGTTCTCCCTGCTACAGTGCACCCGTCCTCCCCAGGGGCAGCTGGGAGCCAGCACCCAAGTGCTAAGGTGAACTTGGGCTTTACAGCCAAATTTGTCTGCAGGAGTGAAGGACTGGGGGAGGAAAAGACGAGGGACAACCTGAGATGGCTCAGTGGTGACACCTGTTGACTGGGAAAACAGCTGTGCCGGTGATCTGAGGTTAGGAGGACTGTGGGAGGCAGGAAAAACCAAGGTATTTTGGTGTGATAAGCCTTCGCTTGTAGCATCGGTCTGAAAGAGAGTAGAGGAGGCAGTGACTAGTGGTGCAGTTTTATTAGAAGAACCTGTTGTGGGAGGGAAGCCGCAGCAGGACACGTCTTACTTTTTTCCAGACAGACAAAGCTGGTGATTTTACTGTGGCTGATTAAAATGTGCCTGTCTCCAGTTCTGTGTTTCCCACGGCTGGTGGGCTTTGTCCCTCTCTTTTTCCGATTTCTAGATTTATTTCTAGATATGTTTACTTACTTCTAATAAATAGAAGAGAAACGTCCTGGGGCTTCTATATATATTTGTCTGTAATTAAGGTAGGATTAATTGCTTTAAATTGTTTTTAAGGGCCTGTTATGAGATCAGCAGATAGGAGCATGGGATAAAATGCATAATGAATACATTATGTTATAAATAATGGACAGAGCCAGCGCACAGGCATCCCTGAAAGGTAATAGCTCTTTCAATATTTAATTAAATGGGTACCATAGGGAAAACACTCTATGTCGCTAAGGTAATTTTCAACCTGGCTCAGTGACACATAGATCAGTCTGAATGCGTGCAGCTGGGACCCTTGGTGGGCACAGTTCATGGGAATTGTAGGGAGATGTTTGTTGGCTGGAGAACTGGTGAGAAGGGATAATGTTGAGGGTTGATATGGAGAGGAGGTACCTGGAAGATTTGTTGGAACTACTGCTTTGCTCATTTTCTTAAGATGGAGTTGCTGATCTAGCGGCATAGGAAGCCTTGCGCTTCTGCCCACTTTGTAGTAGAACCAGGCTGTCCAAGAGGACACTTGATGCATGTTCTCTCCTGCTCTTGGAGCCCATTTGCCTGTGGCTAGCTTGTCGTGGCAGCTCCAGACCAAATCCACTGGCTCACCTGTGGCGGAGAACACGGTTGGGTGATGGACCATGAGCACCCTGAAATGTCTAAAACGCTGTGTGTGGGGCACAAGCCTTCACAGTGTGTCTTGAGTTCCTCGTTGTGGTTCTTTCTGTGGCTCTTCCTATCTGGTGTTAATTTTAGCCCCACGCACAGGGAACGAAAGACATGCATTAGTGCAAGGAATTCAGTTTCATAGGGAAGAAGGCACAGCATCAGTTACAAGGCTCGCCGCTGCCCTTCAGCATGTTCTTCTTGGTGATAAAAGTTGAGTCTCGTGGGTTTTCTGAACAGATACAAAAAAACCCCGTTTAGTTATGTTTTATCCCCTGTTGTTACAGCAGCTGCCTCGCAATTTTACCCGTGCCAGTGTAGCAGGTAGTTAAATGAGACTCCTTAGTGCAAGGCCGGGGAGATTTGTGAGGGTTGCAGCAGTCCAGCCTCCTGCCCTCCTGCCTATCCCTCCTGGTCTCTCAGTGGGGTTTCCTGCTTTGTATTTCCTTGTCCGGCTATCGATGAGTTTTCCTGAATTTCATAGCACATAAAGAGTGCTTTTAGGGAGCGAATCCAGACTCAGTATCGTACAGTGGAGTTAAATATCACAGCTGATGTATTCTCTGGGGCTGAGACCTTGTCTCCATGTTGCAAAGTGCCTAGCATGTTTCCAGCACTATGGAAGCAGTGAATAATAATGATTAAACAAATAACAGTTGTGGATTTATGTAGTGTTGTTGCAGGGAAACACAAGGGGAAGAGAGTTGTAAGGCAAAGGGAAGGGAGAAATAGTCTTTTAACTTGAAAAACATGTTTGGATTGAAATTGGACACACAAGCTCCCTTTTCCCTCTTGCTTGTTTATTTTTTTGTGAGATCCGTTGGGTTTTTTTTTCTTTATCTTTTGTGGAGAAAAGCATGGAAAAAAAAAAAACCCTCTTCTGCTCTTTTGTGATGGCTCCCCTATCATCAGAGCGTTCCGGTGTTTAGATACCAGACTGGGAGCCAGCGCTTATGGCAGTCTTTTTCTTGTTTTTTCTTTTTTTCCTTTTTCTTTCCTGAAAGGGGTGGCTTCTTTTTAGTGCTTGCAACACCCATCTCGCTGGAGGGACACAGCAGGCCTGTTCCATCCATCATCCACGGGAGGGTCACATTCACCGAGGGAAGAGGCTCCACTCCTATTCTTTGTGCGTTTTCTCTGATCTGATCCATTTTAGGCCGTTTGTTCCTTCTTGGCACCCCAAGGGCCGTGTCCTTCAGGGCAGCCAGCTCCAGCCTTCCAGCTTCTTCAGCCTCACTGCTGTGGTGCAGAGGCTGAAGTTGCAACCCTGAACCCGGCTGGCCGTGAGGTTCTTTTCCTGGTGTGTCTTTAATGATATTTTCAGACTAATTTTAATTCTGCAGAATTTATATTTAGCTAAAAGTGTAAAAGAGGACAAACCAAACCAAAATAAAATACTTTATTCCGGGTTGGCTGAAACATTTCAGCTGACCCAAAACCGTCTTTCCTCCCACCACGTCAACTCAGAATCGGGAGAGAAATACATAAATGGCGGGGGAAGGAACAGTGAAGGTTCAGCTCCTAAGAAAAAAAAAAAAAAAGAAAAAAAAAAAACCCAAAACAATCAAACCCCAAATATTTGCCCCTGTCAAATGGGTTTGGAATGCAACTCAATTTCACTGCTTTTTAACAGGTAAATATCTCCTCCAGAGAACTACATTTTCACTGCAATACACTACCCGAGCCTTCCAAGAAACAAGGATCTCTTTGGTAGCGGTGAGGATCTCAATTACTGCTTTTTCAGCCATGTAAGGTCTTGATTTCCAGGTTCAAGCAGCCACAGGATTTTGGAACTGTATGAAAAGTAACAGTTACTGATGGAAAATGAATTTTATTTGTTTGGTTGGTTTTGTTGGTGGTTTTTTTTTTTTTAATTCATTGTTGCTATTTTTTTCCTTGCTGTCTACTATGAAGAAAGAAAAATGTAATGCTTGAGTTTGATATGGTATCCTGGGATGACCAGGGTGACCTGTGGCGCAACCACAGTCTTGTTAGCGCGATTCTTCTCCTTTGTTTCTTTGCTTCTGCTCTAAAGTCAGAGGGACCTTTTCTGTTGGTTTCACTGCTCCATCCCAAGCCCATGTTTTGAACAGTGGTCCAAGGAGATTTTGAACAGTACTTTTGGTTTGCCAGGAGCGGGAAGGCTTGGTAAATTGAGTGGAGGAGGTTGATGACACAAGAAGGTAGCTCAGAGAG
>NW_009648550.1:276075-286387 GCF_000708025.1 Charadrius vociferus | reverse complement strand
TGGGATTGCCCAGTGTCTCTTGCAGGGAGTGGGGCAAGGAGTGTGGCTGAGAGGGGATGCTTGGGAAGGAGCTTGGATCAGAGAAAGGAGCTGCTCTGAGGGTGTGTTAGGGAGGGAGGATTTCTTGCCCATCTTCCTTTTATGCCTCTGAAAACTTCCTCCCTATTTATTATGGGGGGGAAGTCCTGGTGTCTGCAGCAGGGTAATGCAAAGGATGCTGCTTTCTCGACCCCTGAAATGCACCTCTGTAACAGCCACAGAAGCAGTGGGAGGCAAAAGAGGAGTTTGATGGCTGGTGTTAGGAGATTGTCCCATTTTTGGAACGTCACAGCGCAGAAGAAACGGGCAACAGCTCTGTCAGGAAAGATGTACGTTGCCAGGGTGCAGTGGAAATCACGCCTGGCAGTCAGCAGCTGCCAAGCAGCAGAGATAATATCAACAGCATCCAGACCTTCCATTTGTAACAGGTGAAATGTTAATGAAATGAGAGTGCCAGCAGAAGAGTTAAGATACCCCTGAGAAATGAAAGTAGAGAATCAGGCTAAAAATACTGAGTGCTGCTGTATAGATCAGTGGGAAACTGTCACCTTGAGTATCCCGTGTGGTTTAAGCAGGGGCATAGAGGAAAGTCCAAGGAAAAACTATGAAAATTATTAAAGGCATGAAAAGATTATCATAAGAAAAACAGTTTAGTTTAGAGAGGAGCAGAATCGCAGGAGGCATGATAGGGAGAATTAAAAAGTGGTATTTTTTACCAAGTGCTAAACTGTTCCTTTTACACTTCTGTGTAAAACAAGAAGAAGGAAACAGTCAATTTAATGGTCAAGCTGATATGAATAATAAAAAACCCCATATTTCTGCACAAATTGGTAGTGAACAATCAAGGAAGCTGGGAATAATTACGTATCCAATGACAATTTTTGGCACAAGACAGTGAACGGGAAATTTTATCTTCCATTAACTAAGCTTAAAACCGGCACTGTTCAGGATGGTGGAAAAGCGCATGCAGAAATCCATGGGTTCTCATGGAGTGTGTGCACTACCTAAAAGATGAGTTATGCCTTATGGTTGGTCTGAGGCAGAGGTGTTTTACTGACCTGGACAACCAGTAGAACTAGGTTTTTAATGGTTAGGGTTTTTTTTTAAAAAAAAAAAACAAAACCCAACACAACCTCCTGTTTATTTGTAAATAAAAACCTGTATCAAAACGCCCGTTTTATAAGAACATAAAATGTCACAGAGCTCATAAATGTAGAGAAGAAACAATCTTCTTCCATACTTTCTTGTTAATGAAAGAGACTTTTCCAGTTAATTTCTCCTCTGCTTTCCTTCAGGCAAAAACACTATTGCTTGTGGCTTTATCTATAACTGGGGGAAGTGAAAAGACAGGTACAATGGGAACGCATGTAGTCTGTATAAATAATTCCTTAAAATCAGTTTTGGGGAGACTTCTCAATTCTTGAAGGAAGTGAAAAAGGACAAGAGTGGGAATTGGGGTGCATGATTACCGTGGTGGGGGCTCTGGGGCTGACACGGTAACTAAGGCACATCGCTCCATCACCTCTGACGGTCCTCATGTGGTGAGCCCTGGTCCTCACCACTTTTTCCGCAGTGACAAGGGGTACTGCGGCTTAGGGGGAAGAAAAAGGAAACTGCTTTATTGCCTTTTAACTGGTGAGCGTGAGAAAAGGCCTGAGTCCTTAAGAGTAAGACTCTTAGTTTGCATCACGTCGCATCTAGATTTCAGCCTGTCCTGCCCATTATGGCAATGCCTTCCTAAGCCGTACTGCCTGTGCTGTGATGTGTTAAGGTGTTGCATCTCTCTCCTGCTAAGAATCGTGCAAAAGTATGGGGAGAAACGGGCCTTGTGCAGAGCTGACACAGGTGGAGGATTAAATTGGTGACAGAGACGGTGAGCATTTGGTTAAGGTGACATCAGGTTTGTGGCAGAGTGGGAATTAAACTTCAGTCTCTTAAATCCAGGTGAAGGGTGTTTGCGTGTTATTCCTCGTTCCCGGGTGCCTGTGCAGGAGTCGGTGGGGTGACCCCGGGCCTCTGGCTGGGCAGGACCACCAGCTGAAGTGACTGAAAGCTTGATGAGCAATCACGGCTGTGAGTGGGTTTCTACAAAGCACTGCCTGATGGTCAAGTTGTCTTTGCCTTCAGGGTGGGAGCAGAGGAAGACTCGAGCAGAATGCATGTGGAAATTTCACCTTCAGACAGTAGGTAGCTTTTCAGAGTTAAAATAAGCCCAAAGTCACATTTGTTTTTTACTGTTCTTCATGATGTGCTGTAGAGCTGTCTGACCTTCAGAGCGTGTTCTGCCTTCCCAGCCAGCAGCTGGGCTGCCTTCAGAACATTGCTCCCAGTTGTTGCTCCTGAGTCCCCACGATGTCTGGGAGGGACAGAAGCTTCTTGGGGCCCTTGGTGGGCTCCTGTGCTCTTTGCTGGGGGAGAGAGCTGGTGAGCCTCTGCCTGCCTGGAGGTGTGTGGGAATCTGGCTTGGTGGGGAGGACTGGGAGCCGAAATGGTAAGTGCCTGTGAGTGCGGAAGCTGTGTTGTTCTCAGATGGGTATCTGGTCTTCTGACTCATTCGTCTGAGGATGCACACGAGGGAAGAGGGGTACAGAGGCAGTATTTTCTGGTACCGTGTGGTGTGGTTGAGGGTAGGGACAGGCTTCTGGGCTCAGAGTCAGCTCCTCTGATGTCTCTGAAGCGGTCTTCAAACTGGTAGAGAGGAGGATTGGTTTGGACAAAGACTATCTGTGTGGTCACTGCTGGTGGGAAAACAGGAGAACTTTTAGTTCATCCCTCCAGGCCTGAGATCCTCCTCTAAGACCAGGTTGGATCTTTAATCAAGGTTGCATTTACTTCTGTAGCAGAGAGCAAGAGGCATTTGGATATAATTGTGTCTGGGGGTTTTGTGGGCCCTGCTTTTTTTTTTTTTTTTTTTTTTTTTCCTGCTGGTGGTAACACAGAAAAACTGTAATAAATGGGGGAGAAAGATACTGGGGAGGGGGGTGTGGTGAGAATTTAGACTTTGTTTGTGCCCATTTTTGGCTGTGCAGGAGCTTAGATTCAGGTGTTGCTGCCTTGCTTGTTAGCAGGGAAGTGAAGTCATGTGGAGTGGTGGGGTGTCCCCTGGAGCTCCTCAGCCCTGCCTCAACAAATAATGAGGGCAGAGAAAGGTGGGGAGCGACTTCACAGGGGGTGACGGACACTTAGCCTGGGTGGAAGATGGCTGGGCACTGATCTCTGCTCCAACTAAAACTCAATGACTTTCCCAAGAGGAGCAGCTTCCATGGGAAAATCATCCCTGGCAGGTGGAGCTGCAGCGGCATTTCTGCCCCCAGTTACCTGGGGAGGGGTCAAACCTGTCCCTTCTATGTCCCTAACACATCTTCTGGTTGTGGGGCCATGTGGCATCAGTGCTACTATCTTGTTGTTCTCATGAGGTTTTGCAGGTTTGGGTTTTTTTTTGTGGCTGGCACTTGAGTCACTGTGTAGCGATAAACTGAAAAATCAGAAGCGCTTCATTTGACCAAAATTGTTTTCTCTGCCTCCCTTTTACAGAATTTCTATGGAAGTGGGAGAAGGCTGAGGAATGGGGGTGCAAGGCTGCAGAAGGCTGTTGGTGGTGGATGGGAGTTTGTATGGAGGGGCCGATAGGAAAGCAGGCTGTGGGAGGGGTGTGATGGGGAGGAGGAGGAGGGGGCAGCTCAGCTGGGAAGGTCTGGGAGCTGTGCTCTGCACCAGTACCAGCTGGGCAGCAAGGTGAGAAGTGCTGGTGGGCTGCAGAATGTTGGTCCCCTGGAGAAGGTGTGGGGCATGTAGGGTGAATATAGTCACTGAGCTTAACGGCTGTTGGCTGGGGACCAAGTCTTGAGAAATTAATTCCAAGAGCTGGGGTGGGAGAAGTCCCACAAGTCTTCACCTGCCAAGGCCACTGGACTTTTTTTGTGAGGATTGGCAAAGCTGGTGAGGAGAAGGAGGTCTGTGGGCACAGGGCCAGGTGCTGCTCAGCAGCAGGGAATCCATCTAGGCATTCTGTCCACCTGTGTCTCCCGTTGTGTGTCCTGCCTCACCTGGCAGATGTCCTGGTGCTCTGATGAGTCGTGCTCACCATTAAAATACTTCGTAGTTCCTGAAGCTCAGAGACCTTCAGGTCCCCTCTCTCATTACTGTTTGCAGGGCTGTGAGGTCTCTTCCTTAGCTGCTGCCCTTGTCTGGATGGTGGATCCCGGGGCTGGGCTGTGTGGGAGTGGAGAGCTGCTGGTACCCGGTTCTGCTGCTCCTCCTGCTGTGCTGCTCACCGGCCCGCCTGTGGTCATCCTCAAGCATGCTGGTGCTCTGCTCTGCACCTGTGTCTTCTCCTGCTCTGCCATCTAAATAGGTTTGGAGGCCTTTGGTGCTGGGATCCTCTCCTGTTTCTTAAGTGCGTGTAACCTGGCTTTGGTCTCTGTGCCCAACTCGTGCTATACAAGAATTAACTGTGGTGGTGGATCGCCAGTGCACTTCCCAAGCCCTTCTGTACCTTCCCATTTACATTGGTATGTGTGGAAATACAGTTTTGAAATCGGATGTAAGGAACAGGCTGCTATTCAAAACCAGGTGTAGGGTTTCTTGGTTTTGGTTGTTTATTTTTTTTTCTTTTTTTTTCCCCCCTGAGGATCCTCTATTTATGGACTTTACTGCTGCTGATTTTGAAAGGAAAGCATCTCCCAAATCAGCCTACAAAGGAAGATAATCCATTTATGAAATGCTTATGCAATCCCGAGCTCAGATTACGCTGTGACAATCTGCGGCAGATCTGATTGCGCTGGGAGAAACCTGTGTGCGGGGGCCGACTGGATGCTTACCTGCAGGTCCAGGGGCTGCCAGCCACAGGGGTGGCAAGACAGAGAGGTGGAAGGGCAGCTCTGGAGAGATGCTACAGTTAATTTAGCTGCGTCTTGCCCTGCCGAGAGGATTTGCCTAGTCTGTGTTTAGGCAGCCGCTCCACTGCTCCCCATTTCTGCTGCTGGCTTAACACGGGAGCTTGTGCTTGGTTGTTCCAGCTTTTTCTTTTTTTTTTTCTTCCCCAGAAATATTTCCCTGTTGTATTCACTGTTGGAAAATTTCAGGGGGAAGGGAGATAATTCAGCTGGTTGGAACGGGGGGTGTGTGAAACCAATCCTCCAAAATCGCCACCATCAAAACAATGGATAAAAGGGACAGGCAAGAGAGGAGGGAGGGCAGGCGTGTTTCACAAAAGCTGTGCTGTTTTTGGCTTTGGCGGCAGGATCTAGCAGTTTGCATAGAAAGTAGTTGGTTGTCAGTGAGAGCCGAGGATATGTGCCAGCTCTGCGAAGCTGTTAGCAGCAATGCATTATGCTTGTGAAAGGCCGTGGTGAGTGATCCGTCCATTTGGCCGGGCCAGCCTCTGGCCTGTCAGCTCTTCGTTGCTCCAGCTTGCTGCCCACGAGCACCTTTCATCTTCGTTGCGTTCCTGCGCTTCGGCATTATTGCACCAAATCCTTCACTGCTGTACATCAGTTTCTGCACCGAAGTTCAAGGAGTTAGCCCGCTTTCCCCCGGCTGAACGTCATGTCTGGGTATTTTTTGTTAATCCCCCCCATATTAATCTAAAGTTGTCTTGTCCACTGAGTCAACCCTGTCTTGGGTGAGAAGGGCTGCGGTACACTCGTGTTGAGTTCCTGCCATACACCAGCCTGATCCACGACCTTTCCTTAGCAAACCTCAAGACTTTAGCCACTCATCTCCTCTTAGCTTTCTTTTTGTAGTTTTTCACTAATTATGGGGTAATGGATGTTTTTGGAGGCTTGGACGAAATGACCTGATCACTTCATGGCCAGGTTCATGAAATAACCTTCCGATCTCAATGATGGGGATGTGGGGGGTGTTTGTTTCGTAATCAGCAGCCTGGAGAGAAAGAGGCTAAGAAGTCTGTCTCCCTCATGTGATGGCATACGCTTAGAGGAGAGGCTGTATATATGCATTAAATACTTGGCCTCATGGTTAGCGTGAGCTTGCTGTTTTTCTAGTCGCACACTTGGACAGTGCAGCATACGGGGCAGGGGCTGCGTGCGTATGGTGCCGTGCGGAGTGGTGTCCCCTCCCATCTAGAGCCACTCAGTGCTACTGGCCCAGAAATAAGGAACCATCCTAATGAAGGGGGAAATCTCACTCGTTTTTATCACAATAAAAAAGATTTTAAAAAGGGTTTTCTTCATCTGTGTAAGTGTGTTAGGTAAACCTGTGTGGAAGTAGTCTTTGCTGAGGAGCCACGTGGCTGAGTGCAAGACAGGTAACTTCCCATCAGTGTAAAATCATTGTCTCCCCTAACCTTTATCCCACTTTCCAGAGGTGAGTTTGGGTGTTCTTGTCTCATTCAGTTGTCTAAGGCGTGATGGCTAGCTGTGCCAAGGCTTCCCCGCTCTCTCCATCCCACAGGAGCACAGGTGGACCCTGAGCTCCACGCCAGGTTGCTTTGTCCCTACGAGAAACTGGATGTCTCTTCCAAGGTCCTGGCGCATTTCTGGCTCGTTAGCGTTCCTGTGCCTTGATGCTGAAAATAAATAATTTTTTCTGAGATCAGTGTGTGCAATTGGGAAAGATAGATATGTTGTATAGCTTTATAAAGTAGTATTCTTCATGCTGGAAAGTGCAGGATCGGGATGTGTTGAGCTGTGTTTCTGTGGTGTCATAAATTGTAAACTCCAGACAGAGCCATCTGGAATAGTGTAAGGAGCTCTGGAGTTCCCACGTGGAGATGTGGGTCGCGCACAGAGTTTTCAGAAGTTCTGAGCAATTTGATCAGTTGTTCTTTCCACTCTAGTTCATTTTCACGATCATAAGTAGAACAGATCAGCAGTCTTGCTAGAGAGCCTGTTCTCGCCAGACTGCCGCCCCAACTTGGCAGGAACAGGAGCTCCCAGCAAACACACACTAATGTGTTCCCGGTCTTATTTAAAGAGACACGGCCAGTGGAAATGCATTGTCTTATTTGTATTATGAAATGCAGTACAGGCACAGAGACAGGGAAAAATGACTCGTATACTTTTTGTCCATGGGAATATCTCTGGGAGGAAGCTCTCCAGAACCTGCATTCGGAGTCTGTAATGTAAAACTGGTGCTGGTTAGTTGGAGTTGTGGAAAATACCTTGTGGTGATGTTCAGTGCTTAAAAAAAATAATTCACCCACTTTGAAATATGTTACGGTATACAACTTTGGAAAAACTCTTTATTGTAGCAAAGTTTTTAAGATGTCACAGTATTATTTTATTATAAAGCCAGCAGCTAAAACATTAATAAGAAAAATAATCTATATGCTGGCCTGAAAAATGACCATGTAGCTAATGCAAGATGTTTAGTGGTCTTTACCTCTGCTGAGAAAATGAAAAAAAAATGGCTTTGGCACGTTTCCCATTAAAAATCATCCAAGTCTGAATAATTGCGTTTTCAGAAAGAAAACTGTTAGCTTTCTTTTTATAAACTTTCCTACTTTTCCTTGGAAAGAAGAGTTTTGCTTATTCCTTGCTGTTCTCATAGCCCCTCTGTGGAATATTGGATTTTTGTTCTACATTTTGCTGGCTGTGATTTAGTGTATATTGAAATCAAAGGATGGGGCCCTTGTTTAGTGACATAAGGCCTCTGGCCCCACAGCCTTTGGCAGCTGATGTGAAGCTTCAAGTCGGCATAAGTTTTGCCTTAAAACAGGTGAATAAAAGATTGTACAACACAGTCAGAAATGAGAAGCCAAAAGCACATGTTGCAAAAGATTATTTTTTTTTTTCTTGAAGAGAATTTCTGATCGTTGCATCTGCCTTTTCGAAATTGTCCTGGGGATGTGATTGTGTAATATTTATAGATCAGAACATACTTGTGCCTTTCCCACAAGTGAGCCCACGGTGCTGGTGCTCCTGCTGCAGGTGTTGTGGCAACCCAAGGATGGACCTCGCCAGTGTAGGTGGGAAGCGGCCATGGAAGCCAGAGTGGGACTGTCCACTTGGCCATGGTGGTGGTGGCGTGGTGTTCACGCAGCCCTGTCATGGTGGGATGATGTCCCTGGTGTCGGGTGCTGCAGCACTTGGTGTGGGTGGTGGTTCTGCCTTCTGTCAGCACCTGAAGCAGGGAGAGATGCTGCCAGGCCAAAATGGTGGTGCCACCTCCTTCCAGTGGGATGGGTGAGGTCCCTGTTAAATAGGCAGCCACGTGTCAAGGGTTAAACTGCAGCTGATGGTTGGTTCCTCTTTCACTGCCAAAACATGAATCCAAGTTTCTGAGTTGTTTTCTGCAAGGGCTGATAGGAGCGCAGTCTATGCCGGTAGGGCAGGTGTCGAGCTGCCTCTGGCCATGCCCCAGGGAGGCTGGTGCCAGCAAGCGGGGAAACATGGACCCCATTTAATTGTCATAAAACATCCTTGTTAGCAAGGTTAAAATCTTGATGGGTCCCTGTTTTCACAGTGAAATCCTTGGAAGGCCAAACCTTTGAAGAAAGCATCTCCTTTAATCTAGAACTCCTGTTTTCTATTGCTCTGTTGAGCCAAACATGGTTTAGAGTGGAGATAGCCAAGGTGGGATTTTGGGATTAGCAGGTTGTGAGTCCTGCTGTGGGGACAGCTGACCCTGCTTAAACCTGGAGGTACTGGAGGAGAGCTTTTACTGGTGTAAGTCACAGACATCCCATCAAGTTCAGCTGTGGACCAGTTCTGCTGCTATTTACGCTGATTTGTGTGAATGCTGAATGTAGCCTTTATAAACACTTTTATTGCCAAATTAAGCTTCTCCTCTTCCAAAGTCACCTCAAATGACTTTCTTCTTCTCTACCCCTCGCTTGGAAAAGTTTGCAATTGGAGAGAGAAAGGCATTGTGGGTGGGGAGGCAGCAGGAGAGGTTTCTGGAGGAACTTCTGGGCCATTGCAGTCTTTGCAGGTTCTTCCTCTTGCCTTTCCTACATGCGGTGATGCACAACGAAACATCGACTGCTTGGAGAAGATTCTGTCTGCTTTGAAACCAGCTTGTATGTGGAACTGAAGCTGCTTAGCTCAGATTGCTAGTGTGTATGTATTATTATGGGAGATGCCTTATGTTGCATTATTGCATGTGCTCCTTCTGAGAAACGCTGTCGGCTTCTGTCAGGGATGTTTGTATATGTTTAACTCACGGCTTAAGCTCTTACCTGTGCTCACAGCCTAAACAAACAGCATCATCTAAAGTTTGTAAAGCACAAGCGCAAAGTGCTCGAAGCTTCAAATGCCGATATACTTAATTTACCAAGTTAAAAACTTTTTGCTTAGAAAACAGGGGTGCTTAAGGTTGCCTGTACAGCCGTGGTTCTTCCCCCAAACATGTATGTAGGCGCTGACTCCTGCATGTCTTGGGAGCGTTGGTCCCAGTCACTGCCATTGGCCTGGGATGCAAATTTCCTGGCAGCCCCTTCCCAGGCATTGCCTCCCCGCTGGCAGTGTGACATGGGAGCCGCCCTGAGCAGACTACGATGAGAGAGGTTGACCACCGCTCTCAATGGGATGAGTCAGAAAACCTAATGAAAGGGTTGGGACCTGCAGAGAACCTTTTACTTTATCCTTCAGCACCCTTTGAGACATTGCCCCAAGATCTGAATCTCTGTTCCACTGCTCTTTGCTTGCAGTCTGTCTCCAAAGTGCTGGACAAAACTGGGAATAGTTCAGTTTTGAAGGTGGTTTTGAAGCTTCAGGCATTGGGGGCGGATTCCAGCTTCTGCACGGGCCCCCAGCGCTGTGAATTCCCTGCATGGAGTAAAGCCTGTTGTTTCCTAGTGGCCTCAAAACACCCTAGATGTTTGATGGGCAACTGCATGGTCTTCCCAGTGGGCAGGACAGCCAGGCCCTGCTGCAACCTGGGTGCATACAGGAGAAAGGCCATGGACAGTATCAGTGATAGGCACTTGGGGAGCAAAGTCCTTGTGAGAGAGTCTGTATTCTGCTCGGTGGAAAGAAGATAGATGGGTGGGTAGAAACCTGTCTCAAATACTGTTGTTTGTTTTTTTTTTTTTTTATTAGATGGGGTCAAGGTCTCTGTTGCAAGATAGCTGATTTGGTATGTGTGCCTTCTTGGAGTGGATGCCTTGGCGGCATAAAAAAAAAAATAAGGTTTTTTCTTCTTCCCTTGAATCTAAAACTACATAGGATGCATGGAACTGACACATGAGCACATGCTTTCAGCTAATTAGGCAGATGTGACATGTCCACGGCTGACCAGCATTGTGCCAAGAATATTGTGGAAATTGGCCAGCTGTTTTTGTTGACACTGATAAAATAGAGTTTAACTT
>NW_009648550.1:266494-276014 GCF_000708025.1 Charadrius vociferus | reverse complement strand
AGTAACGTGTTACCTTTTTGTAGGGTTACTTGCAGCAAACCTGTACCTGAAACCACCCAGTGCCTTGCAAGTGTGCAGCTGGGACCAGTCTGCGAGCCTGGGGAACGAAGCAGCTACAGAACAACTGCCATTTGATGTGCTGGTGGGAGCTGGGGGTTTGGTATAATGTGTATTCACGTTTATTACATGCAAACTGGTTTTGGTACCCAGTGAGTCGACTTTTCGGTGTGTTTTTTGCCCAGCTATCGCTGCCTGCACTCGCTTCTCAATATTCACTCTCGGTTCTTCTCAGTGGCAAAGTCAGGGTGCTGGCTACTTTCATTCCTCGATAGAGTCGAAGATGCGCCACTTCAATATCCTTATTTTATTACTCTCTGCTACTTCCTTGCCTTCCAGGTGGTGATTCTTGTTTGACTAGTTTGATTAGGAATTACAGTATTGGGGATTTTCGTGGTATTCTCAACAGCAGTCGCGTAGCACTGAAATTTGGTTTGATAGTGCGCAGCTGTTTTGCGGTCAGGTGTGGGTCTTGCCAGCAAATAAGTTGGTGAGTGATCGCAATATGGCTGGTGTTGGGGAAAAAAAAAACCCGAGAAGTGAGTAAATCTGCACACGCTTTCTGTTAGGAGGGCAGGGCACGGTAAGGAGTACACTCAGACCCCAGGTCTAAAGTGGTTAACTCCTGCTGGACTGGGGTTTATCCCCTTTTTTTTCAATTTTATGTGAAGTACATGCCCCTAATGTTTATAGACTGGAAGTAGGGAGGGCTCCTGCAGTGACCTGGAGGCATCTCTGGCTTCGGTGAGGTTGTGTTGGGTGGAAATAACAGTGGAGTTGGGCTTAATAAGAGCTGTTTTGCAAATGAATACGGCTGTACTCTCAGAAAGACGTTTCCATCAGTTGCTTTGTGCTCTGTGAGCAGAACCTGAAGGAAGCTGTAGATTTCATGTTTATAAATGAACGCTTCCTAATGCGTTGAAGAGCTGCTGCCCGGCCCACGGTGAACACGTTCAGGAGCCTTTCCACCGATGTCATTAGACTGCGGCACAAGACACTGAAATGGATCCCTGTTGACCACTTTGGTGAAAATAACTCTTCAGACTAGTATTAGGAAATGTAATTTGAAAATGGCGATTGCTCCTATGCCTGGCCTCCCCCCTTTGATGCAGCCTCCCCACTGCTGTTCCCTGACGCAGCACGGGTTGCCGAGCTCTGCCCTTGCAGTCCCCAGGAACCTCATGCTCTGTTGGGGCAGAGCTTTCTGAACACCTGGTAGCGTTTTGTTGATTCATAAAGAAGCCTACCTAAATTTTGTGTCAAACACTGTGTTTCTGAGGCCTCGTTCGGCAGCAAATTGGATTGTAATCTTAAGCAGAAATGGCTTAAATGTTGTATAAGCACTTGCAAAATTCAGCAGAGTTTTGCTGGTACTTAACAGCAGTGAAATGCCTACAGAAGTAGTAAGTTGAGGTCTGGTGGTGGTTTTTTGTTGTTTTGTATGATGGTTTGTGGGGGGTTTTGTTTGGTTTTGTTTTTAAACTGAAATGGCGGATGGTACTCCACTTTTAAACTGATTGGTTGCGTAAGAAGTTTTAAGCTTTGTAGCTGCTCTTCTAGTATGAACCTTTGAAGTTGTAGAGGAATGAACCTGACTCTTAATGTTTTGGGGACTAACTGGGATGTGGAGCTAATGGCAGTGTACCTTTCCAGTGGGATTAGCAACACCCCTGTTTCTAACCCAAGGGACACTGGGCTTGAAGTGCAAATGTTTTGGCTACTTCAGGCATTCAGGAACAGAATCAGGAGTTGCCTTTCCTGTGCAGTCTCATGTATCTACTGCTCTTTTCCTTTAGGTTATGATGCCCTGAGCTATTCCGTGGAAAGTAATGACAAATGGAGTGGGAGACAGCTACTGCAAGCAAATGAGGAGAACACGACTGACATCCCAGAGGGTGGGGGGCAGCCGTACGTCAGAAATTGCACTGAACCAGGTAGGAATGAAAGCTGCTTCCAGCTCCTCGGTCTTCCAGTTGGCTTTCTTATCTTTAGATGTCTGTGTTGGAATCATCTTTTCTGCCAAAAACTTGTACTTACTAATGTTTAAGTCAATAAACATGCTTGTTGTTTTCCTTGTACGTGTGCACCATATGGGTATTGCAAACTCCCTCAGCAACTAGGGTTAAGAGGAGGACCTGCTGTCAGAGTACAAGACAATGTTTGATAGACACTAATAGCCAAATGCTGAGATCATAAGAAGCATGTCTTCTGTGGATCTTGCCTAAACATTGCGTGCAGTTCTAGCGGGGGGATGTACATAGGGATGACGTGCGCTAGTAGGATTATTATCTGAGAAATTAGTCATGTATTTAGTACAAGTACTTCCACCAGCAGTGGACCCAAAGAAACCTAGTCTTCTGTAGCTCGAAGTTGGGTTGATCTAATGAAAAATAAGGCTCAGTTCATAATGGAGCTTTTTCCTCAGGGACGGACCTTAGCAGGGCCATCTCCTTCACTCCCATTTTTATGAAACTTGTGGGAACTTAATGTCATTGAAACTGGTGCTCTGTTATATATTGTTGAAGTTGGTTGATGTATTCAGAAGCTTTTGGGGAAGGTAGGCACAAACACTTTGGTTGTGTTCGTATGCTTTGTGTGTCCCCTTCCTCAGGGATCCACCTGCAGCCAGGATTAAGGCAGGTTGGGTCGGGTGGGTATTTAACTGTAGGAGATGAGCTGATGTGCTTTTTTGAACTTGCCTTCCCTGAGCTGTTCGGGGCTTTTTGGCAACTTCTTGTCCTGGTTCCGAAAGAGCCCACCCCTATTTAGAGGGGCAGTTTCTTCTCCTGTAGTTAGTTGAAAGGACACATCACTTGCAACCCTGTGCAAAAAAACTGTCCGTGGACTATACAAAAAAGAACAAGATGGGGAGTCTTCAATTTGCATCCAATTGATTACATCGTTTTTATTTCTACCTAAATAGAGGTTTCTTTTTCTTTTTTTTCTTTTTTTTTTTTTTTTTTTTGTCCTTTCACAGCAGAGCTTGGATGTTGTTTCCTCAAAGTTAGGGGAGGGGAAAGGAAAGGTGTTTCTCCATTTTTCAGGACTTATGTAGGTTACATGCCCCAAGAGAAATCCTAACAAATACAGTTCTTGCTGCACTTCTCTGCCTATAATTTTTCCTCCACTGTAATCTTTAATAACACTTCTAGACAGATGGATGATTATAGTCTTTTTTGACCGCAAAAACTAGTGCAAAAATTCTTCTTACTCCATTTTTTTACTTGTTTGTATATATCCTGTATAGTGCAGATCCAGTCTTACGCCCTCACATCAGCGTCTGTACTAGTCTTTCCCCTACCATGCTTGGTACATCAGCACCTGCTATCTCACCATCCTCGGCTATTTCTGCTGCCTTCACCAAGTAAAGTGACCTATAGGAAACATGTAGGAATTTATTTGTGGTGTGTGGTTTTTTTCCTCCCCCTTTTCCAGAAGATAAAACAATAATTACTGAGTACATTGTGTAGTGTTCAGGCCTTTTTTAAGTGCTTGCCCGTATGGTGCTGCTCAAGGAAATTGAGGCAATTTGGCTGAAATTGTGGTGTTGCTGAGCATAATTCACGTGTGGTGCATAACCGGACCCTCGGGCGTCTGTTGTTACTTGGGAATCAGCAGAGCTTAAACCTCCTTAGCATCCCCACAGGAGATGTACCTATGTGCGTTTGGCCTTCAGGTGCTTCTCCTTCCCTTTAGTGAGTATCGGTAGGAAAATGCTGCCTGAGAAGACAATTCTTTTTCCTGCCTACTTCCAAAATTAAATTGTATAAACACCTACAGCTATAGGCAAAAGGGGGTGTTTGAAAAAGCAGTTTCACCTCATCTGTTGGGGGAGGGAAATAAAATGCCTCACTTTGAAGGGTTTTGTGGTTTTTTGCAACTCTTGGCTTTTGTAGTCCGTTGGCAGCAAACACATTTTTACATGCTAAAGGAAAGATCTTTTTTCTTTAACTGCATGTGTATTTTCAGGCTCATTTGAAAGCCTGGCGTGACATTTGTGAACTGCTATTTTTATTTTGTAATGGTTTATCCAGTGGGCTATCTAGTAGCATTTTATCATCAGAACTGCTGCAAATAGTGGGGTTTTTGCTCACTTTTCTTTTGAAACATACATTGTAGAAATATTAAAAGGGTGAAATAGACAGAATCCAGCCTAAAGACCTTTTTGTAATTTTTTTTTTTTTTTGGTCCTTTTGTAATTTTTCACTTTGAAGCTGTTGCAATTGGACTGGTAGTGTGGTGTTTTTGAGCAGTTACCTTTAAAACACACTGCTTGTTCTGTACTACGTAGCCCTGATTCACTGAACCCCGGGGGATTTTTGAGCCCTACGCTATGGCACTTGGAAATAAATCTTGCAAGGTTCCATCTGGAAGATGGCTGCTTCTGTATCAGGGGTAGCAAATAAGAGACTGTATTTCCTTTTCAAAATCTGTTCAACATAGCTCATAGCTGATGCAATGATGACGTGGTAACCTTTCTTCTAGCTCCCTCGCCCTCTCAGCGCCGACAGAGTAGGTTAGCTCTCGTGCATGCCTTGGTTAGGGTTCAGCTCTGTGAGCGACTGGCTCCAGAAGCAGTTGCGAGCTGGTGCTCAGCTGTGGATGGTGGATGGTGTGGGCAACAAAGAGTGCTCCCCCAAAAAAGGCAGGGAAAGTAGCAAGGCATGGCAGACGGATGAGGTGAAATGCCAGCCTCAAAAGAGGACACCTGTCTTTGCGAGGCTACTAGATTATTTTAGCTATTTGCTGCTGTGGGATCTGCGTACCTGCTGGTATGTTTTGACATCTTAATTTAAGCCTCATTGCTGTGAGCTCTGTTAACAGAAGGAAGCTGAGAAATGTTCATCATTTGCTCTGCCCCAATACTGTTGTTGTATTTGATTGTGTTGAGTGCTTGTGGAGGCAGAACAACAAAAAAAAAATATCCACTTTTTTTTCTGAAGAGCTTCTGGTCTCATGTCTCCTGTTCCCTTATTTTCCAGTCCTGTAATCATATGTGCTTAGCGCATCCCTCTTGGATCCCTGGTGGCCCTTCATGGGAGTATCTGGCTGTGCTGTCACGCAGCAGATGTTCTTCTGGCCTCTCCTACCATCCTCTTGTCCTTGTATCCGTGTGAAGGATGTGTGGAACTAGAGACGGACAAAAAAATTGGACAGAGGTTATTCACAAAAGAAGGATATTGTTTAACTACAACACTTGTTGATTTTGGGTTGGGTTTGGCAAACAGTTTTAGCTAATACAAAAGATGGTGAGAAATACTCATGTTGCTTCAGGCAAAGTATCACTTAACCACCTAGTCCTGTTTAGAAATATGACTCACCCACTGGAAGCCAACAGAGAGGCTTAAGATGATATAGTGTTGAGTTTTGGGTCAGGTCCATGTGCTACCAAATTCAGAGCTAGGTTTGCACGGGAGACAGTCAGAGAAACTTGCTGTTAATTCAGGCTTGGTTTATCAGCTGTCATGAAGGTGACAAGCTCATAGGCTGCATCAGGATGGGACATAATGTGTCTAGAAATTGATGTTAGAGGCGGCTTGGTTGTGGCACGCTGAGGTCCCGGTGCCACCCTTTGTTAGCTCCTCACTAGACTGACATATGTTTCCTCTGACAAGCTGTCATCATGTTCTTCCCCCGGTGTTACCGCTTCCCACGTGCTCAGTTGCTGCTTCTGCCTTGGAAAGGCTGCAAATAAAATAACAGCCCTGCTTAAGTGTGCCATTTTAAAGTCATTATCAGTAATAGCAGGAAATTCGTGATTACTGCAGAAACTAAAAGATCTTGGTATATTCATTTAAACCCTCGGGCACAAAAGTGTTTAATTTAAACAGCCAAAGAAGTTTTTATGCAATTATTTCTCACATTTCCTCCTCTTATTTCAAAAGCAACTTTCTCTTTTATCCATATTTCTCCAGTGAGTCATAGATTATGATAATGTAATTGGTAGCACTTGGCTACGAAGCAGGTAACTCTTCCAGGCTGCTTATTCTTGTTACCGTTTCTTTAGAGCTCTTTTTGTGTTGAACCACAAACCTTAAGCCGCAAAACCCAAACCACCTCCTGTGAAGTTGTGCTTGCTGATCTCTTTCCCGTTAAACACTCGGTCCCCTCTGGTTTGCATACCCAGGCAGTGAGATTACCGCAACCACCGCGGGTTTCTTGGTGAACAGCTTGGTGACCGAGCTCTGCCCGGTGCATGGCGTGGCCTGAGCGTGGAACGAGAGGAAAACGTGGTCTGTTGTGCCTTTTTCTTCTTGCTGTGGGAGAGGAGTCTCACGCTCGTGCTTTGGTGCCTGCACGGGCAGGCTGGCGTTACCAGTAAGTGCTCTCCTGGTTGATACATCATCTCCAGAGTGGTGTTTGCTCCATGTTAAAACAGAGCAGTGCAGTCCTCTTTCCTTGAACTCACCCTGGGGTGTGGATGTGCTGAAGCACAGCCTGAGCAGGCGGTTCTCAGCCAAAACGGTAGCAGCCATCTCTGTGCCAGAAAGGAAACCATCTCGTCACCCTCACATGTGCAAAGACTTACGCGCGTGCTCAGGTTTAGGTGGTCTGGGTTGTCATGCCCAGAATGATGTCCAGAGAACACACGCGGTGCATGAGACCTGTGTCTTTACCTATAAACACGTTGCTAGTGCTAGAAGAGGAACTGTAGCAGAAGAGTCTCTGCCCTACAGACCTTCAGCCTTTCAGCAGAATAGAGATGGGAGTGCTGGAGAAGTTAGTGCACTTATGCAGCTGTAAAACTCACTGCAGCGTGATGAAATTTGGGGCTTCTAATGCTCCTTGGTTTTCTCCGAGCTGTATGTTGTCTTTTGGTTGATTATCAGCATTGTCTAGATAAAGCTACGTGGGAGATCATGGCAGTGGCAGAAGTGCCTAGCAGATCCCAAGATGGTAGCACAGTCTAAGATAGGCTTCTGTGCTAGAAACAAAGTGTATTAAATGAAATACTCAAGCATTGAAGTGTTTAATGAGTGTAATAAGTGGAGTTGTCCTGAGATCCCAGCTCACATTCATGCTTCCATGTGTACAACAGCACTGTCCATCAGCGCTGGGGAATACGTGTTTCTGGGCAGCAGAGTCTGAGTTGTGGGACTGATACCCATTCACATCGAGGTCGGAGAAGACACAGAAATTAAATGTGAGTAAGATGTGCTCGTTCTTTTAGTGGAGCCTTGATATTTGGGTGTGGAGGGTGATGGTCCGTAGTTAACATGGACTTCTCGCCTCCTGGCCTTTGTACCTGGAGATACGGTGCCAGGCTTGGACTCTTTCCTTTTTGAGCATCCTTCTGCTTTTTGCCTCTGTAAGATTCAAGAAGTTGCATCTTTACAAGACTGGGGTTTGCTTTAGTGGAGTGGGCTTGTGGATGGGAAATGGGAAGACATAGAAAACAAAATTCCTCTGGAATTTCTCTGGAAAGGTACTGGAAGTAGCTGCTGGCAGAGTGAGCAAGACTGCTCTTTCTCCACCACTGCCAAGTTGAGGAAAGCCGCCTTCACAAGTAGATATAATGCGCTAGTAGATATAATGTGAAGAGTGATTTTTTTTTCTTTTTTTTTCTCTCCTGTCTGAACCAAAATGAAATTTAAAAAAAAAAAAAAGTTGCTTTCCCTCAAGCAAAATTAATTTTTTCCTAGCAAAAGGGAAAGTAAAAATTTGTTTCTGCCTAGCAAGTTGCAAAACCTTGCTTTCACTTGTGGAAACATTAGAAAAATAAATTACTGTAAGTTTAGTAACAAAATGTCCTCGAGGAATATAAAAAAGACATTCTTCCCTCCCTCAGCTGTAACAGTTTTGTGAATTAGACAGAAATTTGCTCGAACTTCTGCTCCCACGCTCTGCTCCTGCCTGTTGATCGCTCTCTTCCACCCTCCCCCGCAAAAAGAGAAGACTTGACAGAAGTCAGGAGTGTGATTCCTCTGGAGTGAAGGCTGAGAGGGAGGAGGAGCAAGTAATGCTCAGCAGGCACTGTCCTCTCCTGCTCAATGGGGGCGGATTGCTTACGCCCTGGTAAGGGTCATCCCTCCATGAAGGCAGATGTCAGCAGGTACCGTGAGGCTGGGGCTCGGGAGACAGGACTGCTCTGTGCCATGGATGCTGCATTGCAGCTGGGTGTCACCTACGGGCGCTCTACGGGCAGATAATGGCCATGTCCCTTTCTCTCTGCCCCTCCTCCCCTCACTTCTCACCTTGGTCAAAATGGTTTTGGTGCCCAGTATCATGGTGATCCAAGGAATTCCAGTTTCAAGGACTCCAGTGTACTGTCACTCACTTTTATTTTATTTTTCCCCCTTGGCGCTTTGCAAATGAAGGTTGTAATTTGTCCCACCCTGATACAGGAGTCCTGTTCCTGGGGCTTGGGGTCCACAGTGCTAAAACAAAAGTCTCCCCACAGCAGTGTTTTCTCCTGTAGTAACAGCTCAGACCATCAGTTCTCGTGCTTTGGGAGCAGGGGTCACAAGTGATGTGCCGTCGCTTTGAAAGGCTCCTCACACCAAGCAGTACAAAAAGGCTTTGTCAACTCCAAACCTAAAGCATTAGAAAACTGTGATGTTGGGGTTAAAACCTCAGAAGTAAAACACATGCTTGTTTCTTCCAGGTTTGTGTGCTGGCATGGAGCTGGGTTATCTTCTCCTACAGTCAGGAAGGAGAGATGTTCTCTTGATGGGAACACGAGCTGAAGTTGTGGTGCTGCCACCTGGCCCCTAGAGCTGAGGCTTGAAGAAACAAACACTGATGCCGGCAAAGCTCCATGTCTGACACCTGCTTTTTAACTAAACATCATTTTTGACTAGGCTGTGTGCCCCCACACTCTGTATCTCTTCTGGGTGAGGGGAAAATGTAAGGCAACCATGGGGTTTGAAAGAGCTTCCTTGCTGGGTCTGCCTTCTTGTTTTTTTAGAAATACTGTAAATTATTTTCCTTTTCACCCGTGTTTGCCATGGGCCACGCACAAATGCATTAAGTGCAGGCTGTTACAGTGTTGAACTGACAATGCATATGCCCGGCTCGCTCACCTGTAATTATCTTTTGGGGGGGGTTGGTGTTTTGTTGTTTTTTTTTTTTTTTTTTTCTGGCAGCTGGAGTGTCTTTCTGGGGCCAAGTTCAGATTCAGGTGAAATTGCCTCTGCTATTTACAAGCCTCCCATCCTACGTTTAGGTAGGACAGGCCTTGTTGGACACAGGGGAGAGCATGACTTGATTTTGAACACAGATGTTCTTGTTAGTCGATGTCAGAGAAGTTGACCTATGAAAGTTGTAAAAAGCTGCAAGGGATACTTAAAGATAACTTGCAGATGGTAGAAAGTATTCCACTTGGTTATTCATGCAGCTGTTTTTTCGGAGGGTATTTTCCACCTGTCTGGTCCTTGGAATGATTTCTTGAGCTCCAGAAATTTTCTGCAAACTTTTGAAGAATGTCTTTTTCTTCTCTCAGTGGAGTTAGATTATCTTCCCC
>NW_009648550.1:224897-266475 GCF_000708025.1 Charadrius vociferus | reverse complement strand
CCCCCCCCCCCATCTCATAGTGAACTAGTATGAGAATTTATTTTCCTGGCTGGGAAAACATTTAATCTTCCTGGTGGCGGTTCCAATGTGAGTGTGCCACCAAATGTGTGGCATTGGGGGCAACTACCAGGGACCAGCAGACCTATCAGGGAAAGGTTATGCCAAGAAATGTTTTTAACAGGGAGGAGCCATTTACATTGCAAGAGCTGACCACGGGAGTGGAAAACACAGCATCCTTCAGAAGAAGGAAGGTGTCTTTCTCAATAATACTCTCCTATCGCATGGAGAACACCAGCCATGAGATGGATGTTAGTGAGCTGCAACGCCGGAGCCGTGGGAAGCCCGGTGGTGTTCTCGTGGGTTGTGCCGATGTAGCGCACGTGAACAAGCTGAGAGGTGGAGT
The DNA here is from genome assembly GCF_000708025.1 of Charadrius vociferus. NCBI lineage: Eukaryota > Metazoa > Chordata > Aves > Charadriiformes > Charadriidae > Charadrius > Charadrius vociferus. The sequence goes on along the minus strand of NW_009648550.1, from coordinate 266,072 downwards.
GGTGTCCTTACTGCTGTGACAGGCAGCGAGGTGCTGGATGCTCTAGCCCTGCCGTGGGACCGCTCGCCCTGCGGGGAGGTCACTGGCAGCCTGGCGGTGCCACTCGCGTCTGGGCTGGCCGTACACGCACGTACATACGGTGCTCGTTTGCTGCAGTGTCAGAACAATTACCCTCGGGCTGGGATTTGGCGCTGCGAAGTTCCTTGCCCTGGAGTTGCTGTGTGACTTGGTTTTGCCGCTTAGTTTATAAATGTCTTCAGCTGCTCTGGAGTTGAAGCCGAGCAAAGCGCGTGTTTGAATCGGGCTGGGTTGTGGCTGTGGGGTTTGCCTTCTGGGCCGCGTTTTACAGGGCCTTGATCTGTGGGACTGTTGGATTGCAGGGTCTCTTTGAAATAAGAGCTGGTCACAAGTGCTTTAGGACTTTTTAGTCATCTAAGGGGGCAGGAGCCCAAGTGTCACTGAGTTACGGTGGTATATAGGTGAGCAGATTCCTTAGCCGCTCCGAGGCAGGACCTGTTGTGTACTTACAACGCAACTATACCTGGACCACAGGCCAAAAAGGGAAGCTCAGAACAATTGGTTTTTGCTGGGTACTTAAAACTCTGATCTCCAAAATCCTGCAGTTCCCTGGAAAATAGGGCCCTCTCTGCACACACAGGAGGCCAGTAGCATTCTTTTTGCTGAAGTTTTGCTGGTATTGCCATGCGATTATGTGTGTGACTCCAGGAGATGAAGCTTTAGGCAGAAAAATAATATAAGCTCTGTGATTAAAGTCAAGAGGTGGCAGTGCCATTTCCCAGTTTATCCTCAGTGTGTTCTCTTGCACTGATAAAACAAAAGAATTTGAAAAAGGAGGGGATCTAAGTGGCAAAACAACAAAGTAAAACCCAAGTCCCGAAATCAGCATCACCTCAGCGGTTTGTAGGCAGAGGAAAGGGAGTGAAGTCCTGCGAGCCCATAGTGCCCTCGTCAGAAAGCTGCTGTGTACTTGTGCAGAATACATCACTGCCTATGAATCAAACAGTTGTAATTAAACCACTACTTGTTCTAATAGAAAAGAATCTCATTAGACCCATTGGCTCCTGGATTATGACTACTCAGCCTCCAGCCTTCTGCATTGCAACATGGCCGAGATGTGCACCGATAGTCTGCAAAATCTCACCTACTGGGACTCATTTGCTTAATTGGTGATACTTGTGATTAGCATGTTCCTGTTGTAATTGTTGTTTCCAGTGGAAATTACTGTATTGTCATATGCTAGCTATGCAATAAGGGTCTTGCGGAGTGCTTACGGAAGATTTGTATGTCATGCTGGGTGTTGAGTGAAGAATGCCAAAGGATAATTGACTGTTGCTACCCAAGAAGCATGTTAATAGTCTTGAGAAATTATGACAAGAGAGGGGAAAAAAAAAAAAAAAGGAATGATCCTGTAGGGAACAAGGAGCATCTTAACCTGTACACCTGCTGCTATCAAAGACACAGGAGGACATCATTTGAGAGCCAGTCAGAAGTGCAACCCAATTTGCTCTTCCCAGTATCCCATTTATCAAGTCAGTGTTTTGCTTTAGGCTGCCAGTGGGCTTTACTGACAAAACCTGAAATAGGGAATGCTGGTCATGGAATTGCCGGCCAGGGGAATTTAGCAATAATAGTGGTAGGGAGCACACTGCTGCAGTGCCCCTATAAGGTCTGCATCTGATATCTTGAGGAGATCGTTTGGTGCAGATCAGTCCTTACTGGTTCAAGCCCCTGTTGCCCTATTCATCCCTGTCCCTCCAGGGGCATGGAAGCACCCACAGCAAAGTAGAATTGCCAAAATCCAAACCTTAACGTCTTGTATTTCACAGCATTTTGCTAACAATAGGCTGCTTAGTTATTTAGTTTTTGAAGTACAGCGCAAGGGCTGAGGAGAGAGAGATACTCAGCTAAAAACTAGGAGCCATGTAAGATAGGCATAGATAGGGCTACAGCTTCCGATCTCTTTTCTCTTTATAGTCTTCATTTGGGCTGTAATGAAATTACCCACCTGCAACCTGTGAGCTGAATATTGTCTAGATGTGAAATACTGACCCTCATGCTACCAATCATGGTGAGAAAGCTTTACATGCTTTTACTAAAGATCCTTTTTGGGCCCGTGACTCGAGTATGGCCCGTGCAGGCATTGGGATGCATCCCTGCTGAAAGGGGAGGGCTGTGCAACCACAGAGGGATGTTCTGGTCATGCCCACATAAACCCAGAGGAGGAACACATGTGGGAGAGCAAAAGCAGGAGGGCATCTGTGCTGGTAAGCTGGTTTCTCAGCTGAAGGGACATGGAGCTTAGGTGACCTGCACCTGCAGGAGCTTCTTATCTCTGTCAGAGACCAAAAATACCCTTGTGGTCATCCCTGAACTCAAGCCTCTGGTGCCCGAGGAACTGCATACTGAAATGCTTTGCCTGTGGGTATCCTGGTCACGGTCTGCTCTGGAGTGTGCTGAGTTTGAAACTTGTTCTGCTGTTTACGTAGACTTGCCAAAGAAATAAAAAATAGATGTGGCAGAGTGCTTATCCAACATAAAGCTAGTCTCTTTTATCCCCGTCTTAAGTTCTCGTTTCCTTTTCAAAGACAGTGATCTGTCTGGGTAAAAACACGGCTTTCAAACTACAAGCTTGTGGGATTTCCAGTCTTATGTGATGGAATCGTCCACGGTAAAAATAAATGTATTTTTAAGAAGAAAGGAAATACAAAGTGGAGCACAGCTGTTTTGCAGTGGAACTCAAATATTCCTTGGACCATCTGATGGATTGCGTTTGCATATGTAACTTCATGGGGGACAAACATTTTTTCAGTTATATCATCTCTAAAGGAGCTGCCTACTTTATCTCTGGAAAAAAATGCAGGTAGCAAATATCAACATTCTTCAGCACAAAGAGGGAGAAAATATTTTCCTAAGTACATCATCAACCAGTTACTACAGTTATATAGCAAGAACCCATGCTTAGAGTAACAGCAGTGGAGGGGGGGAACCCTGTGTTCCTTTTTATGGTTACTTTTTCCCCTCTGAAATAACTTTAAAATGTCCAGAAATTTTCTCACTTTTCTTTTTGACATCTTTTTTTGTTTGGTTGGGGTTTTTTGCTCTTTATATCTAGAGGAATGAGACTTGCTTCCTTGAACTTTTTGCAAGCTTGTGTTGCTCCTTTGGTTATTGTGTGTTGTGGAAAACGCAGCAGAGAGGTTTAAAATACTGAAGAGGGACCATTGCTTCCAGATCTGTGCATTTGAAAGGTGTTGAGAAGCAAAGCAGGACTTCAGACATGAATAGATATCACATCATACCTTTCTGAATTGGATTTTATTTCTCTGACTCCTGAGGATGCCAGGCTGCTGTAGTGCATCGCTCTAGTAATCTGAGAAGTCGTCCGTGAAGCCCGAGACCTGAATTTCTAAGAAGGAGGTAAAAAAAAAATTGTCGACTCAGACTTACTCCTTTCTCTTGGAAGAAAACGTACTTAGATTTTTCTATGCTGGGCATGGAAAGTGGGGCTGTTGTAGATTTTTGGGTTGGTAGCTGGGAAGAGCCATTGTGGTCCTCTTGTTTGGTGATGTTGGTCCGTGCCAACGGTGGCCTCTTGTCCTGCTGGTCTGCTGCAGGCTCCCTGTGGGAAGGTGGGCAGCCTTCTCACTCCTGGCCCTGCTGCTGGAGGGCGTCTGCGGAAGGGAGCAGCAGACTGAGGTGCTAAAGACGTGTTTTCTTGTTCTGGCTCTGGTGTGGGTCTGCTGGGAGATGTGGGTCGGGTCCTCTCTGTGCCTCGGCAGCAAGACGGCACAGCTAATACTGACTGGCAGCGTAGGGCACAGTTGGACTGTGCTGATGAAAAGCACAATGTAAGGAGTTATTACCAATTCAAAATCTGCAAATTACAAGCGATTGCGTTCATGATACTTTTTGGACCATCTTTCTGATCAAATCAGTGAGTGACGCTTACTTAGCAGATGTAAGCTGCTCGATGCAGCGTGGCCTCGGGGCATTACTGAAGTACAAATAACGGCTCGCAGCTGTAATAAAAGTAAATGTGTAGCAGATGTAGATGTTCTAGATTGGCCAGATACCAGAATAGTTTGGGTTTTTTTACATACCTGAATTATTCTTCTGTCATGGTAAATGCAAATTGTCTACTTAAGCATTTAAAAATATATTGATGCATTTTTGTAAAATGTCATAATTCTCCCCAGCATCCTATTTCCACCAAGCTCCTATTTTGTGAACATACTTCCTGCAGCATTTTGTTACGCTGCTGGTTTCTCCCAGAGCGAGTGACAGCTGGCTTTTTAAACCATTTCGGAGCTCAGAACAGATGCAGGTTCTCACAGGGCTGCAGAAGTCCGCAAGCCATGGCTGCGCTGTCGCGCAAACACAGATTTTGGGAGGAGGACTTCTGAATACTTTGTTCCCTGCCTCTTGACAGTAGAGAGATTAAGTAGTCCACTTAGGTGATGTAAGTCCGACAGGCTCTGCTGAACACTGCTGGCTTACATCAAGTGATGGTTTAGCGCTTGGTGACACACTGTTTTCAGTGTTCATTTGTGTGCAGGTAGGACAGATCCAGGTCCCTTGTGCAAAACTGGAGCAAGGAGGGTTTTCTGTAGGACCACAACAGGTATTTTGGGCACATCGTTTTCCCCTTCCTAAAGCAGTGGAGGGACACGGCAGCAGCATCTGCAGCTCTGGCACATGGTGATGCCTCTGGGCTTTGCTGGTGTGGGGGTTTTGTGCATAACCAGCCCATCTTGGTCCATCTGTCATGAACCCAGGGCACCGAGTGGCCAGCAACTGAGGTTGAGTGCTCTTTGGCATCTTGTAGACGTATTGACCTCCTGGTCAGGCTTTTGGTGGTTTGCTCACCCCATGTGCCTTCCAGCAGCTCCTCCAGTTTGTGGTCCCTGTGACAGGAAGGGACGGTGTGTGACTTGCAGAAATCTGTGTACTGGCTTTCACTTGCACACTTGTCAAAAACGAACACATACTCATAGTTGTGCAGTACCATAAAATCAGCCCATATATTGAGGTAGAGGTAGAAATTGCCAGTTTAATATTCGAGGCTTAAACAGTAAGATCAGATTCTCGGGTTTTTGGAGGTTGTGCATAGCTCAGAGAATTACTCCACTGTATTTGGGAAGGATGCGGTGGGGGGGTGGGAGGCATTGCCCTTTATGTTTGTATTTTAAAATCAGGAATAGGAAAACCTCGGTGGTCTATGACAGCAGGCTAAAATTTTGTGTCGGTGTCGTTCCCATCTCCTGGGCCAGGCTCCGAGTTTACCTCTGCTGTGGCTCTTCCTCATCTTTTACAAGAGTGGCTTTTATGGCCACGGAAAGGTGCCTCAGGGTGGTGAGGTGCAGCTCTGCCGGTGTAACTGTGTCCGCAGCCGGCGCTTCCCTGGTGAGGGGCCACGAGCCGTGCCCCGCCGGCCTGGGCACCTGGTGCTGGCACAGCCCGGGGACCCAGCCCCTGCTTGAGATGCCTGAAAAACATTGCCGTCACGAGATTGAAGGCTTCTCAGTGCTGCATGGCCTTTCGTTTAACACGCAACCACTGCCAAAGTGCAGGACGTAGCGTCGGCAGGGTTGCTCGTTTGCAAAATGTCACCGGGGATGGAAACACCAGTACGTTGGAGAGGAAGGGGTGGAGAGAGCTGGATCCAAGCTGAGGAGCGGCCGCGCTTGGGCAGGGACCTCTGGAGAGTGGCCTGGACTGGAGTCAGCAGCCAGAGCTACTTAGTCTTAAAGATGAGGACTGACGGAACTGGGGTTGTTTAGCCTGGAGAAAAGGAAGCCCAGGGGAGACCTTATCGCGCTCTACAGCTCCCTGAAAGGAGGGTGTAGTGAGGTGGGGGTCGGTCTCTTCTCCCAAGTAACAAGCGATAGGACAAGAGGAAACAGCCTCAAGTTGTCCCAGGGGAGGTTTAAGATGGATATTAGGAAAAATTTCTTCACTGAAAGGGTTATCAAGCATTGGGCCAGGCTGCCCAGGGAAGTGGTTGAGTCACCATCCCTGGAGGTATTTAAAAGATGTGTAGATGTAGTGCTGAGGGACATGGTTTAGTGGTAACTTAGCAGTCCTAGGTTAACGGTTGGACTTGATGATCTTAAAGGTCGTTTCCAACCAAAACAATTCTATCGTTCCAAATGAGATGTGATGCAGGAGAGAGCTAAGTAGAGGGACCACCAGCCCTGGGGGCTGTTGCCCCTCTGTCCAGACCCGCTCTGCTGGCAGCGGGAAGGTCCACCGTTGTGGTCTTGCCATCTCTGCCCAGGGGAGGCATGAGCATCTCAGATGCGTTTTGTCGAAGGGAGCCCACCAGGAAGCTGCCCACCCATGGCCCGGACTGGGCTGGGGGATGATCAGGAGCAGCTCTCCTGCCAGCACCCCTTCCTGCAACATCAGGCCTCTTGAGGAGTCTTCCACAACATAAATATATAAATTTTATCCTGTTTTAAAGTCTCTTTGTGCTGCCAGAAGAGTAGAGGGAGTAAGCTTGATAATGGAGAAAATCAGGGCAAATAGTTGTAAGCACATGCTTTAAATTTCGGCATGTCCATGGTATTTTGCAGATTGAACATGAATGTGTAAACGAGGGCCTCAAGCCTTAATTTAAATTCCAGTGCCTTCAGGGGTGAAAGCTGATGTAACTCCAAGATCTGTCCCAGGACAAGTCTTTATTAGAGTTTCTGTTTTAAATTTGTTATTTTTGAGCTATTACTGTAAAAGAAGAAAAAAAAACCATCTGGCCTCATGTTACAAACTGGATTTTTGTTGCTTGTTTTTCAATTCTTGCCAGTAGTAAGTATTTAAAAATCAAAGGTCCAGATTTTCCACTGATGTAAATTATTACTAGCTTCATTGACTTCATTGAGTTTATACTAGTTTTAAACAACTGAGGATCTAATACAACATCCCAAGTCAAGATTTAATACAGTCAGGATGGAGTCTTTATCATCTGTCATTTGCATTTTAAGCAGTGCTTAATTGTATAGTTTTTATACACAGACACGTGCATAAACTCACTTATGCATGCACAGAATAATGGCTTTATATATTAATGCTGAAACAGTTTAATTTAGTGCACAGCAGTGGGTAAAATAAAAGTATTTAATTAAAATGGATTTTTTTCATGGACTGCATAAAGAATTTTCCAGATTAGATATTGGTTGCCCATATGTGCAAGTTCTTCATTATTTCCATGCCATCCATATTAGGAAACGGAGAGATGAGTTATTTTTCTTCCTTGAAGCTCAGGCAGAAGGGTGGGCGGCTCCTTCGTTGCCTGGTGCTGGTGGTGAGTGACCAGGTGGTAGGGAAGAGAGCTCCTACTTTGGTCCTGGCCCTCCGGAAAGATTTGCACTCATGATGGGATCTATGGTTTTTCGTGCTAGGTGTGATAAAACCATGCAGAAAGAGAAATCTTCTGTGCCGCTCTTACAACCTGAGTGGATGAGGTTTAAGGTAGGAGGTAAGAGAGGTAAAGCAACTGATGCTCCGGGCTGGTGCTCCACACATAGCGTAGTCACCTGCTTTGTTGGGGTTTTGGCTGCAGTTTGCAGCATGGAAAGCTTCTCTGTTTCGTGTTTGCTCATCCAAAGTTAATGGGAAGTTTTCAGATTTGTTTTCATTTCCATCCCAAATTGCAGAATTTTAGGATATTGTCAAATATCCTTTAAAGACCAAATGGGACTGGTGTTTCTCTTGGAAAAAAAGTAGCAGTTCTGGGGGAACCATTACCCCAGAGTGCTTCACCAGATGTCCGGCTGCTTCTCTGTCAGGTCAAGCCTTCTCCTAACCTGTGCACGTCCTCCAGACTGATCTTGTCACTGTGCTGGTGGCTGAAGTTAGTGGCCAGGGAGTGCTGCGGCTTTCTGTCCCCACCAGCAGTCTCAGGAGCAGAAGGTGTCACCCACCCATAGGCACAAGGCCGGATGAGGAATCTGCCAGGAGCTTCAGAGGTTACTTGCACAGCAGTAGTTGTGCATCTCTGCTGGGGTGGGGAAATGCTTTGGAACATACCCTTTTCTTGAAAATTATGTGTATATTCATATGCATAGATAAAAAGAGAGATGGGAGGAAAAAATGAGCAGTCATGATCATTGTCGTGTAACCAAAGACAATTTTGAGTCCGCAGCCTGATGAATGCAGAAGCAGTGTTAACCCAGGCTTCTGGTGATGGACACGCAGGTGCTGATGGGCTGAATGACCATTTCTAATTAGCGCTCATTAGTAGTCTCGGAAGAAACTGACTGGAGAGTTAGCTTCTGTGCTGATGACTGTGACTTCCAGATGACCTGAGCACTGTGATGCTCTGTCCCTCCACGGCTTGGCAAGCTATCCGTGCTCTGGCTGAGTGACATTACCTGCTGAAGCATCCTGGTAATTACCCACCACACCAGTTTCATCTAGTGAAGGGCTGTTATTAGTCATGAGGGAGAGATGCTGTCTTCCCATCTCTTAATTGATGGGAGAAGAAAAGGAAAGGAGGAGGTGATAATTGTTTTCTGTTAAAACAGAGATAATTACTGCTATAGAATTCCACTAGGAAACAAAGCAGCAATTAATTATTCATCGTCACAACTCAAATGTGGATCGGCAGTCGTGGTTCATGGCTTCCTCTGGGCTGGGTTACAGAAGGGCAGCTGAGGAGCGAGCCTTCGCCTCTGGTTGCTGGGGGAGCCCTGGGCTTTGCCACCCGGTTGCATGGATGGCTCCCTCAGAAGGATGCTGTTTTGGGGTCTGGTGGGGCAGCTGCCAGCAGAAGCTAAACCTATTGCTTCATAAAACCTGACTGCAAGCCGAGTGCCTTAGGGGAAGCCTGCCTGTGTTCATGGTTAAGACGTGGCCTTATCCATGTGACGCAACTGGGTCAGCATGTCTGAAGAAGGACCCTGTCGTAGGAAGAGGGGGGGCTGGTCAGGCTAAAGGTCAGTCTGATACTGTCTTCTGGCTCCATCTGCATTCAGTGCACCTTCACAGGGTAAAATGCAGGAAAAGTGTGCGATGTTTTTACCACTGGGATTTGGGCTGATGAACTGAGTGACGCTACCCTGGTGTACTGTGGCATCTCCCAGTAGTTTGCTGTGTAAGGAGTCAGTGACTAGTTTCTCTGTATGAAATAGCTCTTCGTGCTTTATATTCTCTCAGAATTTGAGTGCTTTCTGAGCCCTGTGCGAGCCTTTAGCATCTGCAGCCCGGTATGGCCAGAGCTTCACTGCTGAACTGTGCCTGTTGTGAGGATGTCTCTCTGACAGGGAAAGAGGGAAGGAATAAAAACAGCTTTGCTGTGTGGGGGCGTCAACCGGCAGAGATGGTCTCACACAGCGAGCAGGAGGCCTCTCTAAAGGACATCTTCTAGGGCAGTTGGTCGCTGCGAGGACCCTTGGTAAGGCTGAGTGCTGGATGTAGGGATGCAGCATCTTTCCTGTAGCCATAGCAACCGTTAGGAATGTGGTGGTATCCGCCTGGGAATGCCAGCAGTTAGGTGTGGAAGAGAGGTGGAAATGAGTGTGGTTTCAAGACCAGGCAATGAACTAACCCATAGTAATACAGGTGAACTGGGCAGAGACGAGTAAGACACGGTAGCATCTGGTGCGAGTCCCCCGATGGCTGTGTTGCCAGGGTCATTTCTGGCATGCCTTGGTGTGCCTCTACACCCATGACCGGACTCCTCTGACTGGGTGGTGTCCTCTCTTGTTGCTTATGTTATAGATTTGTTGAACTCCTCCTTGAAACTGCCCACATGTGGTTCAGGAATCCCTGTTGTGCAGGCAAGGCTTTTGGCACTCGTCTTCCTGATTCAGGTGGGACGATGGGGGCTGGGTTTGCCCCTGCTCCTCTCTGAGTGGGTGGCACACCAAAGCAAGGTCTGGAAGGCTGTGCCCCAAGCAGTGCCAGCATCTACAAGCACTCTGGCAGCCCCCTCAAAGCTCCGAGGGGTGGGGAAGGGATCGGCAAGGAAAGCTCCGGAGATCAGTGGACATGGAAGTGCATGTAAATGCCACCACGTGAACTGTGTCTTAAAGTGAGATTTTTTTAATACCTACTGAGCCTGAGGCTCCTGTGGGTAATGCTAAGCCTCCCCTTTTCCCCCGTCCCCTTCCCCGGTAACCAGGATTACAGATTTAATCAGGATGCAGGAGCTAACACATACTTGGACTGGGCGATGGAAAGTTCCGCTGAGGCACCACCGCTTGTGTGCTGGGGGGAAGCCGGCCATGGGGAAATCGAACTGTTCATGCAGCCTCCACGCTTGAATTAATTTTATGTTCCGCTTGCACTTGGGTTCCTCCTTTTGACATTTCTTTCCCCACTCCCTTTTTCTTAAAAAAAAAAAAAAAAAAAAAAAAAAATCGAAGTGAAGCTTTTGTTAAAAGCCAGTGCATCTCCTTCCCTACCTCCACTTCATCCATGTTGGATGCATTTGGATTGAATCACCGCCTCCTGGGAAAGACTTGCAGGAGTATTTAACTTATCTTCAGTATAGAATTAATAAACAGGTTAGCACGCAGGAAGGTGAGAGAGGACCCAGCAACTCATAGCTGAGTATGTGTATACGTTGTTACTAACAATCTGCTCTGCCGAGTTTCCTTGAAACTGTTTGGTGGTGTTGGGGGATTGCTGGAGGAGACTTCGGTGCGCAGGCACGCGTGCATCCGTGTTCCCAAGCACACGTGCACGCAGTATTAGTGCATAAGTCTTGTTTCCTCTGAAGAGCAAATTGAACTGCTTTGCCCAGTAAGTGACAGTGCCAGTAAAGATGGGATTGACGTTTCCTTGGCAGATTTTTCCATGTAGGAAATTCCCTGCTGTTTGGAGTCTATAAATCAGGATCAGATGGCCTTTTAAGGGAGCGTGCTGTCATTCAGTGTTTCCCATCCTATTTTGATTTTGCAGATCCTTGACATATTCCCAGTGGAGGTGCAGACTTGCCTGCAGCAAATTCAACCAGAAAAAGAAAAAGGCTCGCTTTGCTTTCGCTCCTTTTCCCAGCCCTGTTAAAGCAGGCTGTGGTCGCACGGAGCCCTCCCCGGCCAGCAGATTACAAACCGCTGGTTGCTCAACCACTAATCGCTGAAGCACTGGTCCGACCACGGGCGCAGGACTGCCAGGTGAAGCCCAGGCATCCCTTTTGGGAGGGATGGGGGCCACGCAGCGGTCCCCTCTGGGCACCCTGCCTATGAACTGGGTGCAAAGAGGATGCTGCAAATCCCCGCTGAAAATCAGTCGTGCAGAGGGGCGGTAGGGTTAAAGCAAAGTCTGTTGCCTAATTTCAGAGAGAGATTTGCCAGCAGATCAGGCTTAATTTACTGTCTTAATTTTCTACTCCCACAAGACCAGTGGAAAAACACATCCTTTGTAGTTTATCGGTAAAACTTTGAGAAATATGTGAACTGTTAAAATGATGTTGCTGTGAGCGTTAGATATATGGAAAACTGAAATAAATAAGAGGTTTGTGCTTGGTGCTTTGAAGGTAATAGGCTGTATTCCTTGTCGAGTTTGTTACTCTGTTGATTACTGTGTAGGTGCTGTAAATTGCAGAAGAGGGAGGTTATATAGCATACAGTACTGTGGCATATATATCCCTTTTGGAAAGGAGGGGCTGTGGGAGGTTCGGGAACCGTTTGGGTTTATGTTGCCTGTCTGACAAGCTTCACTGCACAGCAGCAAAGTCTGGGGTTCTCCGGTCTGTAAAAATGAGGTTGACTGAGATTTGGGATAAACAGAAACTAACTGGAAGGTAGAGCCTGCTTCCTGCACGCTGATTGACTTACAGAACCTCAGGTGTTGTTGTCAGTGCAAATTCATCTTTATTTCTTGATACGTTTAATGGCAGGCGTGATGTGACAGCCCCGATCCTCTAAATCAGAATGCTGACACAGGCAAATAGAAACATGTGGGGATGTTGTGTAAATGTCTGTAAACTGTTTCTGTAGGGGTGAAAATAGTTACAGAAAAGTGAAAATACTTCCCTCTGTTGCCTTTATATTTTTTCTCTTTTTTTTTTTTTGTGAAAACATTTCATTGTTCTCTTCTGTGATACCATTTTGCTGTCAAATTTACTTGAATTTTAAACAAAATACATTTGCCCACTTTTTAATTTTTCCATAAATATACCCGAAATCCTTGAAAGTTCCTGCCTTGTAGAATTTGATTGGGTTTTGATTGTTGGGGTTTTTTTTGTCATTTAGCTTTTGGTCTAAGTATACTTTTCCAGTATTTCAGAATTTCAGTGAAGCAGCAGGGATGTTACCACACGGCCAGTGATGTGCTGCTTGGACAGGATGCCCAGGTCCCCCAGCTGTGCCCTGTTTGCAGGTGGGGTTGCTCCAGCAGAAGCCATACTGGGATGCGCGATGCTGCAGCGTATGGCACCCTGCATCTCGTGCACAAGGACTCTGCGTGCGTTTCCACAGGGTGGAACTGGGCAGAGGGGTCCGGTCCAGCATGGGCTCCATCCGTGGCAGCCTCCTGCCCACAAGTCAGGACTTCGTCACATCAGTGCTGATAAAATGAGGCCAGGTGCTCCTCGCACCATGACGGCCGGGAAACCTCAGCGCCTGCTGTGACCTGTGCCTGCAGCTTCGTGCCAGCCCGTAGGCTCTCCCTACCAGATGCTGGACACCCACTCCATGGTTTGGGTGCTGTTCTGCTTTGGATGATGAGCCTGCAGACCTGGGCTTTGGGGCTCTGGGCGGTTACTTAGCTGAAAGGGTGTGCTGTAGGCAAGTACTCACTGCCGTCCTCAGCTTGGTGACGAGCAAAGGGGCTTGGAGAGGGCTCTCCACCGGAGTGCTGTTTTGTGTGCCGCAGCTCTTACTGTCGCACATCTCGATGTGCGGGCATGATCGTTCCAGGTATGATGCAGCCTCTTCCCAGCCTTGGAGGCTGGAGCGTCCGCTCGGGAGGCAGAGGAGCGAGGCCCGGGCTTTCAAAGCAGTTCACCAGCTGCAGACTCCCATCTGCAGGTCGAGGACGGCTGCAGAGAAAGCTGTGTTGTTTAAACCCTTTTTAGGGGCTGCTGAAGCACAGTTGTCGGGCAGGCTGCGAGTTTCTAAAGCGGGAGATGAGGATAGCTCCATCACAGTTTTTGGACGGAAATACTTCTCTTCCAACATTGGCTGCAGCTAACAACTTTGGAAAAGCATTAAATCCTGAAGCAATTAAATGTATCAGCAAAGTGGGATTTTTTTTTTCTTTTTTGAGATACTTTGCCAGCTGTTGTTTATGGAAAAAAAAAAATCTAAATCCTTTTTGTGGGAACTGTTTTTAGGTTTCTTTGTGTTTGGGGCTGATTTATACATTATGCATTAGCATGGGAAGACAAAATATTTATTTACCAGCATGAATATTGAGAGGAAGAATAAGCGGGGATCAGTGAAAAGTGCATATGGATAGTTTTGCCAGCGATACAGAAGAACGTTACCAGTATTAGAAATGGTACAAAAATTAAATTGTGAGGGAACAATAAGACAATTAGATGTCTTAAAAATCACTCCTTCATTTGCATTTAAGAAAAGTATATTTAAACCAAGTAGCTATCCCCATGCAACAGCTGACACCTGAAGAAGACAACCTGCTTCAGTGATGTACCGAAGCACCTCTGGGATGTCAAGCTTTGTGTGGGGCATGGGTTACTCTGGTTATTCCCTTTGTGGTGGTAGAAGTGTCGCTGCTGGAGCCGGTGTGACTCCTCTCCTCCCAGTCCATGTGCGCTGGGTAGGACCACCAATCCTCACCTGCATTGCACCCCATTGTAGGTGGGTTTTAGCTGTGGGAGTGTGCGGAGTTTGCTCTGAAGGTGTTTTTCCGGGAAGGGATATGGACGGAGCATAAAAGCCATGGTTAGATCAGAGTTCACCTTCTTCTGCCTATGTCTGGGTCACCCCTCTGCCTGCAGAGCCTTGTGCTCCTCACTTGCTAGTGCATGAAGACATCAAAAGTCCTGTCTCTTCCCTGGATTATCAGGACTAACAGCAGTTCAGTAATTCCTCTGTTGCTGGAGGAACTGGTTTCATGGAGCCCAAAGAAAGAAAGGGGGAAATGCTGAATGTTTTGCAACTGGCTTGGCTGTTTGGAAGAAACCAAGCAGGAGTGAGTTTTCTTTGCTTAAGTTTGCTGAATTATATTTTCTGAGATATTTCTTTTATAAAGCGCTGTTCTGAGAAATACATGGTTCTTTTATGGCATTCCCTTTTCTTTTTGCTTGCAATGAAAGAATTTTGATTAGAGCTCTTGGTAAGCAGCATGTCATTGTTTTCTATGAGGCATGCCATAGGAATAATGCTGCTATAGAAGGAGGCCCCAGACTTGGAGAAGTTAATTATATTGCTTGCTGATTGCAAAAAAATTACCACCAAATGACAGTTTATGAGAGCCGGGCTATCTTAGGAACAAATGGTGTAAGTGGGTTGGAGCACTGCAAAAAATAAACAACTCGGGGGAAAATAAGTCCTTATGGTTCAGAACACTAGCTTTGAAACAACGGTGGTCGAGAAGTGACTTTTTCCCGGGGAGCAGGTCCGTCACCGCTCCGGCAAGCAGCTGGCATCAGCTGGTGGGGCAGGCAGCTGGAGGCTTGTAGCCAGCCCCACGGCGAGGGACCAGGGCCACGTTGGCAGCAGGTGCTGGAGCAGGCAGCTTCGCTGAGCTTGCAAGGAATGGGGGCTCAACCCACATGCAGAGCGGTGTTGTTTCCCAGTGAGATAAGTCATGCGTGGCTTATTATGGGACCTCACCTGACGCTGTCATCTAAACAGCCTCAGCAACTTGGGTTTTAGTTCCTGGCCCTTAAAATGCTGTGTGTGATATACAGCACTGCAGCAAAGCTCTAAAATCTCTCTCGAGTTCCTGGAAGTTTTGCCCTGGATTTCGGAATCGCCGGTGGTGGTTTGAAAAGTTCACGTCGGTGCTGGGAAAGCACCTGCAGAGAGGGGGGAGCATGGGAATTCCTCCTCCTTGCTAGGGATGAGCGTGCACCCTGACGTAGGAACCTTCCTGCGTGTTGGGAGGCAGTGGCATGCCTTCTTGAGCTGGAGCTGACTGGGAAAACGTTGATGTAGGGAGAAAATCCCAAAACCCCATCTGCTGTTAAAATGTAGCTGCATAAGTTCAGGGTCATTTGCAATAGCAGGCAACAGGCCCAACTCAAGAGTTCCTGGGTACCTTGTGCTCCAAAGGCCACATGTTCTCATCACAGGCTAAAGTTTACAAAGTTTCAGTGTTTAAAAAAAACAATGGTGTTTCTCCGCAGATGCCCAAGAAGAAAAACAAACAAAACCAGAACCTCAGGACTTGGCTGGAAATTATAACATGAATTTGAATGAAATACAACTTACCAGCAAGCAAACCAAGCTATGAAACCTGTGAGCAATGTTTCAACGTGATGTGTATTAAATAGATAAGTTGTAAACCTTCCTAAACAGAATTGCTGTGGAAATGAGGGCTGACCTTTAGCAGTTGCAGAGTAACACCGTGTCCCGTTCCCTGGAAATGCTGCAGGAACACAGGCAGTAAACAGCGATAATTAAAGGATCACAAAGATTGAGGATTTCCAACGTTTTGCAGCTTGGCTGGAGCACTAGAACCAAAAAGACGCGGACGCTCGGGGTGGTTAGGTCGATGTATTTACGGAGGAGAGGAGGTGAAAGCAAAGGAGCCACGTGTGCCCCTTCGGTAGAGAGGTGGCATGGGACAGACTCTCACAGACTGCCCGGCATACACAAGGTGGCTGCTGAAGATGTCCCTGTTGTGTTTGGTGGTGCTTGGCCATTTCACTTCGTTTCCAGGCAGGTTGCATGAGGTGCCTGCTGTTGGCCGTCTTTTCTCTGACTGTGGTTTCCCTTGTCCTGTTCTCACACTAAATAACAATAAAAATACCTGCAGAGCTGCACTCGGTCTAGCAGAGAACACGGGGGAGAAAACAGCAAACCCACCTCGGGTTTTTTGCCCCAGTGGAAAATAGAGTGGTTTTTGGTTCTTTGAGGAGGACTCAAGTGAATCGTGTCTGGTCGGCAGGAAGCACACGGTCAAAAGCAGCAAGGCCAGAATCCAGAAGGTTTTGTGACTGTGCTTCTAGAAAGCGTTACTCAACCCACACCATGCCCTGAAATAGTAATGTTTTGATAATGTTTTCGGGGTAACTAAGCTGGGAGTGTGTATAACTATTAAAATTGTGAATGCCAAAAAAGGGAATCCATGCTAAGCTCAAAAATATGGACTCATCATTTAATTTGAATAAATGTTACCATTGTAATTTGGTTTTGTTGCACTGTGCTATAGGCTTTTTGGCAGGGATTTCATGGGAGATGAGAAAACAGCAGTCCGTTTAATAAGATGGTTCCCTCAAGCCTTTTTGAGACTATTCTCTTAGTTTTGCCAAAGTCTATGTGATGCATTCTTCAAAAATCCATTTTGGACTCTCCAGCCTCCCAGTGGAAACTGCTCTGGAGGGTAAATGCAATGTGGGACAAACAAGATCTGCACATCTCCCTGTGACGGATGATTAACTGTTGGTCAAGCTGCTGTGGGACAGTCTCTGCCCCCAATGCTGTTGTATCGTGCCGGGATGTTGCTCTCGCAGCTGAGCCCAGGCTTGGACAGGACAGGACAACAGCTGGGCCAGGCAGATGTTGCCAGGGTGTCCCTGTTGGTGCTTGCATGTTGTCCCTGGTCAGCCCACCCAGGACCTTTTGTTTGGGTCTCTTGGCAGTCGGCAATGGAGAAGAAATGCCTCTGGCATGCTGAGGCTGATGTGAGTGTCTGCACGGTGGTCGGGGCCACTCACCCTGGCTGGCAGTGTCCCCGAGATGGGACACCCTGATCTGGCCCTGCATGTATAGCATCGTCCCTGGTCCTGTCCTGCTCCCTTGCTGGGGGGGTCCCCAGTTGCCCCCTCTTCTGTCTTCTGCGCTGGTCTCGTAGGACCCATTCTTACCCACAGAGGGGGAGCGTTTGCAGTTAGGTGTCAAACGGCAGTGTGTGGTTAATTGCAAAGTAATTAGTACATTGGCACGACAGCGGGTGTCGCTTCACCCAGGTGCTGCGAAGAGCAAGGCTCAGATGTCCCTGGTCCCCATCCGTTCACCAGGGCTGTGGCAGGGAGTTGTCCCAGGGTGCTGGAGATGGGCCTCCAAAAACCAGGGTGAAGAGCTGTGGGTTAAGTCTACTAAGAAAGGATTTGCCCCTTAGCTAGTTCCTGCAGTTCAAAGAGAAAAAAAGTAGAAGTTCTGGCCATTTGTGTTTCAGTGGTCGTAGTTTGTATCATCTATAGTAAAGTCATAATTGGATGGGGTGGGCTTTGAAATTAGGACTGAGCTAAACACTCCCAAAGTTTTCTTACCTTCACATATGGAGACCAAAGCCAGACAAAATCATTTCACGTCCTTGAGCACACAAAATCAGTTTATAGCCCTTACGTAAGGGTGTGTCATAAATGCCCCGGACGGAGAGGATGATTAAAAATGCAGAACCCTTTAATAGGGGGAATTTCTCAATTTCTCTGAGGGAAATAAAACCACAAGGGCATTCCCTTTGCTTGGATTTTAAATTAACTCAGGGTTTAATTTGTTGCATTCATTTTAGTTCATCAGCTAGACGAGGGTGAACTCGGGTGGAGATACGTCAGAAAATTAAGCTTTACCTCTTAGAAAAAAACGCAAAGCCTTACAGCTGCCATTACGCAGGAATTATAAGGTTGGTTAAGGTGGGGGAGGCGGGGGGGAGATTTTAAAAGCCAGTAGATCTGTTATTTGCTTTCAGGTTGGGGAAACATTTTCAAGCTCTTTTCTGGAACCATGAGGACTCAGGGATGCTTTTTGCTTGTTTTGGTGGTTTTTGTGGTGGTGTGGGTTTTTTTTGTTTTCTTTTAACTGCCTTGTGATGAAAATGGGTGCGATCCTCCAGTCGTGTGGGATGGCACAGAGCGAGGGCTGCCCAGGCAGTCCCATAGGGCAGGACGGCACGCAGCTCCTGCTGCTGCCTGGGGTGAGAGGTGGGGATGGGGACGTGCCTTGGCACTTGGCTGAAGGAAGCCAGGACCACGTGTCCCCTGAAGAGCCATACCAAGCTGTTCAGAAGCTGTTGGAGGTTAGCACCCAGTGGGTTTCGGGGCTGGCTGTCTGGGGAGGGGTTCTGTTTGATGGGGGAAGTCCCTTAGGTGCTGACGGCTTTTATTCTGCAGAGGCGAAGGAGCCGCGTTAGCAGCTCAGCTCTCGCACCTGTAGGGTGAGATGAAGAACACAGGGAAGCTGAAGGGCACCTGGGTGTCCTTTGCCATTTTCGCCCAGTTCTCCCAGATTTCGGTGCTGGGGGTACTGTGCATGCAGCAGAGGATGCTGGGCTCCAGTGCTGAGAGCCACAGGCATATGGCAGTGGTAGGAGAGGTTTCCATGGTAACCTTTCAGCAGCATGACATCACCAGCACTGTCACATTTAAGCTTTTCAAGGCTTTTTGGATTTCGGGGCTTACATAACTTCGGAGAGGTTAGGCTGGGGCTTGGATCTAATCAGTATTCAGGGTCTTAGTTGAATTAAATTTTTTAAAAAAACAAACCCAATCCAAAAGCGGCTGAGTTGGGCATCAGGGCTGGGGCAGCTCCTGGCCGGGCAGGGGCTGAGTAATGGGAGAGACGCACCCTACGATGGGAATAGCTGGGGTGATCCTTGCGGTGGCTGGTGTCCCCGGTTTGGATCTGCGAGGCTGTGGCCCTCGGCCGGCACAGGGATGCCGGCGATGGGGGCTTTGCTCCCCTCCTCTCCCTGGCAGGTTGTCACCCTACTGCAGCCAGGCACAGCTGGGTCTCGGGGGACACAGGGAAGGAGCTGGCGTTGTCCATGGGAGTCGAGGCAAGGAAATACGTTCGTTTGAAGGAAAGGGGGTTGGACGAGCTTTGTGCTGTCCCTAAGGTGGTGAAGATTTCTTATGGAGATCCTTTTGGGGTGAAGACACCATATTGGCCCTAATTCAGCCATGCTGGGGGTCAGGAAGTAATTTGGATGTACACATACGCTTGTGTAGGTATGTAGGCATTGCTGTGGTCTACTGCTCTGAAATGATGTGTTAGCACTTCCGAGCAGCTCTTACTGCAGCAACAGTGTCCCTAAAACATTCCCATTGGGGCTGGGTACGTCCTGTTTTGACCATGGTATCGATGTGCAATGGACCTGGTCGGGTCTTGCTTGCTTGAAGTACAAACTTCAAGGCTTTCTGGTCAACTTGGAGAGGATCTGCAAGTACTGGAGCCTTATGCAAGTCGGAGCCGTGCTGGGCTGTGGGCAGCTGTGCTGGGGGCAGAGGCAGCTGCTGGCACCGCGTGGGCTGCGCTGCGCTGTGCTGTGCTCTGGGAGCTGCGTCAATCAGCCAGTCACACAAATTGCAGTAACGGGAGCACTTTAAATAGCTCTCTTGAAAACAATTCCATGAAGTCATCCTGCTGCCTGTAGGTGCTCTGCCCAGCTTTGTGCAGGGCTTTTGATTTAAGCCTCCTGACAGAAGGAAACGTTTCGCTAAGAAGAAAAAGCAAGAAGTTTGTTGTTGTCCCTTTTTGCTTCAGTTCACATCTGTGCCAGCATCCCTAAAACAGGTACCCAGATGGCTGGTACCCAGCTGTGTCTCCTAACGATTTTTGTAACAGAGCGTTCCCGTGCGATTGACTCTAATTTTTACATTTATCCTGCTGGAAAATGCTGTGCAGCGCAGACAGCAGCATTCAGCATTTTCCAGCTGCCAGTTTATTCCTAAATCTGTTTTGGGAGTCAGTTAAGTGAAAGACATGAGTTAAAAAGGTATTAGCAACACTATTAGTGTTTCTCATCTTGTTAAGAAGTTATTCTTACCTAGTTTGTGCTTCTGATCAGAGTGATAAGTCTACAGAAAACACCCACCTTTATAAATAATCGTGTATGGGGTAAGGATCTGGCTGTCAGAGACTATTCTGTGAGCGGTGGCGTGGCTGATGTGTGCAGCAGTTTGGGGAAAAGCAGGAAGAATGAACACGTTCTCCTCCTTGCATCTCACCAAAGACCTGGCCTGGGAGAACACTTAAACGTTTAGGATTTTAACAGGGCTTCAGCACATGCCTAAGTAATTTCTAAGGCTGGAGTTTCTTTGAAGTGCCGTCGAAGTCAGGGTGAGAATTTAATGCTTTTGAGGGGAAAACCTGGTGCGTTTGGTTGCTTTTCAGCCCTTGTGTTGCCTTCAGTTAATGATCTGAATACTTTCGAGAACCCTTTCTTGTGCAGCTGTCAGAGGGGAAAAGATGATCATCCTTGCCTCTGCCTTCTGGTAGAAACAATGTGCCTCACTCAGTGTGTGCAACTGGTGCGTTTCCAATGCCTGACCCCTCCTGCTCCCCAGCCTCTCTGCTCCAGGATGTATTTGATATTTACTTTTTCACCCAGTTCATGCATGAGCAGTTCCACGGTTCATATTGTCTCAGGGTCTTCTCCAGCACTGACATGGATTTACAAAAGCAAGACCGTAAACTTCAGTATCTAGAGTGCCAGACAGGCATGAAAAATAAACAGGCTGATTTTCGGATATGCTGGGGACTTGGTCAGCTCCCGAGTGCCCAGCACTGAGGGGACTGTGGTGCCTAACCGAGGTTTTAGAAACCTAATGTTATTCACCCATTTTTCACCATTCATGCTAAGCTATGGGCAGTCAAAACTTGCACCCCAGATACTCAGCACAGGTAAAAAGGAGATTTATTTTTCCTGTCGATGTAGAGCAATGGAAGCGTGTCCGGCTGTGCGGTAGCAGTGATTTTGCTGTCCTGAGAGGTACCAGGCGAAGGCAGGGCAGTGGTTTTCACATGGGAGGAGGGTCTGGGTGGTGGAGTCCTCACTTCTTTCAGAATAAGGCAGTTTGTCCTTTCTACATTACTTCTCTCGCCAGGCTTTCCTGTCCGCCTGTGCCTCTGTGGAATTCCGTCTGTCCTGACAGTGGCTGGGAGAGCACTAAGAGCGCACTAATGAAGGACTTGGTTCATCTTGTTCTGTAATTTCCAAATTGGATGACAGCTGCCTGCTGAGCCAAGTTTTTTTTTTTTTTGCTCGGAGCAAAAGAGAAATCTTCATCTTGTTTCTAGCTTTCTGTAATACTTTCTTATTAGCTGTTTGTATCCACTGTTCTGCCAAATGATTTTTCATATATGTGTACCTAAGGAAAGTGCACTGCGGTTTTCTGTTAAATGCAACTTGAGTTTTTCTGAGTCTTTCAAGACTGAAAATGTCTTGCAGGAGATTTTGAAATAATATGGTAACATCTAGTGAGGCGATAAACCCTATAGATAGTGCAGAGAGTCTTGGAAAGATGCTGGATTTGTTTTAAACACAGTGTAAGTGCTCCAAACTTGGGGTTCCTGATTCAGCATTCTTGATGTTAATGATTTACAGAAATGAATGGCAAGTTAGTACTAGGTTTCTCTAGAACAAAAGATTACCTTGGTCTGAAACGAGTGACTTATCTTGAAATCTGACTGACTGGAGGTACAGCATGGAAATGAGGGGAAAAAACTGAAATCCAGTGTAAACCAGTATGCCAAATCCTTTGCAGGGTCTGGAAGGTTTTCTTGGGGAGTAATACACAGCTGACAGTCCTCAGCTGGCATGGCTAAATGCTTCTTGGGGGGAAAGGCAGCAAAATCCAGCTGCAGCCACAGAGGAGTGATGTGGTGGTGATCCACTTTCTGTGTGGTGCGGGATGCACTTCAGCGTGTGAGGTCTGGTGGGGGGGGACCTGCAGGAGGCTCGACTATTGCGGGCCCTGCAGTGTGAAGGAAACCTCCTCTGCCTTCTCCAGAGGGGCACTTGGTTGCGTGTGTTTGTCGGGCACGTTTGAGGGGGCTGTCGCAGGGGCACCCCTGCCCTGGCACAGCAGGATTTCCCTGGGCACCAGGGGGTCTCCCGTCACGGACTCTGCTGTGGGAGCTGGGCACCCAGCCCCACTCAGTTCCGGAGGTTTTCATCGCACCTTTGCGTAAGACTGCTTGAAAGAGGTACTCAGGAACTCTCTGCTAATTTATGCTTCTCTTTACACCGCGCCTGAGCAGTTTCTAGTGGTCTCTGCTAGGGTTTGACAGCTGCCTACCTCCCAAAAGGAGGCACAGCCATTGCCAGCAGAAAGCAAACAGCACGTGTCAATCTTTTTTGCAGTCTGCAGATATGCGTTTGCTGGTACTTTCGCAGCCACTCTCTGGAATAATACCAGGCTAGTTGTGTGATTTCCTGATGATGCTGAGGGAGAAGCATGCCTACCCCGCGCGGTTGCTCTCTGCCCAAACCCTGGTTCTGATTCCACTCTTCTCTTTGTTTTTGGTGGAAAGTATTTGCTAAGGTCACCTACATCTCAGTAATGGCTTCAGTCTGGAAGAGGGTAGATTTAGAACAGATATTAGGAAGAAATTTTTCACTATGAGGGTGATGAGGCACTGGAACAGGTTGCCCAGAGAAGTTGTGGATGCCCCATCCCTGGAGGTGTTCAAGGCCAGGCTGGATGGGGCTTGGAGCAACCTGGTCTAGTGGGAGGTGTCCCTGCCCATGGCAGGGGGGTTGGAACTGGGTGATCTTTAAGGTCCCTTCCAACCTAAATCATTCTGTGATTCTCTGATCTCTGCAGCAGGTGCATGACAGTCTCTTGGTATCACTGTGCAACACCGAGACCGTAAGGAACTGCTCACTTGGCTGGAAGAGAGTAGGATACTAAAGACCTCTCCTGGTATAGTTTCTCCCAGCTGGATCCATAAGCTCTTTTGGCTGCACCTGAGCTGGCCAGCTCTGCCTCCGAGCCACAGAAGTGGGGCCAGGGCTTGCCAGGGCTTCTGGCAGCTGCAACGGTTGAGTGTTTCTCCTACCCTATGCATTTTGGGTGTTGTTGGGTTTTTTTTAGTGGGTTTTTTTTTTTCAACAGGAGCCAGCACAGAAAGCCCTAGCAAAGCAAGCCGCTTTGTTTATATGCTTTTGTGTTCACAAACTGTTCAGCTGCACGGAGGGATGCGGCGGTGGTCTGAGCGCTGGATTGCGGCTGTCCAGCAAAACCCCTCAATAAATGTGAAACCCGGCAGGGATGTCCCTTTTCCTGTGGCGGGAATTTAGCCAAGCTTCCTGCCTTGCAGATGGCCCCTGGGACTAAGCAAGACATTGGTGTTCACTTAACCAGAGTATTTTCATCCATGCAAAATGGGTTGGATACCTACTTTGCGTTTCCCCACTGATGTGAGTCAGAAGTGAGCTGAGGGGGGGGTGGGGGGTGGACCCTGATAGTTACTTCTTCCATCAGCATCCACTAGAGTGCCGTGTCCTCCCACTGACTTGCCGTGATGGAGGGGCTTTCAGCATACCTTGGCTTCGCCCACTGCCATCTTCACCGGGGGAGGGAAAGGCCTTGGGGTGTGAGGCTTTTTATCTTGGCATGTGTCGTGCTTCACACTCCTCCTCCTCCCTACCATTGCAAAACCTTCACGGAGACCTTGCTGAGTGCTCTTCGGATGCCGATCCCACTCACCACGGCTCCTCACCCCAGATTGCTGTCATCTTGTAGACGTTTTCTCAGAGCCCTTGTGCTTTGCTGCAGGTCTCTTCCTCCCGGCAGTGCCCGTCTCTGGATGAGTCCTGCTCTTGCCTCCAGCCATGGCCTCCAGGGTGGTGGGTGTATCCGATCTCTCTTGCATTGGCATGCTGGTGTCCCTCCAGGCCTGTGAAAACCTTTTCAGAGAGGCTGTTATGGACCCTGGTCCCTCTATTTCCTGGACTGTTGCATTCATTGATGCTTTAATTATTATCTATTACAGTGTTAGCTTTTGAAGGATGTTTGAAGACCAGCTTGGTTTAAAGAGAATTGTTACCCAAATGATTAGAGTAGTAAGTACAAAAGCATTTGTCCCTTTGTCAAAGAGGAATGAAGGGTAGCGTTGCAGCTTTGGGGGTTTATGGAGTGTTACCTGAAGCAAGGTGGCTTTTAAGCTTTTTTTTTTTTGCTTTTTTTTTTAACAAAGCACATTTATTTGTGTACGTCAAAAGATGTGTCATCTGGAAGAAGAGTGTCGTACCTAGAATGATTCATAAACCAGATGGCATTTTACTGCCTATGGAGAGTTAATCTCCTTATCTGTTTGTCTTTTACCTGTAATTGCATATGAAAGGCAACTGTTATTTTAAGGAAAAATGATTAAAAAAACCCCACAAACATTTTTACTTAACTAATATCATTAAAGTCCTCATACAACATTTTGATTTGCTAAACAAAAAATTGCCTCTGACACCCCTCTTTAAAAAGTTGTCCATACAGATAGCCAAAAGGCTGCAACCTTTCCTTTCTTCAGTAAAAGATTATGGTTCAGAAGATCAGGCTGAAAGAAATCTATTTTTTTTAAGGAGTGAAAAACGTTGCAATTGAATAATTGCATCTGCCTTGGTTTGAACGTGAGGACACGTATGTTCACCGAAACAGATGTCAGTTTTCACCTTTCAAGGCCACCGCTTTAGGAGCCAGCATCACCCTTTCATCCTGTGCCAGCATCCTCCTGTGGTCCATAGAACTGCCAGTGTCAGGGGCAGGTCCCAGCAGGGCTGGAGGCTCTGTGTCCCACCTTGTGTCCTGCCTGCTTGTGTGTCCTCTGCTTTGTAGCACTACAGACCCGGGTAAAACCAGAACGCTCTGATCAGTCTGGTTTTGTCCTTTCTGGCCTTTTCCTGCTGTTTTTTGAAAGATGCAGTCAGGGTCTCCTTTTTTTCCCAACAGGTTTCAGGGGCTGTTGCGGATGGGTGAGTTAGTTGAAAATAGCTTCTTGTCTTGCAAAGAAGCTGGAGTAGAAGATGAACGGGAGCCACATTAGCAGACCCTAAGCCTTAAGAGAGGGACCTCTCTGCAAGAGACTGATGGCAAATGCTTGCTTATCCTGCCAGGACAGGGTGGGCTGGTCCTGTAGTGTCGTATGGTGCGTCTCTCTTAAACTGCCCTGAACTTCAGTGAGTGGGCGATGCCAGAAATCAGTGCTTTGGTATGGTTCACTTACAGCTTTCATCTGATCTTCTGTTTTGTTCGTATAGTCTGTCTGCATGCCTTTACTGACATCAGCAACAGTTTGTCACTCCTGACAGGAACATAAGAAGGAGTAACTTGGGAAAGAGCCAGATGGATTTTATTACGGCCTGGACATCCTCAACAATATTGTCTGGTCTCTGGTGATTTCCCAATCCTCACAATTTTGTTAGTGATGGAGCAGAGAGAAGACAGCTCGACTTTGAGACGTGGTCTGAGCTAGTTCTTCTGGCATGCAGACATCAGTCTTGGTTTTATGTGTAAGCTGAACGCGTCAGATAGCCAAAAGGAATAAATGCCCAATCCAAAGTGTTGGCTTTTGGGCCAGCGTCCATGTCGCCCAGCTTTGGGTGGGTTCTGGAGGGTGATTCAGCTCGCCTGTTCTCTTTCCACTGAATGGAGAGCAGGGTCACTGTGCAGTGCCTTAGGGGGCACAACAGGGGGAAAGGATGAGAGAGAAAAGGCAAAGAATCACAGTTGAGCAGCTGTGGGGTTAGGTCTTGGTGCTTTTGTCTCAGAGCTAGCATTCATCCCTGGGTGCAAGCAACACGTGTGGTCAGAGTGCCTCCAGTGGACAGTGAGGCTGGGTGTCTTGCTCTGTTGTCCAGAAGGCAGGGGGAGGTCTGGAAGCGAGCTCCTCAAAAAGCACCGCATGCTTCATCTGTGCTCTTCTTGGAGCTGGGGTGGGGACTGTCCCCACCGCGATGCTTGTGTCACGGTGAGCAGGCGAGGGGAGGGGACCCCCGCCAGACTGTATGCGTGCTGCTAGCACACTAGTTGTCCAAAGGTTTGTGGACATAAGGTGATTTTACGCCGTTTCTAAGCTCTGCGGCAAAGCAGGAAGGGAGTAAATGAATCCCGCTGGTAGGATCTGCATTGCCTAACTGCGTGGCCCTAAAATTCTGCCCTCCTGCAGAAGGAGGCAGGCTGGAAACAATTTACTGGAGGAGTTCATCAAGTTTTTTTTGGTCTTGGGAATGGTCTTTTTTCATGCATTTGTTAGTGCCTTTTGTACAGAAGTCAGAAGGCACGCGGTTGGGAGGTGTCATGAACTCAGAGGAAGACTGGGCTATCGTAGGGATGAGCACAACAGCTTTAGCACCGAGATGCGATTCGGAGCACAGCTTCTGCACGGAGGGGAGCGAGTTCTTCAGCTGTGTCACGAGAAGCATTTCCAGCAGAGATCAGAAAGTGTTCATGCCCCAGCCACCAAGTCTAATGAGACCTCGTTAAGACCACTCTGTGCAATGGTGTCACCACACTAAGAAAAAGTAATTCAGACTGGAGCGGGTAAATGGGAAAATACTGGGATCAGCAGGGGACTGTGAAGGCTCAAAACAAGAAAACACCACAATGGTCTTGTTTGGTTCAACCTAGTAAAATAAGCACTATTTTTAAATGCACAGGGGTAAACTCTAAACTGGTGGGCAGGGCTGGCACGAAAACCAGTGGATATAAATTGGCAATGAATAAATACAGGCTGGAAACCAGAAATTTCTAGCCACGAGATGGGTGTTTTGGAAGACCTTTCCAGAAAGAGTTGTGAGGGAAAACCAGACCAGTCCCAAACTGGGACCAGTGATGTCCCAGCTGAAATCCAGTGATGTGCAGGAAGGCGCTGCAGGACTGGCCTCACACAATATCAAAGAATGATGTTTGTATAGATACCTAGAGACTAGAGCCCCAGCGCGTAGCAGCCTGCATGGACACATGGCTGCAGGAGTCCCTGCCTTGCAAGCTGAGGGGTCTCAACGACTGTATGGATTTTCTGTCATATTTTGTACCTGAGCTGTGTGGCATTCCTGGGGCAGCAGGAGTCAGCGCCAGGATCTTGGTACTCCGGTGGGAAAGCATTTCTTTTCTGTTTACTGAAGTACCATAAGGCAACAAAGATGAGTGCAGCTCCAAGTAACCCCCATCGCTATGTAGGCTGGTCACTTCACATGCTGCTTGTGCTTAGTTTCCAAGAAAAAACATTCTTTTTGCTTGCAGTTCAGGGTCCCATGTGCTCACCCACGTGTTGAGGAACAGCTTGCAAATCATTATCTGATTGGCATCTAGCCATTAAACTTCCAGTGACCTGCCTGCCGATATTATTTTGTGCGCTGTGTTCTCCTGACATATCTCTGTTGAGCACGTTGTATTGTTTTCGGAATAAATATGAGGGTAAACAATAAAAACTGAAAACAACCGCCAAGGATGGAGGTGAAACATAAACTTTGTGACTGGTGTTGGAAATAGGATCTTTGGTCTGGCTGCCCTCTCTGGAGAGGACCTGGCGTGTTTGAGCAGTGAGCAGTGCCAAAACAAAGCACACTTGACCTTTGCCATCCCTTGATGCCAGCTTAAAAGGCATTGTGTGCCGAATCCAGCTATTTTTGGTTCCTGCCCCGCAGAGCGCATGCTGCAGGTGAGCATCGCAGGCTGTAAAACCATGGGTCTCCTCCAGCTTTTCCCGCTGCGTGGTCTTCTCTCGTGCTGTCCCACTGACTCGTCAACACAGATGTGTGGCTTTTCCTTCAGGATTAAGGCATGAGTCACAGCAGCAGAGTTTACTATGAAGTCTGTGCCATATTCCTAATTAGTATATTTAGGAGGTATAGAGAGCTTCTGCAGTGGGCCAGACCAAAGATTTATTTTACCTGCTGTCCCAGCTCCAGCACAACCAACAGCTCTTCAGCAATTGCATCCAGATTGTGGTGTTTAATAGGCAGTGACAGGACCTGTCTCCCATGAATTAGTCTAATCCATTTTTTAAATGAATTTCAACTTTTTGGTCTCCACAGTCCACTGAAGTTAAATAACAACATAATCACTGTTAACAATGTATAAAATGCTGAATAGTAGGGAGATTAGATGGCTTTGTGTGTCCCATAGGGCACGTTAGCTATAGGACTAGCAGCTGAAATCAATGAGCAGAGCATGAATTTTGCAGTTTATCATCCCAGCTTTGCCACTAACCAGCTGGGTAAAACTGGGAGAACGCTTTTGCACAACTGTTTTGTTCACTGAGAAAATACAAGTTGATCTTGCTGTCTGTGCAGGACCAGGTCTTGGGTGAAGCCTCTTCATTCTTTCGTGAGGAGTGAGTACATTGACCATGGAGCTTTTCTGTCCTCGTGGAGCATCGCAGCCT
This sequence comes from Charadrius vociferus, assembly GCF_000708025.1. NCBI lineage: Eukaryota > Metazoa > Chordata > Aves > Charadriiformes > Charadriidae > Charadrius > Charadrius vociferus. Next base: position 237,870 of record NW_009648550.1, on the reverse strand, counting down.
GTCCTGGATGCGGGAAGGTCTACCCTTTAAAATGCAAAGCCTTAAGCGAGCAGACGTGGCTATCTCCGAGGGAATCGAGGGTTGTTAGCAAATAACTCTGATGTCTGGGAGTTGAAAGAAAAGGCAGATTGGTATCGCTCACTGTTTATGTGCTCCCATGGCAGGTGAGGGTGGGCAGGACGATAGGATATAAAACTGTAAAATGCACAGTAGGCAGGAAGTGACCAGAAGCAGAGGTGTGATTTGTGAGTGCTTTTTATATCACTGGTGTTTTTCTGGTTTTTAAGAGCTGTTGCTTTTTTGCTTTGAGTGATGGGACCTTAGCAAAGAGTTTGGGGATTCCCTCCATGGCCTGGTGTCAGGGAGTTCATTGCATGTCACCTTGTGTATTGCCTCATTAGACAGTTTGACAAACACTGAAGTACCGCTTAAATGCAAATTTTGATGTTAGGGAGTTGGCTGGGTTTTTTTCTCCCCTTTTAAACAGATCTGTTGTTAGAGAAGTTTCAGCCGGATTTGCTCACCGAAGTCCCTGAAATGTGAATGGCTAAAACTTCATGGATCCCTTGAAAGTGTTTCCAGTCCCAGTTTAAATGAACTCATTATGTTTCAGCTTGGCAGCAGTAAGAGGAACGATGGGGAAGAGGGGAAAAATCTCAGAGTTAAAAGAGATTTCAAAAACACCTTAGGAAATGTTCCCAAACAACCACAAACCCTCCCTGGGGATCCTGTCCACATATTAGAGAGCTCCAACTGCATATATCAAACAGTTCAAAAAGGAAAACTTGGCCACTGCAGCTCTCGGATGGAAAGAAAGCAGGCTGCGATGGAGTGCCAGAAAGTCTCATCCAGCGCAGGAAAAGCCACTGCTGTGCTGGGCTGACCCAGTCACGAGTCAGGAAGCCTTTCAGGAAACTAATAGGAAAATGCATTAGGTGGGGATAGTAATACTTTCCCCATGTATCTTGCAAGGACGTTCTGCTTTACAGATTAATGCTTTCCCTATGGCTGTTGCAAGAATATTCTGCTTTATTGATCAATCCAGCCTTGCTGTGGGAAAACAGTGTTTTCATGGCCTGTGACACAGTGTCGTAATGTACTTTGGAAAGAACAGTTGCTGTGGTGTGCGATCTGTGCTAGTGCAACTTGGTGTTGCTCCATCACCACCACCTAGAGAAACCTGCACAGTGGCCCAGGAGAACAAAAATCTGGTATGATAAAGGAAAAAAGAAAATGCTCTACCTCGCGCAAGCAGTGGGGGAATTGCCTGGTGGCAACTGCAATAGAAAGTGGAAGGATGGTCATTTTTAAGGAAGAGCCTGTGCTTTGTATCACGCTTGACAGTATTGGGTTTTATCTCTAAAGGAGAGACAGGTTAGGATGTGATTAAAGGAGCCATGGCTGTCATGATGGACAAAACATTGACAGCAACTTTGCTGTAACTGTAGAGCGCCCTCAAAGAAGGAGAACTTTCCTCCAGAAAGCTTTTGAGGAGGCTTCCAGTCTGTGAAGTCAGTAATATTTTGAAACACGTGCATTCTTGAGTTCTAAAGTGAACTGGCCTTTAATTCTGTACATTTTCTGCTTGGCATCTGTCGTAGTGCTGCAGCTTGCCTTCCTTCCAGCTTGTGCAAGAGCGCCGGTCAGGATTCATTCCTTGCACCCGGATATGTTCTTGCTCTGGTTTGGTTAAAAATATTGCAGGGAACTTTTTTCAATGCAGTCAAAGCATACAAATCGAGATGACTTTCAGTAGTTAGAGGGGGCCAAGTCTTGCTCTCAGTCTCAACACCAAGTTACGGTATTGACAGCAAGCCAAGGTATTGGTCCCAGATTACCATCAAAGTAGCTGAGAACTGGAATGGGGGTGTATCCTCTATCCTTTAACTGTGTGACTTGGATTCCTTGTCCCAGGTCACCTCAAAGGGGTACGAAACTCTGAAGCTGTGATGTTCCCAGTTTGCATGGTCAACCTAGAGACCAGCCTTGTTTTGCTATGTCTGATAACATCTTTATTGCTGTGGCTGCAACTGGTCTGACGGAGGGAACAGCATTCCCAGCTACTCGTTCCCCTATTCATGCCCTCCAGCAGACAGCTGTCTGGCACATTTTTGCTAGATTTTATCAAAAACGGGTCATCTGATGAGGAGACTCTCTCTGATGTCAGTATACTGGTGGTCTCCTCTTCCAGGGAGTGAATACCTGGCAATGGTAACCTGGTCGTGAGCAGCTGCAGCAAGATGTATAGTTGGGAATTCAAGCATACTAAATCCTCCCTGTTCAGAGGGAACTGTTTTTGCAAGGCTCCCTGCTGGAAGCCCCAACCCCTGTAAGACTCCAGGTCTTCTCCTTTCCCCCCAGACCTTCAATGCGCTTCACATCTGATGAGGGTTCCTTGGGTGCCTGGTGCATCCCAGCTGCAGCTGTGCGAGATGGCCCGGGTGAGTGTGGCAGCAGAGGTGGTGATGGAGGGCAGCCAGGATGAGCTGGTGAGAACCTGCTCCCAGCTCTGAGCAACCAGAGAACAAAACTCCAAAGTTTGTGCGGGGCTTGCTCCAAACCCCACTGCAGCCAGTGGAAAAACTTCCCTTGGTTTCAGTCAGCTCTGGCCAAGCCGAATTACAGGAGGGAAGTTCAAAGGCGGCGCGCTGAATAAATTCAGGGCTTTCAGAGCAGGGAGGGAGGCATTTAACAAAATCATTTACTTTTCCATGAAAGCACTGTGGTTTGAGTCCCATAAAATCAGGTTTTGAGGGTTTTTATTGGGGTTTGGACAGGGTGGGGTGGTTTCTGGTATAATTCTGAGCCCGGTGGAAACATGAAGAAGATATTTTGGTGTGTAAGTCCGAAATGCAAGCCTTGCTCCCTGCCATGCCTGCAGCTGCCCCGGGTTCCCTGGCCATGCCATACCTTCCCGGCTTGTACCGTGAGAGGAGAGGGCAGGATCCTGGCCAACATGTGGGGACTGTTGGGAAACAGGCCGTTTTGAGGAAAAAAGCGAAGTTATTTGGGACACTGTCACTTGCCTGCCTGTGGGCTTGTAAAGGCTTGGCAGCTGGCGTTGCCGCCAAGGCAAACCTGCACGATGGCAGCCCTCCTGTCCCATCCAGGTTTGCCGGGGACTCTTCCGACCCCGTCCTCCAGCCTTGAAGCTTTCAGCCTCGTGGTTTTGTCTGCTTTTGGTGTCACTATGTGATAATACCATGGTGGGTTGACCAGAGCCAAAAAGCAGGTTGCAGCCTGGTGCCAGCCTGCTCCCCAGGCTGATCCGGAGACGTTCAGCACGTGTGTGGGAACCCCCGAAATTGGCTGTGCCGCTGGTGAGGCAGGCGGGAAGCAAAGAGCATGGAAAGGAGTGGAGAAGAGAGGGCGAGAGGCTGGTGCTGGGAGGTACAGCCCGTCCTGCCTGCTTCAGGGGCAAGAGATGCTCCTGCTGGGGAAGCAAGGGAGCGTGAATTTGCCGAAAAGAGCTGGGCTGCCCCTGCGTTCTGCTGTGAGTCAGCATTTGTGGGCTCCTGTGTCAGCTCAGCAGCTTAAAAGAGGGTATTTGTTTAGTCTTCCCTCAGATGACTAATAATTAGCAAGCGTTAATGGGAAATTGCAGTCTGATAAAGGACCGTGTGTTTAAACGTGATGCTGAGAACAAGGGAGCAGGAAAGAAGTCTTCAAATTGTGTTTCCAAGTGTGCTGTTCCCTGCTGTTGTGATATCTGGCGAGTTACTTAACCTCTCTGTATCCCACTGTACTGCTCAGTAAAGTGAGGAGAATAATGCCTGTTTCGTGAGGGTGCTGGGGGGATTAGCCAATCCTTTGCAATACTTTTGGGAAATCTCAGTGGAAAGGAGCCTTAGAAGTGGAAGAAATTAATATTTGTGATCCAAATACTTTGTACCTTCTTGGCCGATTTCGCATTCACATCCTGCCTGCGATTGCTGTGTGCCCCAGTGCATGGCACAGCAGTCGTTTTGGAATTGGCTTACTGAAAGAATTTGGAGATGCACTAATCCTGGCTAACGCTGCAGCTTCAGGGGCTGCCCCCTTTCAAGGTTACCCTCTCTAAAATGCCAACCCCCAAGGTGTGACCTTGTTTTGTGACTCCAGGTCTCCTTGCTTTGCTGTATGTCCAGATTGTCAGTAGAGATGCGCTGTTCACTCTGGTAGCGGTTTTCTATTTTGTTATGTTAATTATATGATGTTTCTTCCCATGCTTAAATTCTTCCTCCAGCTCTGTGGTGAGGGGCTAGGTCACATGTACGGCAGTCAATGCTGGTTACCAAGCCCATCAATGCAGTGGTCCTTTTGTCCTCTTTCTGTTATCCCAGCGTCACAGTGGGGTAACAGCATTACCGAGGCACATTTTAAATATATCGAAAGCCAGGGATGAAGGCAGAGCTCAGGTCTTGCTCCTTTGGCTCAGTACGGGATGGAGTTGCTGGAGCTTAGGGTGGTGGCGTTCTCACTGCCAAGCGTGTTTCTGAACTTGCTGCTTCTCTGCTTTCAATAGTAACATATATTGTCCTTCTGGGTGCTGTTAATGGCCCGCTTTTGATCTCCGCCTAGTCACGGACCTTTCCTTGGGTGCAATAAAGTGCTGTTCTATATAGTCCCAGCCAGTAATGGCAGGACCTGGATCATACCATTACTTGGGCAGACCTTGCTGCCCAAGTAGGTGAGTGACTGGCAAGAGCAAATGGCGCTGAGACGGCGTGACCCGAAGGATGCCCAGGGCTGAGAGAAATGGGGATGAACTACCCGGAGCGAGGGCATGGAGATGCATGGCTTCCTCTGGCTGCGCTGTTGAAAGAACGTTTGTGTCTGTGACCCAAAATTCTTGTTTTCCTGCTCAGGAGCTGCTGTACCTCCTTCAGGAAAGGGCAGGAGAGCCCAGTGGGGTACGACTGGTGATGGCGCAGATGCAGGGCAGGACGGCAGAGCTGGCAAGCTCCTCTGCTCTGAGGACTGCTTTCCTCTCCTGTTTGCTGCTGATAACTAAAAATGCAGATAAATAAAGCAGATACTATATCTGGCCATGTTTATCTTGTTCCGTAAAATAGCCAGGAGGATTTTCCTGGGTAAGGAACTGTGGCTTTTGGTGTCATAAATATTCAGCTGCTCTTTGGTGATATTTTGCTTTGTTGAGACCTGCCTTAGAAATATTGCTGATTCTCATAGCAGGGTTCTTAGCAGAAATACTGTAAATCTCTAGTATTAGGTGACTGGCAATATCTGTGCAATATTTTACTTTTCATGCAGGCCATAAAAAAATCCCTTTCACTTTGGCTGATTATTAGATGTTGATTGGGCATGCATCTGATTTAGGGTCATGTCATCCTGAAGAGGAGAGTTCGTGCCTGTAATGAATCTCTCCTTGTACAGCGTTCATGGTTTCAGCTGGCAGACAAATCAAAGGGGTTGCCAGTGGTAGTTCGTGGGGCAATTGCGGGGGGATCTGTCTCTTTCAAGGGCCTTCCTATATTTTCGTTGTTATTAGGCTGTGTTTGTTTCAACAGCCTTGTTACATTTTTGTTGTTGTTGATGTTTCCGCCTCGGTAAGGGTGTTGCTGCTCTGGAGATGATACTCCTGCTTTTGCGGTGTTTGCTTTTTTCTCCAAAAGCTGTTACTGGAGGAATCTGGAGAGAAGATGCGAGAGCCTCCATGTGCATTGAAAAATGTAGTCTTGCGTCACTAGAGAAAAGCTTTCCTGCAGATTTAGTCCCCAATTCATTTCAATAATTATTTCTTTAACAGTCTTCTCTGTAAGTAGTTCTGCATTCGTCTTGGATTATAGCAGCATGGATCCAATTCACGGTCTCCTTGCTGAGGTTTCCATATTGTGTTTGCCATAAAGCATATCTCCTTGAAGTAGCGTGGTTGCTGGCAGCAGGAGACTCAGGGATGCCAATTTTAATCAAAACCTTTCACGGCAAATGCAATTTTTAGTTTATTTGGGATCAGGAGAGTTTCTCACCTCGTGAACTTTCCAAAGGCGGCCCTGAGCAAAGGGGGAAGGGGTCAGGGAGCTGTGGCTGCTCCCGCCGCCCTGCACGCCGTGCGTACCCCATGGGCGGCCGGTGGGCACACGGGAGGGCACTGGTTGTATGTGTGTGTCAGTCCTGGATCTGGGAGAAAGAGGAAAGAAAGTGGCAGGAGGCAGGAAGGAAAAAGAGATTATTTTTGAAAAATTTTATTCCCTGCCTGGGTTGCAGGAAGGGCAAGGCTTGTGATGCGGAGAGGGCAGGAGGGTGATGGTGTACCAAAAAGCCCTGACTGCCCCCACCTCCGAGCATGTCTCAGCACAGGGATTACACAGACTGTCCTAACGTGAGCAGATCCGCCCTCCCAGATGCAAAGAGCTGACTGCAGAAACGCAGGAGCGGACTGTGCTGCTTGTTCATGCAGAGCAATGGGATTAGTTTGCTAGACCCCTTCTCAGCAGCTCTGTTTTCAACCCTATTAACCTGTAATAATTTTTTTTTCCTTCTGACTGATGTGAAATGATAACCAGGGGAAGGAAATTGGTTGCATTTTGAATGTCCCGTGCATCCAGGTTTTGCGCCTTCAGCTCTAAAGGGAAGGGATGTCTAACTTTTGACCTCGGAGAGATCTGGCAGAATTAGAAATGGCTCAGAGCTTGCAGGAGGCGGCAACAGAAGATGCTAACGCATGCACTGATTTCAGCCAGGCCTGATTTGTGCACTGGCACCTCAGTCTGCATACAAAAGGGAAGAGCTGCCTCGCTGCTCACGATTCACTGCCTCCTCCTCCTCCTGTTTGCATCCACTTTGCTCCCCTGCGAGCCCAATGGCTGATTGGACATATAATGTTCGTTAGCTCGCTGGCTTTTTAAGCCTCTAAAAATTCTGGCTGCGTTTCTGAGACACGGCAGGAGGCTCTGCCAGTAAATGTGTTGTTATCATCTTGTTTCCTCTTCAGCGTCCCTGCATCTCACCTGTGTGACAGTGAACTCTCTTGCTGCCCCATTGTGCTTTAGGAAATCCGGTTTAGTCCCAGAGATGCTGATAGCAGCACTGTATATAAAATGTTGTAGGTCATTTTTTCCTTCCTTTGCCAACAAAATCTGTCTGAGTTGGGACCTGTTTGGTTACTACCTCATTCTCATCTTTAATAACATAGCTGTGCTTGGTGTATTTTGTCCTCCACTTTCTTTGGCAGGGGCGAAAGGGGTGTAAGGTTCAAGGAAGAGCCTTGGATGTGAAGCTAACCATATGATTACAAAGCTTACTGCTATGAAGAGCCATCTCAGCTACTTCTGACTAAGAAGGGTACGGCAGTGCTGCTGCTGTGTGTGTCAGTCTGTGTGCTGTAAGTGTTCAGAAGTATGCTGCTGAAGTAGATTCAAGTCTCACTGTTGACTCTAGCGAGAGCAGGGCTGGTCCATCTCACCAGAGCTCAGCAGAGCTGAGCATCTCACCCACCTGTAGGCACCCTTGTGTTGCGCACCCTGTCTGGACCAGCTTCGCCGGCTGCCTCTGGGGTTACGGCTTCTGGGGTAGCCTGGCTGATGAGCGGAGGCTGGCTTTCAGCCACCTGCTGTTCACTGAGATGAATCTGCTCCAAGCTTCTGAGAAACTCTCTTGCCTTTCAGTGATGCTTTTCCTTTGAAACCATTCAGGCGTTTTGGAGGATCCTGCCCTAAAGTGGGTTGTTAGCATGCACAGGAGCGCCTTGCCTGGCTGTAAGCGATCCGGTTTTCCAAGACCGCTTCAGCCACAGTATTCTTCGCTGTTCTGTGCCCATTTCCTAGAGATCTCGGTGACAGCCGAGTGCTCAGCAGCCCTGTGCCGTGCAGCTTGGCAGCATTTAGTGTTGCGTTATGCCCTCTGTCTTTTACAAACAGCCAGAGTTTCTGCTGCCGGCAGGACTTCTAGTCGCTGTGCCACGCACGTCTCCATAAGTCTTCCCCACAGAAATGGCAGCCTGCGGGGAAGGCTGCCTTACGCACCTTCTTCCCCAAGGGGACACGGTCACGGGTGACAAGCATGAGCCGTGCAGTGGGAAACAGGCTCCTTAAGCCCTTCAGGATTTTTGACTGGCAACCCAGCAGAAGGAGATGCTGTGCTTGAGCTTCTGCGTTGCTAGAATGACACCTGGAGATGTGCCGTCGGAGACTGCTGCGGAGTGCATGGTGTTTCTGAGTGGGAGCACCCGCGCAACGGGAGTGTTTGTGCCGGGGAGGGTGCGAGGGACTTTGGATGGCTGTTTGCAGATAATTCACTGGAGAAAAGTGTAGCCGTTACACAAAGGTTATGCCACCAAGGGGTACGTGGTATTTAGCTGTGTGATCGCCACTGAAATCCATTGCCCTTCTAGCTAAACCTCCCTGAAGTGTTTTGGAAGTGCCTAGCGTTTCTTCCCCGAGCGTGACACAGAAGCATGTAGGTCAGAAGAGGAAATTAGCCTGTGCAGTCACCTCTTTGGTGACTGTATCATTTCAGGGCCGAGGAAAGCCTCTTTCTTACACGCTGAATCACCAGAAAGAGCTCAAAGCCCGGCTTGTTTGCCGCAGCTCTTTACAGTGTATTACCTTTGAATACCCGCTCGCATCCCAAGGCCTGTTTAAGTCCTCTTTCACTGGACCGCCTCGGCCATTTCTCCTCCCTGCGCCTGTGCACGCCAGCGTGGTGCGAGGCCTCTGGCCCAGCATCCTTAGTGATATAGGGTTTTGTCTCTCGCCTGATAAAATGGAGGGAGACGCTTAGCATCCTTCTTGGCTTTGCTTTAAATGTGTTTTATCTCCTTATAGCCATTAAAACTAAAAGCCACATGTTATGCAAGTGGATTTTCCCTCTATTAATGCTTTCAGGAGCCCCAGTCCGCTTCTTGTTACAGCGTGCGCCTACATTATGAAGAAATGGAGTTGCACTTGTGGGATTCGGTGAATTTGCAGTACAAAATGCTCGAAGTTTATAGACTTGATTTTTTTTTACCATGGATCAGGGAGGTCCCAGACATAGTTTAGGAAGAGTGCTGTTGCAAATTTCCAGAGCGAATCGTAGGAATCAGCACTGTCCTCCACGAGTGCCTGTAGAGCAGGCAACAAGGCAATGCCCCAGTTTTCATGAAGGGCCCTTTTAATTGTGTTTGCAAATGCTTAAGATGGAACGGATGGATTTCATGTAAATCAGGATGCAGACAAGAGCTGTGAAGTTTTCAGTTTGTACATAGCAAATATTTGGGAACAGCGGCTGAAGGTAGTTGAGACCCGTGGGTGGGAGTCTCTCCTGAACCCAGCAGGGCGCAGGTGGAGGAGGTGGGACTGTCATCCCAAGAGAGCACCCACAGCCTCCAGTGCAGGATGTGAGCTGGTGGCCCTTGTTGCTGGTCTGCACAGGGCACTTCTTACAGAGTCTCTGGCACTTGCTTTATGAAAAGCAGTGCGTAATGGGAGATTCTTGTTGATTCACGCATCCCTTCACCAGCTCCATCCCTGCTGAAGAGTAGGCAGGGTCTGTACACAATGTATATTTCATGTCTTGTTTCTTCAGGGATGCAGCCCTTCAAACAAAGAAACTGTCCTTGAGAATGGGAATGCTGCTATTTTGGTTTTCCGTTTTGGAAGGCAGGACGCCAGAAAGGGGTGATGAGGTGTGTGATGTTTGATGTAAAAGTAGAAGGTATTAAATAAGGCTTTGGTAGGAAAACGTCTCTGATGGTGTTGTTCTGTCTCCAGCTGTAGTTTTCACTCATAAGTAATGCAAGCACCACCCTGGCAAGTGGACCTTTTGATGACATAGGATTTTGCTGTAGAAAACAGAGCTGGGAGGGTTGCAAGAGGAGAAATATTTTAAAAACCCCTTGCAGATTTCTGTGCCCAGGGTCCCCTTCTTGCCAGCTGGCTTTTCCTTCCTCAGCTGCCTGTCTGGCTGGTGGTACCTCTGAAACCAAGACATGTCTGGCACATCTAAGCAGCTTCATCTCGCTCTGTACGACTTCTCCCTCTCTTTTGGTAAAATGCTGGGGATAATTGTTGAAGGGCCAGTATCACTGGTGGTGTTAAATCTAGCGGTGGACAAAGCTCTGGAGGAGCACCAGCGTGCCTTTCTGGATGTGCTCAAGGAAGGAGAAGCCAGAGGAGAAGGCTTTCTTTGAACTCGTCTGCCATCATGTGAATGCTTCTCATTTGTTGCTCCATAAATGTAGCCTCTTCCAGAGTAATGAAGTTGTAAGCATATCCTCTGAAATTGATTGAAAGCCTAGTTGGCTGTTGTAAGGTATAATCCCACTTTAAAGACTCTCTCATTTAAAAACATAATCTTATTTTAAGACTCTTGATATTACCACGGCAATGCTTCCATTTAGGGAGGAGGGGGAGGAAAAGAATATAATTGGGATAAAAAAAAAAAAAAGAGCCTAGTATCTTTGTAAAACAGATGGTCCTTTCTCTAGCCACATGTAAAATAGAGTCCTGCCCATGTGGGGATTTACAAGTAATTACAGCTGCCCTTGTAGTTTCCTCTTTTTTCCTTTGCTTTTTTATTTTCTCTAAAGAAGGAGGAAAAAAAAATCATGTCTGCGCCGTCGTCCCTCTCGGGCATTAAAGGCCTGATGAAGGCCTCGCGGTGTACAGAGCGCCCTGCCGGCGTGCGTTCCTCTCCCAGGATTTCTGGTGCTCCAGGAAAACACACTGAGGAGGAACACCCGTGCCTGGATGTGTGCAGCAGCACCTGGCTGGAACTCCATTGTGGGCTGGGAGCCTGTCACCCAGGTCCCTGTAGTGTCACCAAACTGAGCAAAGCCCCTTGGTTCAGGCTATAGCCTGGGCTCTGCTGGGAACCATTGGAGAACCAGCTGTGGGAGCTCCCTTACGTGGCAATCTGAAGCTGTGTCCCAGCGACTGCTTTGAAATGACCCATGTTCAGTGACTCTCATCACCTCCCTGGCCAGTCCGTCCAAAGGGCTGGTGGAAGGTCCAGGGTCACAGGTCCCTGATGGGGAGCTGGATGCTTCAGTGCCCCTGGACCATGATTCCCAAGTCCCCTGATGTCTGACTGAGGTTGCCACCTTCCTCTGAATTAGTGAACTACCCAAAAGGCTCTGCCCTTAGACAGTCCCCTTCAGCAGCACCCTGCTGTGAAGGTTCAGCATTGAGCGGGCCAAGGAGATCTGTGGCCTCAAGCTTGGGTTGGTGTTATCTCAGAGGAGACTGCTAGGAAATCGGATAAGTCGGAGACCATTTTAGCATGCCAGATTAGGATGGAGGGCTCCCAGTGGGATGAGCTGGAAGGACAACTGGAAGGAGAAAAGGAGTACTCACAGTTCATGGTAGCATCTTTGCTAAAGATGGTTTAGGTAAGTTGGATGTATTCTATCAAACAGATGTGATGAAATTCACTTTGAAACATTTAATGAATGAGTCAGTGTTATCTCTAAACGTGTCTGCGGTTATTGCGGAGAATTTGTGGAGTACAGGGACTAGAGGAGGGCAAACACGATGGGGAAAATGAGGGTGAAGGGAGTTAGCAGCCAGAGATCACTGAGGAGATATTAGAACAAATTATTAAACGATGAATTTGTAAGCTCTTAGAGGATAATGGAAACGACCAACGTGGATTTACCAAGCCAGATGGTGTTGTAGCAGTCTGATGTCCTTTTGGACTGGCCTTGCATGGATGAAGAGGGAAGAAGCAGAGAGACCCCCACATGACACTCTTGTAAGTGGTTTAGGGAAATACTGGAGTTGGGTGCATGACTGATTGAGAAACAGCAGCAGAAGAGCAGTTCTCAGTGGTGTCCCATAAACTGAAAGGCATTTCAAGGGAAAACCTATCCTAGGCTGCCTTGGTTTTGGTCAGGTTCAGCATTTCTCATCATCCAAGCTTTTGAATGCAGACAGTGCTCGCAAAGTTTCCAAATCATAACAAACTTCAAAGAGCTGGATGATCTCTTGAGTTTGGACTCAGTGACTTTGATAAACTGGATAACTTGTTGGGACATAATGAAAAACACAAATGCAGTTACCAGTAAATGGTTGTGTGCGAAGGATTGTACTGAAATATCGCAGATAAAATATATTCATCAGAAATTCAGATAAAAATGCAGAACATGAAACAAAGTGGATGGTACTTGGTTAAACAGCAAGATCCATAGATTGTGGTGGACTACAAGCTGACCGGGGCAGCTGGTGGATGGGTCCCTCCTCATTAGGAGGTAAGGCGTTGGAGGCTGTGCTGATGGCTGGTGAGGCCTCAGCTGAGTTGTGCTGTGCAGTTTGAGAGCATCCCCTCACACAGGCAGGATAGGCAGGCTGGGGGCAGCCCGAGTGCACCGCTAGAATGAGGTGAAGGTTAGAAAACCACAATAGATACCTAATGTTGTGGGTTTGTTCAGGCTGGAAAAAGAAAGGGAGAAAGAAGGGCGGGAAGAGCAAGGAGTATCTGGGCAGGGACTGCAGCAAAGGCTTCCCTGTATAAAAAGGTTCAGATGCCCATCATTTATTCTCCGTGTAGGTAGGGCAAGAAAAAGCCAATTTAGTTTGCAGTGGGGAGGACTGATGTTGAATGTTTGGTAAAGTGTAATGAGCGGTCCATCTGTACTGGCTGCTTCTCTCAGCCCAGCGCCTGTACAAAGCATCGCCCTTCCTTTATGTTTCCAGGAGTTAATGTCGGTGCCTGTTTGTAAGCTAAACCTTGTACAAACCTAGGAGAGGAATTCACCATATCCTGTGTGTCTTCTAAAGCCTTAGTTTAGAAACACCTTTCATTATATGCTTAGTCCTTAAGCCTGTGAGTAGTCCCAGGGTATGTATGTCCTTGAAGGTAATTTGCATACGTGCCCCAGCACATTGCTCAATGGGGTTTGAATCTGTGTTGATGCACATATAGCTTGTTACGAGCTCAGATAATTACACGTGTTTTGGTTCAGAGAACTTTCCAGCTCAACTGACCCATTTAGTGCCACTCAGAAGTCACGCATGTTCACTGCGCCATTATTTCTTTCAGCTTCTCCTCTTTC
>NW_009648550.1:210762-224837 GCF_000708025.1 Charadrius vociferus | reverse complement strand
CCCTCCTGAATTTCCTAGTGTTTGACTGCAAAAAAGCATCAGTGAGAAACCCCAGCCCATGCTGCATGCTGCTCCAGCCCTCTCAATGCAAACTCTCGGGACAAGGGGCTTTGCAAGCTGAGTTGCTCTTGCAGTGTCAGCCTGGCGCTTGCGCAGAGTTTTCCTTCCTTCCATCTCTTGCAGACTGTAAATCATGTAAATCATTACGTTCCCCTTCATTGCTACGGTGTGCAGCCTTTCGGCACATGCGGGGCTTGCAGGACAGGTGAGTTGATGTCTCAGCCTTTCAAATCTCTAACTCTGATTTCACAGTCTCGCTTAGGGCTTCATTGCTGGAGTCATACAATTTAGTCAAAGATTAATTACATGGGAGAGGGGCACACATCTATTGGGCCAGGACTTTTCTGCCCAGCCTCCTTAATTCTGTGCCAAGGGACTCATTTATACCAGCTGAGATTCTGCCCTGTAGCTATATCTTCCTTGGAAGGAAGTAGGTGCCTGGAGGGAATAATACCAAAAATAAAATATTTCTATGAATAAGAGTATGCCATTGCTGTCACCAGTCCTGAAAAGCTTTTCTTTGGATGGTTCAAAAATATGTAGAAGGGAAAAGGATAAAACATTTTAAATAACATCTCTCAAATGACAGCCATAGCTGCCAGAACATAAAGCTTCTTAGTTAGTAATGTTGTTACGATGTTTTGGAACAATATTAATGGTGTGAGCTGCAAAGGATGTAAAAATTAAAGAAAGGGGAAAACGCTGTTTAGGTAATGATTTATTTATTTATGAACAAGAAATGAGTTTTCCTCTGTTTCATTTTCAAACTTAGAAACTAGTGGGAAGTCATGTTTGGCTTTCTCCAGTTTCCTAGGATAGAGTTTAGAAGGCTGAAGATTGTTCTTCTGATGTAATATCAATCCTTGGCAAAATACTTCTGTTGGTATTTTTCAGGGAGGTTGTAAAGTCTCCATCCTCGGAGTGATCCAAAACCGACTGGACCCAGCCCTGGGCAGCCTGCTCTGGGTGACCCTACTTGAGCAGGGGTTGGACCAGACCATCTCCTGAGGTCTGTGCCAGCCTCAACCACTGTGTGATTTTGTGGTCTTACGGAGCTGCGTGCAGGCACCAAATGTAGTTTCAGAGCTACAGGTGCATTTCCCATGTGTTTCTGCGAGGAAATCAGTAGCAATCTTATACTGCAGTTGTTGCCCCAGTCTTGATATAGTAATAGCTTCTCAGGACAGTGGCTTCAAAGTAGCAGCTGGTGCCAAACCATTCTTCCCCTTACGATTTCTTCTTTTGCTACAATAGGGCAATTGTGAGTTTTCCTGAATTCCACAGATTTTCACAGCTTTAAGACCAGACTGGCCCCAGGGGATGTAATTCTACATCATTTTAGTCAAAGTTTCCTGACTTCTGTCCAAAAGGTTTAGTGACAGATGTAGGCACACGTACACTTGCAGGGTGGCAGCTGTTTGTCAAGTTACCTCAGGAACCCCTTCGGGAAGAATAAATTCTTAGGGATCCACTGAAATTAAACCACCCAATTTTTGTGTCCAGTTTTCTCTTGACATGTGAGGGTGGTGAAGGGGTTACTCCTTCCTTTCTGCTATCCCAGCAGGCAGCAACGAATGCTTCTTCCATGTCAACGTAGAAGGTGCGTAAAAGTTTGTGTATATAAAAGATGTAAAAAATCTAAACCATCACAGAGGGGAACAGTTCTTTCACCTCTCCTATATGAAAGCAAGGCTGTATTCTGACTAAACCTTTAAGGTCAAGTCATTGAAGGAGGAGACTGCAAGTAGGGGGTAAAAGAAGCTGCCTTTGATAATGAAGGCAGCATCCCAATCAGCGTCGTCATCTGCCATGGGACTGTAGCAGCACTCATAATGCAGTCATCACCTGCTGATTTGTCACTGTGCAATTAAGAGGGTGATGCTGCATATTTGCAGTGGCTCCTGCCACTGAGAAGCTGGGACTCTGCAGAAGTCTCTGCCATTCTGTAACATGGGTTTGCTCTGGGGAGAGCATTCAGTAAATTGGAGGAAGGCGTTATTGTAACTGTGGTCTGGGACAGGGTTAGTCGAGAGGAGCACCAAAGGACCACTCCATCTCCAGGAAGCAGCATCCGGACCTTCTTTAGCAGCCTTGTGTGGACATGCTCCACAAAGCTGGCATCACCATCATCATTTGTGAACTAATAAGCATGAGGCATCCAGATGGCAGAAATAATGTGTGTATTGTAGCAAAGCCTAATGCTAACTCCTAGTGATAATGCGATGTTCCTTGGGTATCGGTAGCAATGTTCTGTTCTAAAATGGTAATAAAGTGCGCATTTGCTTATTAGTAATGAATGTCAAGCCATTCACCATCGTGGAAGTATCCCATTTCCATGACTTTGATAAATAGCTACTGAAGCTCATGAATTTTTAATAGTAGTCCTATATTTAGGGGCTTTCCGTTTCTGAGAGATAAAAGGCTCTTCGGAGATGGAGTTCTGGAAGCGCCTTGTCTTCTGCAACTGCTGGTACCTATTTAAAGCCAGTGTTGTCTTTCTGATGTATGAATATTATGCTGACATTGATTGATATGATTTTTATGCCGGAGATTAGGCTCTAAGCCTGCCTGTCACCATAAAGCAAAACGTATAACTGCAGAGGAACCTGCCCTATACTTTGCTTCATCTGCATTTGATGCTTGTTCACTTTTCCGCAACAACCGTAGTATAAAACCAAATGCACTGATTCCCCCTTATCATGAGGCTCTTTTACTTCATACAAATAAATATACATATTATTGCGTGCATATAGATTAAGTCCATGTCTGTACATACCTCTGTGTGTGTGTAGCCTCTGTAAGACCTTTTTATAGGCACATAAATGAAGCTCATGTGTCAGTTTGTATTTCGGTGCCAGCCAGGAAAGCAATATGCAGACACACGGACCGAGCACACACAAGGCAAATGCGCTCACCACAACATGACTGACTGTCCGCTCTCCTCCCAGCTAACAGGGTTGCAGCTTTTGTGGTGCTCCTCCAGCTCAGTGTAGTTCATCAGGCAATAAATATAGTTAACCAGTGGTAAAACCACAGAAGTCTTCCAAATACCTTTTTGCATAGAAACCAGCTAGGACAAAAATGGAAAAGCAAAACCGAGATCCGTAAGTGAAACTGCAGTGGAAAGGGCAACCCACAGCCCACCGTGACCCAGCTCTGCTGCACGTCAGAGGATAGTCCTTGGCCCTCCATCCTACCAGGGCTACCAGGTGCTCAAAGCAAAACTTGTGCGTGGATTTTCCAAGTATCTGGACCCTGGCAGCTCTCGCTTTCTGACTGAATCCCCTAAATGGCACTGAGCTCCTCCATCAAGGATGCTCTTCTGCACAAAATGAGAGAAAGGCAGAAGAACGGCACTATATAGGTAATCTAAAACGAGACAAAAATCTCTTGAGCTTCTTCCTGTGAAATTCAGAAGTTGAGATGTGGGGAACAAAAAGCATGCACTCTGTCTGGGCTGTGCTGGAGAGACAGAAATCTCAGTTTCACTGATCTCAGCCCTCAGCATTCAATTTCGAAGAGGCGTTTTGACAGACTTCTTGCTGGAGTCTGTAGCAGAACACTGAGGTCAGTTAGAGAACCTCAGTGCACATTGCTGGAGCCCCTTTGGTTTAGACAGGGCCATGGTGGTTTCCATCAGTGGAGGATCTAGCTTGCTGCATCCAGTTCCTTCTAAGGTCGTCCGTTTTCAGCTGGTTTGCAGTTGCTGGAGACCATCAGGGTGTTTTCATGCTGTAACCAGTATCAATGAGCAAGCTATAAATAGCATTCATGTGGTGAGCTCCCAGGTTTGATGGCCAGGCCCTCCCTTGGATCAGAAGGTGCTAGGAAGACTGTGGATGTGATGTCCACGTGGCTGGGCAGAGGCAGTGCTTTGTGTTGTGCAGTCAGGGGCCAAAACCGAAATGTCGGTGTTTGGCCCTGAAACGAGTCTGGTTTCCTATGCTCAGCAGAGGCAAAGTGGAAGCGATGCAAGGGCTTGGTTGGGAGGCTCTGGGCCATCGCCATAAATGGGAGCCCTGACTGTTTTTAGAAAGTAAGTGATTTATCAAGCTTTTGGGACAGCATGTGTATCAGTCTTCACTGAAATGGTCATTGGGAAGCACGTGATTAATGCATATAACACTAAGAAAAATGGTGAAACCTCAGCCTGAAGTAAGGGAAGAACTAGTGACAGGGTAATTAGCTAGCTGAGAAGCCTCCTTAATTGAGCCTGGACATGATGAACTTCATGGTGTGATAGCTGAAGAATTGGATTAAATAATCCCCAAACCATTAGCAGATAACACTGAAGACCTGACGGATGTGCAGGTAGCGTGAAGCATTGAGGGTTCTGGGGTATGTTTGGATGAGCAGACTGGTATTCAGAAATCTTGATAAACTGAAAAAGGATCTGGAGAAGACGTGATGACGTTTGAAGGGCACAAGTAAGCGCACTGTGCTGTGGGATAACCAGCCAGGTGGAGAGCTGATGGCAGCTCTCTCCCAGGGGAAGCTGGGGTTGTGGCTGATCACACGCGGAGTTCAAGCCAGCAACGTTGTGATGCCTTGGAAAAGGCAACCTATTGTCCTGAGAAAGCAGGGGTATAGCTTAGGAGAGCAGTGAAAACAACTCTTTTTTTAGCATAGGTAGGGTTTGTATTTTGCATGGATGGACTTTGCTCTGTCTCAGGGTGATGTCATTCTGCTGTAGGACTGTTTTCTCTGTTATTCTGATTTGCAAAGGATCTGTCCTTATTCATGCAGGTACCTGTAAAAAAAAAATACCCCTGGATATAAAAGCACAACAAGAACATGGGGAAGCTGCACTGCTTTGTCACCTGAAAATTCTTCCCCAACGTGCCTTTTCATTGAAGGCAAAGGCCACAAATGTTTATGTAACATGTGCAAATGAGGATTTTTCTCTTGGGTGCACACATGAAAATGGCTATCGGGATGACAAGAGAATGCTTGTTCATATGTTAGTGAATATGTTTGTGGGAATCTGGTCCTCTTCAGACAGGTTTTCATTGGCTGATTTCAGTAGTGGTTTATTTCAGCAGTATTGCCAATACTGGGCATGGGTTGCAAGATTGATTGCAGCAATCATCTTTTTCATTTGAGTGAATGCTACGTGTTTACATCCCTAAGAATTCCCTTTTAATGTACATTCATTAATCTATCAAAGTAAAGGATTACTCTAATTTCCCTCTTATAGATGCATTAGTTATGTATATCATTTTCACTTTGTGATCTCGGAATGGAAATTTTTTGCATCAGTTTTTGTACGCAAAGAACAAAAAGATGGATGTCTGAAGTGTGTAGCTCACTCTTATTTGCTAACGATATTTACTTATAAAATATAAGTGCCTAAGCACTTTAAGCACCTTGCCAATGATAGCGTCGGGATGGAAAAGTGAAAGGAATGGCTTTGCTTCTGTTTTGAGTGAGAGGGGAAGGGAGCACATCCCAGCAGGACGGTGCCGTGGGCCGTGCCGAGAGCCACCTTGTCCATCTCCAGCACAGTGCTCCCACCAAGTGCTGCCCTCAGTGCCCGGCTGTGGGACCGCCCTGCACCCGGCTGATGGTGGAGGGTTGTGCTTGATGGTGGAGGCTGTGCTTGATGTGCTCCCCGGGGGCAGCGGGAACGGTGGCTCTGACAAAGACGGGGCTGCCCTGCCTCACAGAGCGGGCTTCTCTTTTCTAGGCCGATCTGCTGGTAGAAAAGACGGGCCATGTGGCCTCATTGTCCGGAATTAATCTCCAAATAATGTAAAACGCTGATTACATCAAAGTAAGAAAATAGTTAATGGGATGCCTAATGTAAAATAACAAAGAGATTGTAATAGCTTTAAGCGTTTAGAAATTTGAGGGAGCTTAAAGAGTATTAGAGCCGCTACGCAGATGAGCCTGGACAGTTTAAACGTTGAAATTCATTTGCGGGCAACAAATCCCTGCAATGACGGCATGTGAGCGGCAGAGCCTGCGGCAGCTGTGTGGCTCAGCCCCGCTCCCCGGGGGCTGGGAGGGCAGCGGGAGCCCGGAGCAGAGCCGGCTCCCGGGGCCGGGGCGGTGAGGATGGTCCCTCCGGAGCTACCTGTAGTTGCAGCGACTCCTAGCACCCTGCTTTGTCCCAGCTCCCAGCTGGGATAAAACTCTCTTTGCCTCAGCCTGGAGAAGCGTTTTGGCCAGGCTCTGCATGGCATCCTCCCCTCATGGGATCTCGCCGTCCCCTGATGTGTTCCTCCGACCCCGGGGTGCTGGCCCTGCGCCGCGCTGCCAGGTACAGGCATGCTCCCTCCTCTTGCTGGCAGTAGCATCGTTGTACGTTTTATCTGCCAGTACTGACTTTGACTGACCCAAGTTGAAGCTGCCTCCTTGGAAGAGGAGAGAGCAAACAAGATGGAAAGGAACATTTCAAAGTTGTCCAGAGGCTTTTTTTGGCTGTAGGCTGTTGCGGACCCCATCCCCTCCTTGGATGTAAGAGGAAGGGCAAGGCTGACACTTGAGCCCTTGGGATTTTTTCTAAAGATGTCTGAACCAGTAGCAAGGAAAGAGTTGAGAGCATTTTTCTTGCTTTCTGCCTTTCCTGCTTAAACAGGAGACTGCCAGCTTTTGGCAAAAGGTGCAAGAATAAATAGGCAAAACTGAAGCCTTCATTCCTGGGAGGTTAAATGTCAAATACCAGGGCTGCTTGTTCACTGAAGAGCTTAGAGACTACAGTCTGAACACCTCCGAACGTTACGCTGCTGCTCTGAAGTGGTGCAGATCACTCGCACCCGCCTTGGGGTGAATTCTCGGGGAGTGCGGAGGTGGGAGGCAGAAGAGCCTCTCTAAAAATGCCATCCCTGATCTCTGAGAATGAAGCTACAAGACCGTATCTATGGTCTTGTAGTTAGCAGGCGAGCGAGACAGCTCTTCAGTTAGTCGCTTCTGCTCTTGACTTGAAGCTGATGGCTACTTGAAAAAGGGGTTAGAAACAAAGTCCAGATGAGGAGTCCTGCAGGGATGAGTTCATCACTGATACGTGGTGCTTTGTGCAGGAGACGTGGACGATTCCATCAGGGGCACAACAGAGCTAGCGAGAGAGGTTTCGGCTGTGTCACACTGTAAAATAAATTGGCTTAAACTGGACAGTTTTCCATCATGCAACCTGTTATTAAACTTCGTTATGCCCGCTAGCACAGCAAACTGGAAGCGCTGAGTGTTTTGGAATTGCTCGTGCCTATGCAGACCAGTTGTGCGCAGACTGGAATCGTTTTATTTAAAGCACTGCAAGTCCCTGTGTGCTCCCTCCGAAACTTTTTTAAAAATGCTCCCGAGAGTTGATCCTTTGTAAAAGTAACTAAATTTCTAGCATTTTAAAAATCAGTTTGGGACTGCACTGGAATTTGTACTTCTTCAGCTAAACCAGTGAGGGATTACAGAGTTGCTTTATACCAGAAGCAAAATCAGGGTGGTTGTTATTAGGAAGGACACACTGACTTCCATGCATCTCGAAAAGTAAAATTGAAGTTGTTTCTCTTCGGTGAAGGAGAAGCGGAGGTCTGGGAGGGGCCAGAGCTGATGAAGCATCCTGCCTGGGGTTGTGGCAGTGTCCTTCAGTTGCAATTGCATGCTTGAAACGTGGAGCAAGGAAATGATAACTAGGGACTCCTGAAGGCAGGATCAATAGTAAAATAAGGACTGTTGAGTTTGATGCCAACTTACGTCCCTTTGGCTTCCTCTGTGATTGCTGTCTGTGGAAAGAATAGGCTATTTGAGACTAGTTCTAACAGGTTATATTTCCCGTTTCGTGAGACACATCAGAGCGGGTATTGTGAGCTGCTACCCTCCCCTCAATAAGGGCTCTTCTGTCGGCCATCAGTCCCGTCTGTCCCTCAGCCTGGTGTCGGGGTGCGGAGCAGGGCTCTGCTACGTGATAACGGCGGTCTGGGTCTTTCTGTAGGGGTCCTGCTCCACAAGTTGCCATGGCTGTGGGAGAGCCAGAAGGCTGTAGGCAGCGAGTGGCTGGTTTTGGGCTAGGAAGAGCTGAACAGAGGTGCATGTCTTGCCTCTCACTGCTAGGGTGTGGGCAAGTCCTCTAAAAGGGCTCATGCGTCCCCTGGCAGATTTCAGAGGTGATCTCTTTGGATGTACTGACTGTTTTCTGTGGATCCAGGAGCTGGCTAGCACTGTGCATTGGGAAGTCACCAGGAGCTGGTTTCGAGCCTAGCAAATCAGGTAGGTGTGTGCTCGTCGCGCAGGAGGGGAAAGCCACAGCCGCCCATGGTGGTGGCAGTACGTTCTCTGCTTGTCTGGCAAAAAGCTGGCTCCATCTGTCTTGTGTTTCAGCTGTGTGCCCAAGCTTCTGCTTGTTGTGTATCCAACAACTCACATACAGATTTGTGCTTGGGCAGAACGAGCTTCGTGGCACTGGGCAAAGTGGTGGGTACGGTGGTGCTGGCTAACGCGTATCCCAGCTGTCCTGCAAGCACCATTGTGTGGCTGATACTTAGCAGGTGGATTGATTTTTTCAAAATAAATAAATAAAAGGAGGGGAAAGCCCTGGCATTTAATGACATGAACAGATATGTCTGCAGGTAGCCTGAGCTCGATATGGCTACTACGTGACCAGCATCCTGTGCCTGGCAAAGGTGATGTGCAGGCTGTACGAAGCATCTGCAGCGGAAAACATTCCTGGACCACATGTTTAAGCTACAACTTTGACATATTTTGGGCAAAGTCCCAAAAGCTTGTTTGTTTGCAGTTTTTTTGGTTTGCGCTAATCCATGTTCCCAGTCACTCCTTTAATGGGGATATGACTGAAGCATACCGGGGGCAGGGAGGGGGGGGAATTTGCTCCCCTCCTTTAAACTCGTGACATCCCTGCATCCAGCGCTTGGGATCTTGAGAGATGAAAAAGTCCCTCCCTTTCCCCCCCCAGATATGAAGAGATATGACAGCAGCATCTGTTCCTTTCCAGGTGGCTTTGTAAAAGTGCTTCTTGCAAAAAAAATTGCCTTTTTTGGTTAGCCTATCCATCAATATGAACATAAGGTAAATATTTGTTCCGCAAAATAAAGCTAATGAAAGAGGGACTGTATTCTGTTCCCAATCTAAAGAAGTCCAGGAAGTCCAGAATAGCTGTAATTAAGCCAGTAAGTTATTAGGAATATCTGGCAGTTCATGTGAGGACAGGCGCAAGCCAGACATTTGTTCTTTTCTTGCTTTGGTTTTGCTAAGAACCTTCCTCATGCCAGATATTTCTGACCAGAGTGTGTTGCTGATAATGGATAACTGCACAAGTATTGCATTTGTCAAGGGAAACATCTTGATCCAAGGCCAGCTGTACGTAGGTCTGTAACTGTGGGCAATTCTCCTAATGCCTCCGTGCATTTCCTTCTAGAAGCAGTAATTGCTGCTAGTGATGGGGGATGGGGAGGCACGCAAACAAAGCAAAACAAAAACTGTAGCATGTTCAAATGAAACACAGAAATACAAAAGCTAAGAGATCCTGGAAAACAGTTGCCAGAATCTTGCTGTGACAGAAATAAGTCTTCTACTGAACAAAAGAAAATATAACCTTCTCTTAAAGGCCACTTACTGTTGTTATTCGACTTAAACTCTCTCTGAACCATATGCTGTCGCGTATTATTTTCTGATTTCTTCCCCATTTGTGTCTAGATATATTTGCTTGTTGTCATCAGATGTGCCTCTGACCTTGCAAGCTCTTCGTTTGCATTGAGGCCAAGGCAGAACCTTTTTGACTTCTCAAGGACTCTGCTTATATGCAGAGGTTTGTTCCTTCAAGGCGTTGCTTTCCCCAGATGCAGAAAGTATCTGTTTCAGGGAAACCTCTTCTGGATCTGACACGTTTTGTGTGTATTACACTCGGCATAATGGAACAGCCACATGATGGAGCAGGATTCAAGCCTGGTGGCACACTGCAACACAACACACAACCAAAACAGTCTAAAGAAAAGGGGGACAGCAGAATATGGGGTGCCCAGGGTTGAGCACTTTGCATGTGCCTCATTTCAAAGGAAATGCACTTTATGATTTCTGTATGACTCTGAACATCTTAATTGTTGAATATGTGAAATCAGATGTGTGTAGAATTACAAGCAGCTAAGCCACTAGGTACACTAAAAAAGCCGTGCACGGTTTATACGTGTGCATGTTTCGTGCACAGATAAAACATCACTACAGTCTAAAATCACAAGCCTGGCCAGAGCTTCCCTTCCTAGAATTGGTGCTACAAGGCTTCCCAGGAGATGTAATGAAGGGTGTTTGCACAGTGGGTGGATGGGGAAGCTCGCTATGCCTGGTGTTTTCAGGCAGTGATTTCTCCTGAGTGCTTCCTGCAGGATAGGAGGGAGTGATGTTTGCTCTCACTTCCCATGCAAATGAGCTGCCAATTCTGAATTCCCCATGGTGCACGTGGTTCATCATCTCATATTCCTATTCCTCCATCTTCCCCTTCCTTTCTTTCCTCCAGCCCATACATAACTTACATACTCAAAAAAAAAAAAAAAATGCAGACCTCTCCCATTTTATTCATACCACGTCTGTTTTGTCTGCCTCATCCCACCAAGAGGCACCTATAAACAGGTACTTGGCAAGGCTCAGCAGCTTCGGTTGTGATGCTCCCATCACTTTGCCTCTTGCCAGGATCTCTGACAGAGGAGCTGATAAGATAACAGCTATCTGTAATTGAAACCTGCGTTTTGACCAGGCTGTTAGACTGTCCTATGGATAAGGGGAGCTAAAAATCAGTGAGGGGGGAAAAAACCCAAACATCTGGCATGGTCTAAGATGATAACCCTAACTTCGTTTACCCTGCCGGTGCTGTCACCCAAGGTCCCCGAGCCCACTTTGCATCTTGGCCAGCCCATGAGCTGCAGCCTCTGGAGGATCTGCTCTCGGTGGAGCAGAAACAGACCCCTGCAGGTGTGGGGTGAGAAAGGAGGGGTTTGGGAGGCTGTTCGAGCAGAGTTGTCTTGTGTTCCTGTTGATTAAAGTACATAAATCCTTAAAGGAGTGCTTAATTATGTGGGTATTAGGGAGAGCAATTTTAGACTGATTTGATTGTTGGAGAGGCACGGGTAGCTATTGAGAGCAGAAGAAAGCAAGCCAACAGGGCTGAGGGTACCAGGGTCCTGCGGGCTGGCTTGGCTTGCTGGGGGGTCTCTCCAGGGAAGGGGAGGCCAAAAAAAGATGCTTGACTTCGATGGTAAGGCCCCTGATCCGTGGTGTGTGTCTGGCCCGGAGGGAGGTCTGTTTCCCATTAGGAAGCTGCCTATTTTAAGCCGGTGAAGTGACCAAACGCTTGCAGTGGTGTCATGGAAAACAGCGTTTTCCTCATCTCTGGTTTTTGGATGTGTGATATGAAACTTTCTGTGACAATAGGCACGAGCTGGGGAGTACAGCCTGCCGGACCCTCTTCAAGGCCGGTTCAGGCTCAGAGGAGAGGTGACGTTCAGCGTGTTTGAGCAGGCAGGGGCGTGTTACTTCCTCATGGTGCTGTGGTGGGCTGGCAAGGCAGATGGAAACCTCTGGTCATGCTCTGCTCTTTCTCGGCTCCCTCCACGCTCAGGTACTGCATGGGGCGCTGGGCCAGCCAGGCTCCGTAGGCACACAGGAGCGCGGGGAGAAAAAGTCATCAGCTCAGTGGAAGGCACACAGCCACTATATTTTTATTTTGGAAAACAGCCGGCACGCTGCCCGTTCTGTGCGTATCGTATGTGCTAACTTAGAGAGGAAGAGCAGGGAGTCACCGGGCGCTTTCAGGGTCTCTGGGATGCGCATAGCTGTCTCATGGCCTGGGGGTGTTTCTCATCTACCAGCGAGAGTCAGCAGTGTCCTCTGCTACTTCATCCCCAGGACCGACACCAATAAGCCCCCACACTGCCCCATCGTCTGGCCAGGAGGTTCAGCATCCTTTGGTGGTGCCACCGTCCAGCCTCAGCGACACGTTGCAGACAGGATGGATGTCTTCCAGTAAGAGCTTTTGACACAGCTGCTTCTAGTCTTAATATGTAAAAAAAGCCCCCAGACTGAATAAATGGCCCTGTCTGACTAAGAGGGTGAATTTACGATGGGATTTATATCCTGGCAGGATCCCACAGCGCTCCCCTTTTACCATATTTAGCTAAAGGGCTACTTTCTGATAAAAGAACATAGGCAAATCAACCAAAATGCTTTCAGAGGAAAACCGCATTGGATGAGCAACTTGTGACGGGATGTTTCTGCGTGATAGACATCTGGTTTGAATTCCTCAGGTGGGACTCAGGGTCTTTCCACAGCTCCTGAGTATTGCTATCCCTGTAAGATTCCCCATCGTCTGTACCTTCTCGGAGAGCTCCCAGAAAGTTAATGTGAAAATGTTTGCTAATTGTATGCAGACCAAAGCCCTCTGCTGATGTATTCGCATCTCTGCCTAAGGATGCTGTGCTTCATGTAATGCCTGCTCCGGCAGCTCTTCTTTTGTTCCATACGGCTTACTTTCCAAAGGCCGCTGATAATAAAGGGAATGTCAGGGTGGGCACACAGCTTCAGTGTCAAGGACTGGCCTCTCAGACCCCTGGGGCCATGCGCTGCAGCCAGGGGTCGGAGGAGCTCCCTCCCGTTCCCACAGTCTTTGCTGTAGGAATCCCCTCATCCGGCCACGCGAAGCAGCATCACTCCACCCTGCTTCCCCTCCTCCAGGAAACCTTGGGTGGCCAAACGCCTCTCCCTGCATGCTCTCCCCCTTCAAAAGGTGACCCAGCCTCCACCCAGATGTGCTGCAGGGGAGATTTTTGCTGTCCGTCAGAGCTGGTCTGCAATGAACGCGCTGACGCTGACTTGTAGCAAGGCTCACTGTCACGACAGTAATGCTCTGGGTGCATTGTTGCTGAAGAGGCAGCCAGGAAAAATGTAAAAATGCTTTTTGTTCAGTGCGTTTGCTGTCAGCATCCTTTGTGCTGGGTATAAGCTACTCTGCGTGAGCAAATCAGTGCACAGTAACCCAAGGATGTGGAAGTGTGCATAAGCTCATTGCTGCCTGAACATGCACCATAAATGTTTAATTCTTGGTAATTAGAAATTCATTACTGCAAAGGCACAGAGAATGCTGTCTGAGCATCCGTCGCTTGGTAAGAGCCGACTCTTGAAAAGCTGTTGCAAGGTATGGGATGGTGCCATCGGCCGTGGGGGATGCTGCATGATTTATAACCGTGTGCTGTACCCCCACGCTGTTTCAGCTGCTTGTTTTCCGTAGTTAAGTGGTGACACGAGTAAAACGTTAGTAAAAGGATTTATTATTGATTTATCAGCATAGTTTGGCTCTCCTGAATTTTAGGTCATGACACTGTAATGCAAACACCATTTTTACTTGGTAGAAAGTAAAACATTTATTTTCATATATACGTGTGTGTATATATATAAAGGTACTCCACCCTCCCCTCAGAGAGAATTTGATCAATCCTTTATTGCTTTTAAAGATGACTAAAGATTTTCACAGTCCCTTGATCTCCCATACCACGTGATTTAAAGCTGTTCCCGTGAGGTTTGGCTGCAGGGGCTGGTGTGCTGTGGAGCGTGGGGCCATCCACATCTGAGCCAGTCTCCAGGCGATGGTGGCTGTGGAGCTGAACGTATCCAGCAGTTCTGAGCCCCTTCACCTCCCCGCATCTGCAAGCTCAACCCGACAGGTCGCTGGTCCGTGTGAGGGACAGACTTCAGGGATGTAGCGGGTACACTCCTGTATATTTGGTAGGGCCTGCGGCGCTGTCAGAGATGATACCGTTCAGGGGATGCTGTTGGAGGTCAGAGAATTGGGCTAGACAGTGTGCAGGCAGGTGGTGAATGTAATATTATTGCTATCCCCGAAGCAATCAAAAATCTTGAGCTTGAGTTTAAAATCGTGAATCTCAGGATGGGAAAAAAAAGAATGTAACTGATTTTTTTAAAGTATATTTCATTTCCTTGCATAAAAAGCCATCAACATTGATTCAAAAAAATGTAGTTATACCAGGTCACATCACAAGGTCCCCTGAGGTCTACTAATATCT
>NW_009648550.1:175648-210709 GCF_000708025.1 Charadrius vociferus | reverse complement strand
TAATAGAAGAAGTCAAAGCAATGTATTAAGGAAACAGGCGGGGACACTTCTGATGCACTTTTCCCCGGCTGCAGCTGTTTGCTGTGTGGGGACTTCCTGAGCCACAGCAACAATCTCTCTGTTACTGGCCTTTCTTGCCTGGGGGCTCGTCCATCCTCCTGGCCGATCCCCTTGCAGCTCTCTGAGCCGTTTGCAGCTGCACTGCATCCCTCCCGAGACGGGGAGACCGGCACGACGGGCGCTGCCGAAGATACAGCACCGCGTGCGTTTATGCAATGGCATAACAACGTTCCCTCGAGTTCTCTGTTCCCATTGTGGTTGTTGCTAATGATGTATTTGCTTCCCTGCTGCAAGCTGGCACGCTCTGAGCACCCCGAGCTGGGCACAGGAGCAAACGATCTGTCATCTGGGCTTAGACGACAGCTCGCACCCAGCTGCTTGGCAGAGCTACATGTCTGCATGTTTTTCCAGCTGCAGAAGTATAGTTGTCTCTGGGACTTCTAATGACAACTGAAGTAGCGTTGATATTGTGAGTACCGACGGTTCCTAAATGTTGGAGTTGCCTATCTAAATCCTGGTTTCTAATCCAGCCCTCTCATGTCATTTTTTCAAGTCATGCCGTTCTGTAGCCTCATGTTCTATCCCGTGATGGGACGTGCAGCCCACTTCTAAAGAGCTCTTTGGAAAGAAGTAGAAAAACAGGGGCCACTGGGCAGAGTAATTATCCTGGAAAGCTCTATACAAATACAGGCTGGGCCTCTCCCCACTGGATATTTGGATGCTTCAGGGTTGCAGTGGCCATGAAACCATTGTGGGGACAGTGTGAGAAAATGAACTGCATTTTAAAATTTCTGACAATTTTCTTTGCTGATAATTCATTGCCTAGGCCGAACATCCTCATTTCTTCCTTCTATGAAAGCTGTGGCAGATTTCCCAAGGGTTTTCTTGTCCGTAGAGTAGGTACACTGGCTAGCAATACAAAGAATTTTTTTAAAAATAAGTATGTATTACAGCTTTGAGAACCCCCAGTACAGTGCGAGGTGTGTTTTTTTTAAAGAATCCTTATGGAAAGGTGGAAACCTTAAATAGGAGAGAGAAAGGAGTGGCAAGGAAAAGGGTTTTGAAAGGGTAACGCTCCCTGCTGCCATCCAGAAGAAGGGTACAGCAGCATCTTCTCTGCGTATCTGTCCTTGGCACAGCCTGCAAACTGCCTGGAGTAGCTTGACTGTGCAAAACAGAGGCAAATTTGTATTGCACCGGCAAATCCTCTGAACAGAGTGGTAATGCGGATCATTTTGTAAGTCAGCTAAAGCCAAGGCTGAGCAGGGTTCCAATTTTAATGAATCACAGAGTGATTGAGAATAAAAGGACAAGCATTTATTCCAACTCATTGTGTTACGACTCAAATAACTTTTCCCTGTCAAGCATAGATACGAATTTTTCCTCTAAATCTGGCAGGGGAAGCGTGTACTGTGATACCCTTGTTAATGCTCCTGTATGAGTGTACTTGTGTGCTTTGTACTTGAGGGGGTGGTGCCGTGGGCTGCAGTAGATGCTGTACACCCCGCTCTGGAAAGGTGCGGGCTCCCCGTTCTGCACAGCGGCTGCTGCTACCTGTCTAAACATCTGAAGTCTTGCTGCCAGGTCCTCGGCTAATGCAAAAGAGCACAACTTTTTACACCTACTGCTGATCCGCTCCTTTGTTATTTAGCCGCCTTTACAGAGCTAATCCATACCTTGCTAATAGTCATCTGGTTCCAATTACTTCCAAATTCTAATAATCCTGATATTTGCTAGTACTTTTTACAAGTTATCGATACGCGATTGAAGTGCACCCTAAAAAAAAGCATTGTGTTGAGCTGCCTGCTCCTGCGCTTTGTTTCTCTGAGAACGTTACCTCTCATTAACTGAGAAATAAAAACGAGTTGCGCGCATCTGAAGGCTGGAATTCAAATGTCTGTGGTAGAAACACTCGTCTTGGCAACGGGCGTCGTACCTAATGCCCACGCAGAACGTGTCCGTGGAGGTGCCGAGTTCGTGTGAAGATCCTGCCCTTCTGCAGTTAGTGGGCCTAATACCTACAAAGTCTGCAGGGTGGGAGTGGATCAATTAGGAAGAAGTCTTTAATTCTTTGAGTTTAGGTTCATTGATGGGGTGGTTGTTTTTTTTTTCCTGGTGCAATCAAAATAAGCCTGACAAAATCTGCCCCTATTTTCTGTACAAAAGCTGAGCATGCTTTTAAGCAAAATAACAAACTGTATGAGCTTTTATACTAGCTAAATAGGGCAGCTGTTGTTGGAGTGGTGTTCCAGCAACACCCTTTATTTCTTCTTAGAAAGGAGCTCCTGTGTTTTGCAAAGCTCTCCTCTTATCTGTACTCATCTGCACCTGATGCATCTAATAAAAATGCAGCAGATTTCAAATTTGCATACATTATTTTGTAATTGCATACATTCAAGCGTAAGCCACTAAAAGCGTTTGTGTTCAGACAATGTCGCAGAGAATGCGGTGATGGACACCTTAGATTTTCTCAGATAAGAAGATGCATTTCATTACAGCGCGGGGGTGGGAACCTGAACCTGAGGAAGGGAGGATTAGATGTTTCTGCTGTGCACAGAAAGAATGACTAGGATTCCCCACCTCTGCCAGTAGTGACAAGCTGATTCTATTTTAATACTGTTTTTTTTCTGTATGCTTTTACCTTAGCTGCACTTTCGTCTCCTTGAACAGTTAAAAACTCTGGATAAAGAGATTGGATTTTCGTCGCCTCTGTTATGAATTGTCATGCTAAAATCTCCTAGGCAGCTGCAGGAGGGAGAGGGAAGCATATGCGTGTGTGTGTGTTAGCAAACCATTTTGCATATTGCTAAAAGCATACCTCCCCATGTTTCCTCTGCAATGTCTTACGGTCTGGTGAACGGTCAGGAACATTTCCGAAACAAAACTGTGATGAAAACATTTGGTTTTCACATAATGATATTTTGCTGAGGAAAGATGAATCCTTTCCAGCTATTTTTAACTTCATTGTCTTGCATCTTCCATAGTGTTTTGTGTTGGTTTGTTGGTTTGTTTTTTTTTTAACTCCTGTCTTTCTGCTGGTACCTGTCTGACTGGTTTCTTTAGGTTGCACACCTAAACATGTTTTTGGCAGCTTTGTGCATATCTGGCACAGTACATATGTTGAGGGTGGGAGGGCGATACGGCATCCTGGCGCTGCTTTGGAAGAAAATAGTTACAACTCCTGGCAGGTGAATCCCGATTTGTTATTAAAAAGTCACAGGTATTGCTAGTCCTCATAAAAGGTCAAAACCTTCTGCCCCCTGTGCAGTTTGGGCTTGACGTTTCTGGCCTGGTTTGAGGCTTGGTATTTCTCTTGGAAGGAGCGAGCAGCCCCTGCCCAGCCGGCTCTCTCCAGACTTCCCACCTAACCCTGAGCCCCGGGGACTGGGGCTTCCCCAGCCCACCCACCAGTTAGGCATGGCAGGTCCCGGTCCCTCCGTGTGCGTGGTCCCAGGTGAGAGCGATGTGAACCAGGAGCGGCTGGTGGGTTACCCCGCCAGGCTTCTCGGCAAGCTGTGGTGTACAGTCCTCTCATCGGGTGTTTCCATGGCCGTATCTGTGTTGGCGACATCGTTTAATCACTCGTTCAAGGGTATTGCTGGTGTTACTTCGTTATAAGATGAATTTTAAAGGTGCTGGTTGTAGTTTGTTAGGACTCATTATAAAATTTACCAATGCAGAGGAATACAGTCGACCGTATTAAGCTGAGTCTTTGGCCAAAAGACCGCTTATGTAAAAAAGAGTATTTCCCTCCTCAGATACAGTGCCTAGGTAGATCCCTTGCTTGCATTAGTAACAAAATTAAGACATAGCTACCTTTTGCTCAGTTATCGCTTCACAGGCAGTAAAGCTGTGAGAGTGAGCTGAGTTGTTTTTCCATTCAATCATCTATGGAATTGTTAATTAAATTCCAATTGCTGGAGCTTTATTAATGATAACGATGTGAAAGCCAGGAAAAACGCAGCTTGATTTTTTCCAACTCGAGGCTGAATGTGCAGAACTGACCATTAGGAGGAAACCATTATTTTAGTTGTTATTGAGCAATTCAAATCTGGAATTACTGAGAAGCACTTGGAATGCCAGAACATCATCTTCACATTTGCTTTGCAGTTTATAACCAAAAGCAGTTCCTGCAACCTAATTGGCAGACTGTCTTTAAGTGCTTTATAGTCCAATTAACATCCAGAAGAGTAATAAAGCATTGGGATAAATGAAAGTAATTTGTCTTTAAATGGCTTGCAACCCCATATTTACAACAAAGTTTATCTGACTATATTGTGTGCTCCTTTCAACTGTTATACTGATTACTTGACTTTGGAAAGAGGACAGCTAATCTAACAAAAATATATTGCTCTTAATGAAGGCACATTGAACAAACTAAATTGCTGAGCTGTTTTCTGGGTTGGTATATGTCGTGGTTTGGGTCGAACTGGCCACCAGGCGACCGACAGATGCTCCCCCTACTTCTCTTCAACGAGAGAGGCAGAGGGAAGAGAGAGAGACATGAGTTTAGAAGGAACTAAACTACTTTAATGAGATATTATTAATAAAATAAAAGGAAAATAATGAAATATATACAAAACCGTGTCAACCTCCCAGGATGATGATCCCAGCACTGGCTGGCACTAGGTTAGTCCCAGACTGGACTCAGTGACAGACAGGAACTGGATTCTGGATCTGCATTCAGGATCACGATCAAAGGCACATGAACAGACAGAGTCCTCCTCGGGTGCTGGCCATTGAAGAAAGAGGGCTGACCCTTTGATCCCTCGGCTTTTATACTGAGCATGAGGCAGATGGGCTGGAATACCCTGTTGGTCAGTTTTGGGTCACTTGTCCTGTCCGCTCCTTCCTGCAGGTGGGACCCCACTATGCTTTTCCACTTCTGACCCTCCAATGGGGCTAGTAGCAAAGTTAGGTGGCCTTGGTTGTTACAGCAATAAATACAAGCAGAACTTCTCTGCATACCATGCCTTGGCATCAACTATAAACATGGGTCTTATCACTTGGAGAGTGAACTATTTCTGCACAATATGTTGTTAATTTCAGTAGTTAGAAGAGCCGCAGCTAAGAAGTAAAGTTACTGAACAAAATTGGTCCCGTTTTACCTCAAATCAGGACAGTATAGTGGGCCATCATCTGTCCCAGACGCTTGTTAGTGTGTCATTTCTAAGACTTTATGACTCTGTTGGACTGAAACCAGGTGATAAAGCCAAGGAGAATTGCAAACCTCCTCTTGGTGTATGCTGGTTACTTTGGAGATGGTGCTTTTCTCTGCTGTAAAGAGGAAGGGAGCAAAAGCATGAATGCTTGAGCAATCAGGAGGTTATGTGTGTGCTTCCATCACCTCTCCCTGCAGATTCCAAAATGTCCCTTTCTTCTCTCCTGATTATTTAGAAAACTGCCCAAGTTAGGAAGTCGATGTAATGGCCACCTAGCCGGGCATCCTGCTTCTGGAAGTGACTGGTAGGGGATGCTGTGGGAGAATCGTAAGCAACGGAGCATGTAAAGATCAGTTCTTCTGCCCGTGCATACCCTCGCTGACTGCTCAAGACAGGGTTTACAGTGACTGGAGTTTGCATTTAGGTTGCCATACTTAATATCACCAACAGACAATCCATGGAGGATCTGCTTTTGGGCCTTTTCTACTTGCCTGTCACAGCATCCCTGGGGAATGAAATCCACTGTTTTATAAGGTGCCGTGTAGTAAAAGTAGTTCTGCCTGTTTGCAAAATGTGCCACTTTGTACTATCAGAAGGTGGAGGGAATTGGAGGGGGGTTACTGTCTTTCGCATGTCACCTTCTGACCATGTAGACTGCCCTCTTTTTTTTTTCCTTTGTGTGCGCTGGGCTGCCTGAGGGCAGCTGATGACAGCAAAGGTGCTGTAAAGCACTGAGGAGATCACGGTCATGAGAAGATCGGTGAGGTGAGGAGCGGGACCTGCTTACCCTGCCAGTGGGCAGCTTTACTGAGAGAAACACCATCTGATTTGCATTGCTGTTTTTTTTCCTCTGCTCTATCATATCATTGTTTGAAATAATTATGTTTCTGCATGAAGTTTCTTCATGGTTCACTTCTACCAACAGATGCTTTTTCTGGATCTAATTAGGCCATGGAATCTGCCTCAGTCCCACAGCCTTACTGCAGAATAAAAGCCTGTGTACTTTCCTTGGAGCAGTTACGGCTTTGCCTTTGAGTTTGTGGCAGGGAACATGTATGGGCCGTGCCGAGGGGTTCTGGAATGGCGTCCTTGCCTTCCCGTGGCTGAGGCCTGACCCCCAGGCTCGGCCGTTTCACGCAGACCACCTCGTGGCCTTTGGCTGGGCAGCGCGAGAGTGTGGGGGGAAGAGGGGAGCTCTACCCCATCCTCATGGCGTAGAGAACAGCAGCTTCATGGAAAAGTTCCTTCCAGCATTTCAGGCGTGCGCCACCCTGTTGTTGAAGTGTTGTCTTCAGGAGGACTCCAGCTTGCCTTTGCACATAGGGTTACAGCAACGCTAAGCCTTCCTGGTGGACATCTTCGCAGCTCCAAAGACTTGCACTCGTGCTTTTATTGTCAAAATATTTTATATGTCTTTGTCAAAACCTTCTTTGCATCCCTGGCGCCATATGTCAGAGGTCTTGCTGGATTTGAGGATGTCTCTGAGGAGGCAGAGTGAGGTCTGGAGGTAGAGAAGAGGTTCATTTTGATCTGAAATTCCCAAATCTGCCCCTGTCCTGGGCTGCGTCCCCTGTCAGCCTCTGGCTGGCTATCTTAACGCAGCAGGTTGTCCTCGGAGCGGTTGTGGTGCGGGAAATCCCAGTACCTTGATGCTGTTACCTGTGCAGTGAGGGTGGTGAGAGCCACCAAGGCTGGGTAGAGAATGAAGCCAGCTGAGAGGTGGTTTGCTACAAGGCCTCCTCCGTGTCTGCTGTTGGGAAGGGCATTCGAGGGGAGTCATTGCCTGTCTGGAGAGCGTTAGGTGCTGCCAGAGATAAGTGCATGTTACTTGCGCCCTACTGAGGGGGAGGTGGTGCCACAGACATGGTGGGAGGCTTTTACCCATCCATTTTGGCTACAAAGCCATAAGTTAGAAATGCTTGGTGAGAGGGACCCATCACTGCCTACTCTGTACGTCACTGTTTCCCTTGAATGTTTTCAGGGGGGTTCAGCACTATGCTCTTGGGCTGTCTTTGTGTACACAGTGTTGTGGTTGCCACACAATCAAGTTACGCAGTAAACATTTGGGGAAAGGCTATAACTGCTAGAGGACTAGTTAAGCTAAACTAACAGGGACGTGAAACAAAGAGCCTCTGGTGTGGTAGTCATAGGACTGCTGCCCAGTAGAAGGGCTCGGGCAACTTTCGTTATGTTACTTAACAGCACATGTGTTGGTTTTGAGTAGCCGATTAAACATCTGAGCTTTCTTTTTTCCCCCACTTTTTGCAGCTCTCCATGAATTCCCCAATGACATCTTCACGAACGAGGACAGGAGACATGGAGCTGTGGTCCTGCACGTCCTTTGTGTAAGTTTGGTGACTTTTTTGGTGTTTTTTCTCCTATGGGTGTGGACAAGGCTTGGTGTGCTCACCGCAGGCCGGTGCTGCCTCCTGCCCACAGGGGCTTCTGCTCTCAGTCGTGGTTGAGAGCGAGTTTCAGCAACTACACTGAGTATAACATACTTCAGTTTTATATTAATCCCTTTTAAAAGCCCCAGTGCAACCCATGAGTGTAGGTGCATGCTGTCACGTGAATAAACTGCTGCAAGTTACTTTACTCCAGCCAGACCAGCTTTGCTGAGGCCATCAGGGAGCTGTGGTCCTCTGCTCTCTGCCCCCAAGCATGAGGATGCTGTGGGGTTGGTAGGTCGAGGGAGGAAGTTCATGTAATTGCCTTCAAAAATAAATGAAGTCTTATCCTCAGAAATTTCCCCAAAAAATCCTTGTGGTACCCCTTTTGACATAGCTGTAGGAGAAACAAATTAGAGAAGGTTTTCTGTTAAAAAAATATCAACTGGATTAATTTTAAAAAAAAAAAAGAAAGAAGTTTGGGTCTTCAGAATTCCCCTGACTAGTTCAGTTGCTAAAGTGAGTTTTTCTTCATGAATATATTAAAGAAAAGATCGTAACTTCTCATTTATGAGCTGCAGTGTGTCTTGGATCCTCTTGGGGTTTCCGGAGGATGTTGTGCAGGCGAGGGATTTGCCTCAAAGTTCAGAAACGTGCTAAGATGACTTTAATAGATGCTATTTTAAAGACCTTACTAATATCAGAAATCTGTGCAATTTTTGGCTTGGAGTTTTGTGATCTCTGCCCCAAACAGGGCAGTGTAAGTGGTGTGCATGGGTAAGGCCAAAATTAAAGATATTCAAGATAAATTTATTTAAATAAGCCGTGGTCTGTCAGTGCACTAGACCCTTAGCTAGTGTTAGAGGACTTTGCGTTCTGCAGCTGCAATACTCTTACAGGGCGAAGCACAGTCCCTCCAAATGCATTCCTCAACTTTTGTTAGGTAGATGAAGACGATTCTTTTCTTTTTTAATGTCATCTTAATTTAAGAAGGACTGCCAAGTTGGTACTTCGTGAGGGGAAGAGGCATTCTTAAGCAGCCAAGAAAATACCTGCTTATCATAAATGTTTAAAAGCAATTCATAATTTTTAGTCAGCTTAAGTGAGCAGTCACTGTCAGCTATGTGCAGTGATTCATGATTTCTTTTTAAGTATAAATTAGATTGTATTGCATGTTGTAATGTGAGTGCTCTGTGTTATGATTTTATTTCGGCTAAATGGCTGCAATAATTTGTTGAGTAACATCACTGTTGACTTTGTCTGGCAAGCTTAAGGCTTCCAAGTTTCCATGGGAACATTGAGCTTTGAAATGTTTTGAAAAGTGAGCACTGGACCCGAGCTGGATTTTTTAGCACCCACAAGAAAACTCCCCAAAATTCATATAAACGATCTGTCAAAGTAGTGTCATGCAGCAGCGAGTCACCCAGAGTCTCTCTGCAGTTGGTGGAGAGGGAGACCTTCAGAGGATCTTCAGCTCCTCTGTTGTAGGTATGGGGTGAAGCTGCAGGTTGGGTTTCACCTGCCTGGCTCTGGCCAAATCTGCTGGTCCCCTCCATGGGCGGTGAGTTGCTTCTGCCCAGGGGTGGTGCAGGATCACCACAAACCGCTGCAGCCCCTGTGTGCTACACCACAGGGGTCAGTGTCGCACGTGGTGGCTTTTGCACATCCCTGGTGCTGGTGGTTAGCGCGGTGTCCTCTTCTGAATGTCCAGATGCGGGGCTTGGCCTAGGCTTGAAGGAGGTGCTGGGGTTAGCGCTGATGGAACTGAAAAGTGGTCCCAAAGAATGCCGTCCTGGACACCTGTCCGTGCATCCCAGGCAGCCTTTGGTCTGCTCTTTCCTGACTTTTGGATGCTTGATTTCGTGACTTCAGGGTCTGTTTCACAGCCACAGTCAGAGTGTCGCATAGCACCAGCTGTGGGGTTTCACACCTACCTTGACGCGCATCTTGGCCGGTTGGTGTTTGCATCCCGAGTGCTGATTATTTGTTTTCCTGGCAGTCAGCGCTCTGCACCTCCAACAGCTTTTGTGTTTTGACAGAAAAAGGTCACTGTTGATCATCTGTTAATTCAAGGAGCTGTATTAACTGCTCTTAATCCATACAGAAAGTGTGTAAACATCGTAATGTAGTCTTGAAAAATACTGGTGGGCTGTTGGCACCCTTGTAACTGTACCGTGAGTAATACAAAAAAGTGTCACGAGAGTAGTTTAAGAAGGGGATTAACTATATGCAGTTGAATTCACGTCTTTACTTGGAAAACAACTGGCAGACTCCTGTGTAGCCACTCCAGGGAAAAGATGATGGTTATAGCAGCACGTTGCTATTTTGTAACCTCACATTTCTTTGATTTTTTTTTAAAAATTTCTTGAGTCACAGGAATAAGTTTATAATGAGACCATTAAAAATATGAGTTCCTAAAATCGTTCTTAATCTCTGTGTGATCCATACCTCTGAGCGTGTTTTTCAAGTCTATTTAAAAGAGACAAGACCTGGGCTGTATTTTTTCATTATTAGCAACTATGAAATCACACAGTATTCTCGTACAGTTGACTACATAAACTATGAGTTGGGTTATTTTCCAGTCTATTTTAAATTATGATTTGCGCTTCATAATTGCTCTCAAGATATTTTTCCACGAGTTTTTTTGTCAGTTCTGAATAAGCTGTACATGCTTTCAACATGTATCAAAATGAGGTTTGGAGGACTGAAATTTCAAGATGAACTGCCTACTTCAGAATAAAAAGAAAAATCCATTTTTAATGAGAACTAGATGTAAGCGTCTGCTGTCCCAACAGAAACATATCCAGTTTCTTCCCCTCTAGCAAGCAACAAGACAGATACCTCAGTCCATCGGCGTTTCATCATTCACCATAGCAGTTTTATTGACCAAGAAAATTTGTTGACCGTGCTCCAGCTTGTGCATCCCCAAGGTGCAGGACCCAGCTGGATTCACCCTTTTTAGCACCGTGGTTCTTGGGGTTGACCCCTTGGCTGTTGGAGGCTCTCATAAGGCATACAGGTCCAAGACAGTGCCCATCAGCTGAGAAGTTTCCCAGTGTCTTTCTATCCTGACCTGCCAGCTCCATGAATCCCAAGGAAAGCTCCCCCAAGCTTCACTGTCTGTGGCCCTGGTCTGGACCCTT
The DNA here is from genome assembly GCF_000708025.1 of Charadrius vociferus. Lineage (NCBI taxonomy): Eukaryota > Metazoa > Chordata > Aves > Charadriiformes > Charadriidae > Charadrius > Charadrius vociferus. Next base: position 199,957 of record NW_009648550.1, on the reverse strand, counting down.
GGGTGGAGTGGGAAGCAGCCATGACAAATGCTTTGCCTTCTCCTGTAGCAGAGTAACTTTTTGCTATCTGTTGTCAAAGAAAAAACAGGTACTTAGAGAAAACAGACAACTGTCAGCATTTAGCAACCTACCTCTTTAGTCTGGGTTGAAAGGGCTTGTCATCGTATTGGGGTGATAGGCCTCTAATTCTGTTTTGTACCCTCCAGCGATACCGTTACCAAATGTCTGATCAAATCAGAGCATGCACAGAAATGCACTTTGTGGGGAAAAAAGGGATATAGACACAGAGTCACATTGTCTCCATTGAAATTCCTTTGCGGGTTTGAGGAAACCAGACTGTAAAATCAAAGGGGCTTTGTAACGGTAGGGAGAACAATAGAGTGATGATTAGCAGGTCATCATCATGCTTCTCATGTTTATTGACCTCCCCTTAAAGGGTTTTTATTCATTTCAGTAAAATTGTGATCTTCCTTCTCTCCCCCTTTGCCCATACTTTCATGTTTATTTCTGAAAAACATCAAGGTGTAGAAGCTGGTTTAACAGAAGCCAGAGAACCAGGGGCAAACGCTACAAACTGGGGCCGGGGGGGAATGCAGCAGATGACCTCTCAAGGGATTCCCAAGGCATCTTCTCCCTGCTGATTAATAAAAGTGAAAATACGAAAACCCCAGCAGATCCCACGGTGGGGCTGTGCAGAATTATTTAACATAATCTGATCATAAAGATGAAAGTAAATCCCTAAACACTTCAGAAATCTAAGAAAAGACTGGACAGGAACAGTTTAGCAATAGTTTTATGTCTGAGCTGAAAAAACTTCAGTTTAAAGGAAAAGTGGGCCACTAAAAACGTGTTACAGGTTTGGAGCCATAGTGTGTAGTTTCCCCCTAGATACTTCTTAGGAGCTCATCAACTGATTGCTTCACTGCTACTAATTATTTTCATGTCCTCTCTGAGAAGGCAGCATGCTGCTCTGGACGGTCACCCCCTCCCTCCCCAGTAAGTCACTGGTTTGGGATGTTCTGATTGGAGGGAGCCAGGGTCTGGATTTCGAGAGTCTAGTGCTGTTCACTGCTAAAGGACCAAATGTACAGCCCGCAGGCCGGGAGCTCCCCAGGGCTTGAGAGCTTCGTTTTGCAATCTTAATGTTGTTCCTGATGGTGCGCAGGTGTCTGGGCATTCTCGTAGCATTTCACTGGTTTGTAGTTTGTTCCAGCAGATGCATAGTGATGCCCATGCAGACCCCCAGCCCTACGCTGGGTGACAGGTACCTGTTGCTTCCATGAGACAGGGGAGTGAAATTGCTTCACCAAGTTGTTTGTGAGGTTTTTGCTGACAGCAGAGGAAGGAGGGTTTGGGTATCGCTGCAGGTTTCCCTGGAAGAGCCGACGAGATGGGTGCTGTCTTTCCTCCCTGCCCCATCACTGCTCAACCTTTGTCTGCCCAGCTGCAGGCTCTGCCCCGATCCCTGTGTTATCCCAGTCTTTTTGACAGCGCAGCGTTGGTTACCCTTTTCCCAAGTCTCTCCGAGCAAATGCAGAATGTGGTACCAGGATGTGTCACGCTGCCGGTGTCAAGAGTCTGTGCGTGTGTGCTGTCGAGGTCGAGCTCTTCTCCGCGCAGAGCTAGGGCACCACACGCTGAGCCGGGGTGAAGGAGTGCTGTCTCTGCTTAGACGTCCCTCATGCTCCTCATTTTCCATCATTCAGTGTAGCCATGGGAACGGGGTGCTCCAAGGGGGAAACCTGCCTCTCTTGTGCGAGCTGTGCAGAAAATGTAGGTCGCTCTGGATGTATCCTGTCTTTGTCGATTTCTGCAGAGTCAAAAACCAGCCGCATCTCATTTCTACAGCACAGAGCTGGCTCGTTAGGGTGATGATTTTCCAGTGCCCTGCATGTGCTTGCTTCAGCGATGCTGCACGATACAGAGAGCTTGCTGCTGAGCACATAGCAATACCATGCGCTGCTGCTCCGGGTAAACTTGGACTCTGAGGGTTCCTTGCTTGGCTTGTTTGTTTTGGTGGTGTTTTTTTTTTTTTTTTAATTTCTCTTCAATAATGGAGTTTTAGGTGTTTTTATAATGTAGTTGGAATTGAGGAAAGTCCTGTGCGTGGTTACGGTGGTTTCAGTGATGGCCTTTGGCTATGCCACCTCACCTGAGGCGGAAGGTCTGCCTGGGGAGCAGCCAGGGACCGTCACCTCTTCCTTTCCTGGCTTCCTTGGGAAGAAGGCAGGGCTGTGAGAGTCGCTGGCTCCTACAGCATTTAAGCTTTCTTATGAAAAGTTTCTTGTTTTGGCTCAGTCAAGAAAGTTTTAATCTGAGTATGAAGACTGGCACAGAAAACTCAAAGGACTGCTGGACAAACATGAAAAATTATCATTTATGTCCCGTGCAACAGAACATGTATTTCGAGTAAGATACTTAATCTCCTTTGATGAAGAGATTGCAATTATTTCTCTGATGCTTGTTTGTGAGAATCATTTTAAAATCAATCCTAATGTAATACTTAATCTGGTATTTGTAATCCTGTTATGCAGAGCCAGTATATTTTCGTAATTTTTTAATGTCCTTCTGGGGAGGAAGAGTGTCCTTTAAGTAGGTTGCCTGTTTAAAGACTTCCATATCCTCACTTCGAGCCGAACACAACTAAATGATGGTGGGGGTGAGACATTTTCTGTGTTCTGTCCATCACATTGTCCCCTGTGGCCATTACACAAGTCACAGTTACTGGAACATGGGTATGCCTTGCCGTTCTTCTCTGTACTGGAGACAGTGCAAACCCAACCCTTGCATCATTTGAATGCTCATTTAAAAACCTTCAGAAGGATTTTCCTAAACTTAAACTGCTGAACGCCTTGCACCTGATGTCGATCCAGACTGATTGTCCTTCTGGTGAGCAACACATACGATACAGATAATTTGCATGATCTGAAAAAAACAGTGAGAACATACAGGAGGGCAACGACTGTGCGTGTGCGCCACGTGTGGGGGCAGGTGCTGAAGTGACCTGGTTTGGCTTTTGAGCGTGTGCTTTTTTGGTTTGTTGTCTCCTCTCCGTCCCCATTGCTTTGCCCCCCTTTGGGAGAACTTGGCTACCGCAACAGCAGCAGATTGCAGGAAGCCCAAGCAACCATATGATGCCCTGCGCTCTGTGACTGTAGATTATGTCAAATGTAGAGGATGCGGTCAATTTATAGGGATGATGATGTACAGATTAGTGTTCTTGAAAGGCATTACTGTGTATTTGGGAAGGGAAATGATGGCACGAACCACTGCAGATTAGTATGATTAGCAGATCAGAAAATCCAGGCTGAAGTTGGGCACCCGCTATCCATTGTATTTCAACGGGATTTGGCCATGTAACTCTCTGGGGCTGTTTCCGATCCGTCTTCCTATGATGCATAATGTCTGTGAGCCATTTGCTTCCCTTTTCTCTGTTCATACAGTTATCTGTTGGTATCATGTCAGCAGCTAGTGCTCTCTCTACAACATCGAGGTCTCAGCTGCACCCGGCAGAGTTGTAGATCTGAAATTTTGCTTACGTTCATGGTCCTCTGGGCCCTTTTGCAGTGTTAGAGTTTCATAAAGTGTAAGTTACATTTATACATGTTATGTGAAGTGACAGAGGAGCACAGAAACTGTCCTAAGTGACAGTCTAGCACTGAATCTTCAAGATGTTGTCAAAGTCATCCATTATGATGAAATTCCCATCTTTAATCCTGAAAAAAATACACTTGAAACATTTTTGAGCTTGAAAAGTTTTCATGGCTGAGATTTTCACAGAAGTTATTGGCTTTTTGCAGCAAAGTTGTAATTACATTCTGGCCAGTTAGAATGTGGGGTTTGGGGGAGTTTGGGGGATATAAACCTGTTCCTGGAAAATTAAAGAGAGAACAAAAACCTAGAAGTCACTTTTATTGCTGCTTTCCCTCCAGAAAAAAAATGCTCTGGTCTCCTCCCATATCCTGAGCTTCAACGGTAAACTTCAAAGACAAGTAAAGCAGGAGGATCTGTCGGTGATGTGGTAATAACTTTGTGCTTCAGTAGGATTAAGACACTGTTTTTCTACAAATATTGGCCACTTCTCTCAGCTCTAGTTATTCACTGCAGCTGCACTACTTGTAAAAATAATTCATGGCAGGTGTCACAAAAAAAGATGGAGCTGTCTTTGAACTTTAAGGTAGTTTAGCCTCACTTTGGGAGTGGAAAGATGTTGTAATGCCTATAAGTGATACTGTGAAAAAGAAAGGGAATGATGCATGCTCACCTGCTTTATTGGACCAGATGCCAAAACTACTTCTTTCTTGGGCTGTTCACTTTCAGGCACACTACAAGTAGCTCTACAGGTGAGAAGCTCTGTCTTTAAGAAAAAGAAAGAAAAAAAAAAACCAAAACAATTATATGCACTGAAAACCTAGCAAAATATTATGGAGGTGTATGTTTCCAGCGTGAGGAGGATTTACGTGATCAAGTCAGACAAGGGATGTAAACGCACGCCAGGATGGGAATACAGATGCTGCTGCGGGACTGTGATGCTCTAAGGCAGCCCTGGGGCTGGGCTGTGCACCATGCAAACCTGGCGGTGATGCTTAGTTTGCACTTGTGGTTAATGATACGCGCTGCTATGGAGCAGCACATGTATCTCCGTCCACAGCAACCTCATGCCTCACGGTGGTGTGGGGGGACATCATTTCCTTTGACTCGCAGGAGCGGTGAGCCTGCTGGCCTGAGCACAGGCTGCAGCCCCTCACAAGGTCCTGCCTCTGCCAGAGGTGTCCAGCGAACTCCCAGAGGAGAGATCGGAGAGGGAGAGCTCAGGTGTTCATCTCTCCTGCCTCACCGTGTGCAGCCTTTCACATCCCTTCTTTTTGGACACAGCTGGTTTGCACTCAGCTGCTGCAGTGCAGTTTGTTCCAGGTTTGTGCCCTGAGCCTCGCCTCTCTGTTTACATGCCCAAAATTTAAGGATGTCTCTTGTGTGTGCCTGTTTTCACAAGTACATAGCAATAAATAAACCTTTGCCCATACTGTAGTCTGCTGGAAACGAGATCCAAGATGGTAACGTAGACTCTCTCTGTGGCAGGTTTTTGGTAGCACGTGCAGACAGATTGTTTTCTAGTAAAACTAGTATCTAGTTTTCTAGCCACCTGTAATAGATATGCTGCATACCTGACACTGAGGAGTGCTGCGAGGGATGAGTGCTGGCCTGTCCTGCAGGTCTTCAGAGGGTGCAGTCATCCTCTCTTCTCTCCCAGGTCCCCCACTACGCAGGATACTTGGCTTTAAAACTTTGCTACGGCACGCCAGGGGTGGCTGTCCTCTCCACAGCGTGTCCTCTGGGCAACACGAGCAGGGCTACCCTGTTTGGGTGATGTCCTTATTCCTCTGGCTGTCCGTATTGCTGGCTCTGTTCCTTTACCACATGTCTAAGTTTGTGTAAGGTGGTGCAAGAGTAGCCTGGGTGGCCTTGGATATGTCTGTGCCAGTAAACTAGAGCAGGCTGGGACATGGGCACAAGCCAGGCTGTGATGGTGTGCTCTGTTAGGAAGCTGGCACGCTTTTCACCCGTTTTTCCACTATGCCAATGAGCATTTTCTTATCCAGTGCCAGGATGTGAGCTGAGGTAGGGGACAGAGATCCTTCCCTCTGGACAATAAAGACCAGGTTTACCCTCCTTGAGGAGGACGAGAGCTTAGCTGCATGGACGTAAGCCACGCTGTCCCATTTGCCTGTCGGGGCAGAGATCAGGCCCTAGCATGTTCTGTTCAGAAACACAGAGATGTCTTTCTGTTTAATAATTCCAAAGTACAGATTAAATGCTTCTTGCATAAAATTGAAGGGTTGATTCGCTAGGTGTCCTTTCAAGTCTTGTTCTCCCCCTTGGGTTTCAGTCATTGGGAAGTTGTTCCTATGTGGAGTTTAGCAAGAATTACCACTGGGATCCCAGATGACATCGCAGGGCACTTCAGTCGCAGAAAACAAGCTCCTTTCCCCTTTTTCAAAACACGAGCATTTCAAAAATTACTTCTCTAGGGTTTAGATTTTCACAGAATGCAATCATAGAAAATCCTTGTGCTGTGCAACAGGGGGAAAAAAAGGAAGGCAAAAATATTTAAGTGTGGCTTAGCAATATCCAGAGAATTTAAAAATATAGTCGTCCTTATGATGATGATAAAATGTTGGCAGCTTTTGATAGCTTGTAAGAGCTTTTGGATAAATACTTCATAATCTTTCTATTAAATCCCAGAAAGCCCCATGAATTCTTCTTGTAAGAGAATTTTATTCTTTTTAAAAGTATATCCCAAAGCAAGTCTAAGATGAGTTGGGATGCTGCAGTTTGTTTCTGCTTGACAATCTCCAGACTCAACATTTTCTCTTTTCTTTTGCAGGCCGTGTATATGTTTTATGCTTTGGCAATTGTCTGCGATGATTTCTTTGTCCCTTCGTTGGAAAAGATTTGCGAAGTAAGTATTAGAAGATGTTACTTAAGCTTGTGTGCTGGTTTAGCAGCAGGTCTCCTTGAGAGCCTCAGAACGTGATGATAGTGTATTTACTATTGTCTTAGACCGTTCCTCACGCTTCTTGTGTGGTTGCTCAACACTGCGTGTGTGTGTTGGCTCAGCTTCATGTTCTCACTCGCAGTAGATGGGCTGGGAATCTGCTGGTGGGTAAACTTGGCTGACGCTCCCTCTTAAAGCTAGCAGTTGCTTCTCAAATAACAATTCCTATATGTGCATCATACCACTTCCTAAAAATGGAGGCAATTTATAACATGGTGAAAAACATGTTGTCTAGAGCAGTGATTCCCAAACTCAGCCCCACGCTGGGGGCTCCCCGGCACTGCTAGCTGCAGCACGGGTTTCCAGGTAATAAGCCCAGCAGAGCTTGTTAGCTTGTCCTGTGTTCTGCTGCTTACCTCTGACGTGCTCCCACCTCTCCAGCTGAGAAACCCTGCCCTTGAGATAGGATCCAGCCATCGGAGACTGCGAGAGGGTTGGGACGTTGTTCATTGCCTGTGTAGAGAACAGCGCTTTGTTTCAGTTATGGCTTCAGGCATGTCACTCGGTTCTCCTAGGACTTGGAAGATGATAACTTTTTATTTCTTGACTTTTGTGTGGAAATATTGACCCACAAGGTGTTTCTGAGTTTCATATACCATTAATTTAAAACTTAGAAACCTCCCAAGCATCAGGCTGGGAAAGAAAAAATGCACAAGAGACTTTAGACATGTTGGTATTTAAAAAAAAAAAAAAACCAACAAAAAAAAACCCCAAAACAACAACAACAAAAAACCCACCAAGGGGTGAGAGAGATGCCAAGCTCTCAGTCTGAGAGCTGGGTCCTGCCCCTGTGTGGTCCGAGCCCTGTGGGACCGGCGGGCTGTGCCTCCATCCTGCTCCCGCTGCCCGGCTGGTGAGGACCTGCAGGCCACTGGTGTGTTCACGCCAGGGCTTACTGGTTCCCAGTGCACCCACCAACAGGGAGTGCTGCCTAGCCAGAGCAGGACTGCCCTGAGCAGACCCACGCCAGAGCTGGATTTGGCTTCTTGGACTTCGGTTAGAAATGAAGTCTTGGTTTAGGTTGAGGATGCTACAGATGTGCAGCACGCTTGCTTGCCTGGGGCCTTTCAGCGTTGCTTGTGTGGTGCCCAGCACAAGAGTTCACAGGCTGATGGCTCACCAGGTGCTCCGACCTTTCACGCTCTGATAGCTGCTCTTGCCTCGCGTTTGTGTGTCTTTGCAGATGTCTCTTCAAAAATACTAGCCCCTACCCTTAGCTGATATAAATTAAAGCCACTGGTGATTTAACCCCGTAGAAATCATGGATCTTGTACCTTGCCTTCAAAGTCATGAGTTTTGTACCTTGTGTTGTGTTGGTGTAAGTTATAAAGCAGCAGGGACAGCTAGGTCAGCTGTAAAGAAGCTCTTGAACACTTCCAGCAGTTGCAAGGGACTCCGTCCCTCTTTTGCTAACGTTGGCATGCTGAAATTTTAGAAGACAAGGGGTACATTTTAGCCTAAATCAGCTCAGACAGCTACAGGGTGAACGCAGACCGTGTGCCTGAAGTGACTGTAAGCCCTCTCCAATGTCAGTCTCGGGCAATGAAATCTTTGCATATAGAAAATATGGTTTGGTCTTGCCAGTTAGACGTCTCTGTCAGCTGGAGGAGATGCCTGCCGATCTGCCTGGCAATAAGTGTCGCTCATCAGGGCTCGGGCTGTGCCTGGCCCTTGGAGGAGGTGTGGGAGACAGCAGGAGAAATCATTTGTGCTGACAGCTCTGATGGAAGTTGTCTCTAAACTAACCTGATATTTGTAGTTCAGCACCCTGCCATGCAAGCCTTTCTTGCATCATCAAAAAAAAAAAGTCCCCAGGAAATTCGACCATTTTGGTGCATAAGTATTCAGGTAACTGAAGGGCAACAACAGAGGGCGAGAACTTCTGTCCTGCAAAGTTGCTGCACTCTCTAGGGCTGAATCTAGGGAAATCCACCGCGAGGTTCAGGGGGAGGAAATGGGGACATTGATGTGGAAGTGGGGATAGAAGACGCTGGAGTTGTAGACATGCTGAGTTATTTAACCTCCCCTCTCCCAAGCAAGGGAACCCTGCTGGGAAGCGTGGGTCTAAGAAGGTCAGCTCAGGTCACTATAGGTGAACAAAGCCTGAACTGAGTAAGCAGTGTCCGGGACAGGCTTGTATTTTGGGGTGCCATCAATATGCTTGAGGGCAGGCCTGCCACCCAGAGGGGCACAGGTGCAGCCAGGCGTTTGATTATTCTTCTTCTTGACTGAGCACTTATTAAATCCCGTCTACGAGTGTATTGTGGTTAGTGGCCTTGCTTATGGCACAGAGGTCTGATCTGGCTCTGTGGAGCATTAGCTCCTTGTACAGCTCTTCCAGGAACTCTCTGAGTGACCTCAGACAAGCTCCATTGCTTCTCTGTACCTCTGTTTCCTGCACTGGTCAGTAGAAGTGTTGGTCCTTGAATGTGTTTACAAATCATGATAGGAAATACTATGCACGGTGTTAACAGTTGCTAACTTTACTGGTGGTAAACTTAGTTATCGTAAACGAGAGGCTCACAGACTGGACTCCGGAGTCCCTCTTCTTTTACTGTCATTAGGTTTCTATAGGTACAGGATCTGTGCACCTCTCCACCTGCCCCAAAAGGTTGGTTATAGAGGTACAAGTGTCAGAATTATGGTGCTGTTTGTCGTTCTGACAAATTCTCAGATGTGTTTGGGTTTGTACGGGCATCTGATGTCTGAAAAGCAAGCACCCTCCCCATGTGACTTTAACATAGTATTGACAAGCCCCCAGGTCAGAGAAGGCTACTTTCACTTGACCAGATTTTTACTTTTTCATTATTTGTTATCTTCTCAGTCGTACATAACAACTCGTGCTTTAATGGTTCTCAACCAGTGTTACCCAACACCACCAATAAAATAAGATGATAATAAAAAGTTTTATTCAATTATGTGTGAAAGAGAACTTAGCAGTAGAACACTGGATCTAGCATACTTGTATTAAGAAGTTACTGTCCAGAAGAAAGATACTGTATCATTAGAGATTATCAAAATGGGTCATATAAATGGATTGGAATTTTACTATTCCTATTGCTCCTACTTGTTTCTCTCCCAAAAAAGATTTTTCTCACCCCATAGGTGACCTTTAGGGGCATTCAAGTCCTTTTAGTTATGTATTTTTTGCATAATCAAGCAGTTCTGTAATTACATGATAGCAAGAGAAATACACATTCCTGTTTCCTGATCCAACTACTTTGGATTTTATCAGTCCAGAATGGCTTGTCTTCAAAACATCCAGCTTTTTGTGGTTTATCCTTGATGTTAGCACTCAAGAATGCATGGGAAAAGTGTCGGGTCACTTCACAAAGGCCTCTCCAGCCTGTGGTATCCAGTCTTGCCTATTTTTCTAGGAAAGGGAAGGTTTTATCGCTGCCTGATGACAGCAGATGCTACCACCATTGCTCACACCAACCACTACACACCAACCCACATAAAAACCCTATGAAATGAGTAGGCTGACTTGGAGAGCCAGGGCTGGAAGACCACCTGAGTCCTCCGCCATCGCCTGATGAGTTAAGACCTGTGATGTTTTCAGGAGTGTTCACTTATTTGTTAACTCACAAAAAACAATCACGAGAGAGGGGGAGGGAGGAGAGAGCCCCTTGGCAGGAACTCGCATCTAAGAAGTCGTATTGGGTATGGCAGTACGTGTAATGCGCTTAGCATGCAAACAACCGTAAATGGTCATGACTTGCTGCTGACCTAAGATCTACCATCAGTAATCCGACTACCACCTACTGTCGTATCCAGCACAAAAGAATTCAAACCTCCTGCCTGAAGGCTTTTTTGGTCTTGGAGATCAACCAACAGTTATTCTACAGTTGCTCACAGTTCAGATGCACTAATTCTAAAATAAATGCCCTTTTTCTGGCTTAGCTTCATCTAGTTTGGAAAGCGGTTGTTGAGTTAAAGCAACAAGGCATTTGTGCTCCCACACGTGCATGTTGAGGTGAGAATTTGTTTCAGAACACTTGCTATGGTAGATGTTCACATTCTGTCTTAGTTCAGATGTACTTACAATAAAGCGCTGATTTTCATTTGTTTTCTAAAACAGCTTGTACTTGCATTCGCACAGCTACTCTCCCTTATTGGCGTTACAGAGTGTTTATATGACGCAACTAACGTCATACGTCAATTGCGAACATTTGTCTGCAAATACCAGAGAACACATTTTTGCCTCCTACATAGTGTGCTGTATTTTCTGCTCTGTTGTATTAACTGAATCATCGTATGCATTACAATAAATTTTCTAGGAACTGTCCTTGAGGGAACCTACTATAGCTTTAAATTAAAACATTGCCCACAGAAAGTCAGCACAGCTGGTTTCTTTGGCTGATGGTCTTTTCGTTCAAAAGACACCATTGAGTTGCAGACCGACTATTGTAGAATGACTGCCTCTACGTTTCCGTAGAGAATCCTGCAGAAGAAACTGGCCTTTGGGGATCTACTTCTGGTCCTATGAACTACTTCTACAATAGTTTTAATCCTGTTTAAGATCTTTATCTATAAAGCTGTGTTTAATCAGGTTCCACAAGCTTTTATAGCAATGCAGCGATGTCATGGTCTCCTGCTTAAAAAGCATTCCCGGTCAGGGCACATCTTTTCCTTTTTCCTTGTCCCCGTTAAGGTATGTACAAGATTTTTTTTTTTACATGTGTATGATCAATCAGCCGATAGATTTACCTTCTCTTATGGGCCTGGAATATCCTTTGTGGGATCTTCAATCCAGATAAGGTTGGTGGGAGGCTTCCTGCAATCTTGTCTGTGTGAAAAGGTACTTTGGTAAGGATAAAGTTGCAGAGAAACCCTGCACTGCTACAGGGGGAAGAGAAAGGCTTCCTCTGTCCTGCCAGGCTGGGTGCGCTGCATCAAACAGCCGGTTCTGCTCGGGGAACGTCCCCACCACCCTCAGCTGTCTTCCCCTTGCTCGTGCAGTGGCAGCTGCTGACTCGCACGCGTGCGAGCAAGCCGGCTTTGTGTAGTAACAGCTCAGCAGTTTATGGCCGTATGGCAGGGGGTGGCTTTTTTTAGCTACTCATTAAACCATGGAAGGTGCCAGCAAGGCATGTGGTCTTTAACAGCCTTGTCGCGTTTGCTGAACAGTGACTTGTGCAGATGGAGCAGTGGGAATGCAGAAAACATAAAGGAAGTAATTAACCAAGTAAATCTTTGGAAACAGCTTATGCCGATGAAGTTTTCATAGAGTAGTGGGTCCTTTCCTTTCCAGAAACCCCCGTTTTACATAGTCCCTGGGCACTGCTAGGGGAAGGCTGTAGGAGGTAAGTATCTTGATGGTGATCCATGTGAATGGGGGTGAAGAGATGTTAAATATCCAAGGCTGAAATGATAGCAGGGAAGGTGGCTGGAGGTGAACCAAGCCTGAGCTCCAGCCCTGCCCTTTACAGGCCAAAGTAGATAAGGTGTGTAACGTTGGGGTCATGGAGGAGACAAGGAGCTGTGACTGGTGAAACTGCCTCGCTGTTGTCCAGAGTACTGCTCTTTTCTCACAGCCACAACCTGCCCTCTCTACAAGGAGATGCCAGCTTAGGTAGCCAATGCCCGTGATGACGTTTTCCCCTATACTTAAAATTTATTAACATAAAACTTTATGCATATTGGCAGTTTCCCACTCTCGGTGGACAGTTTAACATTTCTAGTTGAATTCCTTCAGCCTCTCAGTGTTGTAATCAATGACTCTGATGTGTTTTTCTGCAGCGCTTGCATCTTAGCGAAGATGTGGCTGGGGCAACTTTCATGGCAGCGGGAAGCTCTGCTCCTGAGTTGTTTACATCTGTCATAGGTAACTAACCTGCTGCTGCTTCTTCAAACATCCGCGTTTCCCTGGCTATTTTTCAGAGTTGAAATGGGGTTGCTAAAGCGCCTGTAACATTCGTTATAGTACTCAGCCCTTCCTTCGTGGGCACACGTAGGATTAATTGTGGGGAATCCTCGCTAGGTGAAGCAGCTGTGGGGAATCCTCGCTAGGTGAAGCAGCTCTGAAAAAGCGCCATTGTCCCACAGCAGGGCTGCCTTGGAAGTGGTTTGGTCTGACCCCCTCAAACCAAGGCCTGTAGGCAGTTCACCTTAACCTGTCCGTTAATCCACCTCGCTGTAGCACAGCCGAACTGCGCAGCGCTGAGCTCTGCACGTGCAGCCTTCTCCCCTCCTGTCCGCCCTCCTACGCCATCTGCCACGCCGTCTCTAGGACGTAGCGTGAAAGGATGCACCTCCAGCCTCTTGGGTTGGTACCGAGGAGAACTCTTTGTGTCCTCAGCTGCAGGTTCTCTGCCGTCACCTCCACTCTGGTTAATCTTCTAACACCGCTTCCCTCTGGGAAAGCCAGAGTGGGGAGGAGAAGAGGATTTGAAATGCTTTCTCACAGAAACAGATTGGTCAGAGCATCACACTACCAAAGCAAGTCTGTGCTTATGGGAAGTGTGACCAAGGGATTCAACAGTCCTTAAGAGTGTGAAACCCGGGAAACTCATGTGGTCTTTCAACAGCATTGAGCCAAGAGGGGAATGCAGTCACCTGTTATAAAATGATACTGTGTGTATGCGACCTGGCGCAAGGGGAAAGTGTTCTTGCAGTTTTACTCATCCACATCTCTGTTGGTAGGTGATCATCAGAGCAGCAGTTCGGAGGTTAAGGCGGGCTCTCCATCACTGAGAAGAATTATTCGCAGCTTAGATGCTTTCTCTAGAAGATACTTCTATTTCAGTCACAGCTATCAGATGCAGAGCACAAATTAATTCACATAAAGCTGCATACTCTGCAGAGAGTTCTAATTACACAAGCAAAGCCTCAAAATGTAGGAACTTAAATCGGACCAAGTTGGGGTTGTATTCCAGTTAAGGATAGTGCAGTAGCAGGGTGAAAATAAAACCCGATTCCTTCAGGCAGCTTAGAGAAGCCCTAACGGTCAGATGATTATCTTGCTGTGCTGTAATCCACTGGATACTGAGTGTCACTTGGTGGGTGACTGCTTCTGTGTAATATGTTTCTGAGAAAAAGATAAAGTGGAAAAAAACATCTAAACTACACTGGCCAGTTAAATACTATTGGAACCTTAAAAGCAAGTGGTGAATTTAAACAGACTGACAGCTAGCAGGAGATGGAGTGTTATTTTTAGGCTGACTTCCTAAGGAAAGAATTTTGTGCAGTACCATGATGCATGTGTCTGTCAGTTCGTCTCCCTCACCATTAGCCTCGTTGGCCAATTTTAACCAAATTTGACAGAAGAGCTCTGAAAGGAGCTTGTAATGCAGCCCCATAACTCATCCTGAGAGGCATCATTCAGCTTGCAAGTAGCTAGTTGCTGGGCAGCTCTGAATCGGCTCCAGCTCAAGCTTCTGCTTGCCTGCTGAAGCCAGTAGGGATGAGGATATGGTGAAGAGCAGAGTACTGGTGAGGGGATGTCTTATGGGAGATAGTCTCCTGCAGATTTATGTCATAGAATCATGGAATCATATTGGTTGGAAGAGACCTTTAAGATCATCGAGTCCAACCATTAACCTAGCGCTGCCAAGTCCACCATTAAACCATGTCCCTCAGCACTCCATCTACACGTCTTTTAAATACCTCCAGGGATGGCAACTCAACCACTTCCCTGGGCAGCCTGTTCCAATGCTTCATAACCCTTTCGGTGAAGAAATTTTTCCTAATATCCATCCTAAACTTCCCCTGGCGCAACTTGAGGCTGTTTCCTCTTGTTGTATCACTTGTTACTTGGAGAAGAGACCAACCCCTACCTTGCTACACCCTCCTTTCAGGTAGTTGTAGAGAGCAATAAGGTCTGTGTCCCACCAGCTGCTCCCACAGAGCTTGCTGTCTTTTATGATGTGTATTGCCGTAATGCTGGATCCCAAGACCAGGAGGTTAGTGACTTAGACATGTCTAAAGTACTTGATTTTCATTAGATAATCTATCCCCTCAGAAAGCAAGTTCTGCCACCTTTATTCACCCTAGTACCTTTCTCTGAAAGTTGCCCTATTAAATATGAGAAAAAAGGCAGAACCGGTACATGCCTTTAGATTCATTAATGGGGTGTGAGGTCTGCAATTTTTGGTGGAAAAATTCTGCTCTTTCCAATTTACACAGCTTGCCTTAAACTTGTTTTTCAGGTGTTTTTATCACAAAAGGAGACGTAGGCGTTGGAACCATCGTAGGCTCGGCTGTATTTAACATTCTCTGTATTATTGGCGTGTGTGGGCTTTTTGCAGGACAGGTAAGAGCATTTAATGATTCCTAACAGTTCTTGCTTCATCCTGTGCCTTGGCTGTACTGTGAAATCAGCTGCCAGGTTCACAACCTTGCCACAAATTTCTCTGGCTTTGTTCTTTTTAATAGGGTCCTACACTATTCCTCTTGCATTTTTGCAATGAAAAGCAGAACAGCAAATGTCAACTCGGGCGTTTTAAGCTGCCCGAGATATGTGGGTGGTCAAAGGAATAAAAGTTGGTTATTTAACACCTCTTCTTGGTAGCTATTGAAAAAATGCGTTGCGACGTTTGTATCTGGTTCTTTTAGACCAGAGGAACCAGGACATGTCTGTGCCTCTGGCTGGTAAAAGTACACTTCAGTGAGCCATGCAAGATGCCTCTGAAAGAATGATGACACTTCTGGAGCATCACAAAAGATGCTGCCTTTGTGCAACATAATTTCAGATGCATGTGCTGAGCTGGCACAACACTGTTGGTGACTGGCAGGACTTACGAAGTTGTATAAGAAAGATACAGTCTTTACTTGTAGTTTATCTCATTATTTATATCCAGAATCACAGAGTGGTTTACGTGGGAAGGGATCTGTGGAGGTCTCTGATCCGAAGCCCTCACCACTTCAACCCCCGCCAACTCAAAGCAAGGCTGATTTTAAAGCCAGATCAGGTTGCTCAGGGCCTTGTCCAGTCTGGTTTTGAATACTTCCAAGGATGCCCCAGCTTTTTTCCTCGCTAGCAGGAAGGCTATCCTTTCCTAGTATAAGTTCTGACTGTTTTCCAGCGTGTCAAACTACTTATGACAACACAAGCTATTCATCTGAAATTAAAGTAATTAAGTTGTGAGATCTGAGCTGCTGTCTGAATTGCAGACATGATTGACTGTATAATTAATATCTGAATCTGCATTCACCTTGGCACTTGCCAACATGCCCAGTATTTTTACAATCTCATAAAACGTTATTTGAAAAGTTACTGTGCAGACTTAGTTGTAAAGAGGAGAAGCAGGATAACATTATCAATACAGGGCAATAGGATAACTAGCTCTGGAGGAAGAATTTAAGGGGCTCAGCTGTATGACTTGGTCAATATGAGAAAGCGGCAGAGAGATTGGACATTCCTGGGAAAGTTTGTAATCCAATTTTGTTTGCATTAGCAATGAACTTTTTCAGGATGAAAGTGAACATTTTCACTATGGGGAGGCTTCAGGAAAAGCCCACAGCAGTACTTTTTAGCCACCTAAGCTCCCTTGATTTGCATGGGGGCATGCAGGTGGAAGCTACGCACGCTCAATATGTTAGTGGTTCTACTGTAACTCTTACTGTGAAAGCCGAATTGATTCAGGCCAATTTTCAATGACCAAAGCTTTTCTAGGGCATGAAACTGTGTTCCCCAGAGATGCTCTCCTGTAATCAGTAGGACTTTTTGCTCAGGTTGCTTTTTTCAAGCAAATGAAGACCATTAACTGTTTAGCACGATGGCAGAGGAGCTAATTCTGATTTTTACTCCCCACTGTATTGATTGCATGCCTGGAACCTGCTAAAACACTAGCTACAAATCACAGCTTTCAGTGGAAAAGGTTTGCTAGAGTTTGGGGGTTGATGGAGAATGTCATTCTTCTCAAGAGACTGTTTACAGGTGGGAGATGTTTGTTTATGAAGGATATAACACAGCAGAAATGCTCTCATAAATGCCTTCAGCCTTCCATGCGTGGTAGCTTTCAGAAGTTCAGGGGGAAGACTGGCTGCTGCAAGCCATCCTAAGCATGTTCTGCAAGTTGCTCTCAAGCCAAAAATTGAGATTTGGACTGATTTGTCCCAACTTTGTTTTCCCTGACTTTGCTAGTGATCTGCATTTGGTTTCAAGTCACTTAACTCTGCTGCAGTTTAACCCACAGAGGCTGGGTGAGAACTGGAATGATTGACGTTGCTGTGTGGAATCATGATTTAAATGAGCAAATAGGGAACCTCAGTTTAAATAATTCGAATATTCTAGATAAAACTGTTTTGGTTTGTGCTTTTCATTTTTCCCCACTCCCACCCCTCACAAAAAAAGTCATTCACTTTTACTGGTGTGATTCATCTTTTTGTCTTGTGTTAGCATTAATAGGAATTTGGTTTTATTATCAATAATGTCTATAGATATACTAACACAGGTGTGCAATTCGGTTGGCAGTTGAATTTCAATTCTGCTGGGGACCTGGATCTCAGTTTTGAGTCGCTTTGTCATGGGCCAGGTGAGCCTGAAGGTGGGCTGTTGGTCTCAGCTGCTTGCTCTGCTCCAGCTCAGTTAGAGCAGCCTTTTCTCTTCTGAGCTCAGACCTGCGGAGTCAGCAGCTGGAGTCCTCTGATTTTGAGATGAGACCAGTGAGTCAGTGGGCAGGGATTTACTAGCCAAACTTTGCTGTCTTGTGAGCCTCCCCCGAAGCTGCTCAGGACACAGACCTGTTTTCTGGGACTCCTGCCCTGGTAAGTGATGTTCAGGCATCTCGGTTCAAGGCTGGAAGGCTTTTGGGTTTGTCAGGTGGGAAGAGAGAAGCAGAGAATTAAGTCTGCACCTGTGGCAGTTTCAACCCAATGACGCTCATGTGGCCTTCAAGTTCATCAAAACCCGTCATTAAATGCTCTGCTGTCGGGAGGTGGCTGCTGCAGATTGCCGGGGTGAGCAAGAAGGGTTGAGACTCTGATTCTCCCTCTGTCTGTTGTACACGTGGGGTGCCTCTGGCTAGAGGAGGGGCAATTTCAAGATGATCACACCACCGATTTCCCCGAGGGGAATTGCAGAGGTGGTGGAGGTAATCTCACCCTTGCTTTCCTGTAAGACCTGCCACCAGTAGCAACAGTGTTCCAGTGGGAGCTTTTATATGAGGGCAGTTTGCAGCTGCAGTTGTGGTAGCATGTTGGGATCCCATGAGATGGTCGGTACCTGACAGCACGACCTGGGTTGGTTGGAGGTACCATCAGTCCGGGAGGTGGATGGAAAGCAGCACAGGCAGCAGCGCTCAGTAAGCTGTAATTCTGTGTCAGGGCTGCTTCATCCCCTCCTGGGGTGCTCAGATCAGACCTGGGGGATGAAGTGTCTCATGCTGGAGATTATGGGGCGGCTGCCTGGTGGCAGAGTGCTTGGGAGTGCTGTACTGCCCACAGGTTGGGAAACGTAGAACTAAAGCCTGCAAGGGAATTCTGCAACATTTCCATAATAACTCTTTATTTTTGCAGAACTCTTTGGTATCATAAGAAAGCCTTTTTTGTTTGTTTGGGTTTTTTTTTTTTTTGACTGGTAAAATGTTGAATTAAAAAAAATACTGACCAGCTCACTCTAGGATATGTTTTATTTTTAAATTAGGTTGCGATATGTATGTGCCTATATTGGATGTATTATTCTTTGGCTTGAGAAAATACTGGGTTTGGCTACATGCACCTTCTTTAAAAAAAGAAACAAACCCACAGCCCCAAAGCTGGTATGCGTTTATGTGAGCGCCAACTCTTGATTGATTATTTTTCTAAGCCTTTAATGGCTGGTAAGTGCACACTTCTCAGAATTAATGAGAATAGACATCCCACTGCTGGAACAGGAGATGGAAAGTATGATGCCTACACCTCTATATGATACTGTACACCTAAAAACTGCATTAAAAGAGCATTGTTAAGGTTGAAAGTCAAACACTGAAAAGTTAGAAAATATCAGCGTTAAGGTTCCTTGTGCAACCTTAATTTGCCACCCCTGGTGTGTATGCATTATTATACAGTCTTTAATTACAGGATCCCATGCTGGTTTCTCCACAGGGTCCCTGCCTCCCTTAGTGCACAGAATGGACTTTGCTCACTTAATGAGCAGCTATTCATTATTTTGTTTTCTCTTCATTGTTCAGTGTGTGCCCTTCTGCCTTATTTACCGGGCTCTATTCAAGCCCTGTTACAGAGGCAGAATTATTAATTTCCTCTTGAACTTCTGCCGATCTCATCATTATTGTATCTGAGCAGTTGATGAACAATTAATTAATTTTCCCCAAACCTCTGTGAGATGAAGGGATGTTTTAAAGATGGGGAAACAAAGCACAGAGAGATTAAATACAAAAGAATAACTTGTCATTTTAGGGGCCAATTAGAGCTGACACTGGCCTGTTTTTTTCCCCTGAATGTATGGCATCCTGTGGCATGTTCCTTGTTCAGAGGGCAGCTCCCTCTGGCTCCAGATGCTGCTCCCACTGCTCCTGCTGCTCCACCTCAGCATTGCACAAGGGTTTCCTTGCTGGGCTGACCTTGGTTTAAGTGGCCATCTCAATGTCCATACAGCCCAGCTCTCCTTGGCAGCATTCAGCTGCTTTAGCCATATGAGCCCTGTTTCTTCTGCTAGGTCCCAGCTCATGTTCCACCTTCTGTAAGGGAACACACAAAACACCTCTGTCATGAGCCCTGGCTTTATCCCTGGGACCGTTCTTGACCTGAATGAAGCAGCTGACTTAACTACCTTATCTCCTAACGTTAATGCTTGCTTTTGCTAGCGTGATGATGTTCCTTCTAAGCACCCAGATGCTCCAGGTTTCTTTCTGTTTGATCTGTCTCCTAGCGCCCCCCTCCATCACCCCCCTCCTATTTCTTGAGTCTTGAGAGAAAAGCTTTCTCCAGACAGATTTTTCCCCTGGATCATGGATCCACACCATGCCCACACGCTCTCCTTGCTCCAAACGCCCAGCGGGTCTCAGGCTACGCTGCATCTCGGTTCGACACACTGCTTGTCACCTCTGCCTTTGGAGTGGAAGGCTTCCCCATCCACGCTGGGAGCCTGCTGGAAATGGGTGTTAAGAGCCATGGAGGTCTCGGCCACCCTGCCTGCAGTCACCAGCTCAGATTTTGCTGGTCCACAGCTGAGTGCTGCCTGTCTCTTGCCCTGGCTCACGTGGGAAGGTGCTGCTGGTGCTGTGGGAAGGCGAAAAGTGCTTAATGCTTAGCAGTCAGTCTGAAGTAGCATGGGAGCAGGCTGCCAGAAGCCCTCAAGCAAGGCAGTAATTAGAAAAGCTTCCACTTCGTTTCTTTATTTATGTACTTAATTTTGAAATTTTAAGGAATTTACCACCTCGGTAGCTAGAGCCCCAGTCCTACAAGCGATTGCAGCCAAGCTCATTTCTGCAGGCTGAGCTGCTTGCAGGGTGGGTGTCTAAAAGCCACACAACTTGATTGTACCATCCGCTGTTGCGCCTCACTTTAGGGTTTCCAAATAACTGTGGTAGTGTTGTAATGCTCCTGAAGAGCTACTCTCGTGCTAAAAAGCAGTTGATGTAGATGAAAATCAGCTTTAATGTATCATTGTGCTCCTTTTTTCTTTGTGGCCCAGCCAGAAAGGACCTAGTTGGGATGGAAAATGGACTGGTTTGAATATCGTCAACAGATTGGGGAGATTAACCATGTGGCTGTCGTCTGCCAGCCCAGAGCTGAAGTTGTGTATGTTACAAACTCTAGGGAAGGATTAACAAATGCAAGCAAGCAAAATTGCTTTAAACAACCATAAAGACATTTCTGTTGGTGTCAAGTATTATAAAACCCTTGTCTGCCTCGTTTGTTTTTAAACAGTGCTGAAAATTTGAAAAAGTTTCAAATCCAGTATAAGTCAGAGACACCTCTACCCATCAGACCCTTGAGAGTTGATGGGTTTCTTATTTATTTCAAAAACAAGGTGGTTCTAGATTAAATAAAAAATATTTGTACCATGGTTTGTTACTAAAAAGTAGAAATGTGTGTTTCAGTAGCCTGAAAGTGATTTGGTTTTCTCTTCCAATTAGTGTTTACGACACTCTGCGGATCACCAGTGAGGATTCTGGACTGGAAGGATATTTTTTTTTATTCATTTCTGTCTCTTCTCACTGATACGAGCGATGAAATCTCCTGAGGTCTTTATCCTTGGCACAGGGGGACCAGTTTTCACAAAGTGACAATCGATGCAGGCTGCCTACATTTTTGATGGCCAAACCAAAACCACCTGCAAAGGCTGGATTTTCTAAATTAGCATCCACACTCTGAAAGTCACAGAATCACAGAATTTTCAGAGTTGGAAGGGACCTCTAGAGATCATCTAGTCCAACTCCCCTGCTAAAGCAGGATTGCCCAGAGCACATTACTCAGGACTGCATCCAGGCGGGTTTTGAAAATCTCCAGAGAAGGGGACTCCACACCCTCCCTGGGCAGCCTGTGCCAGTGCTCTGTCACCCCAACTGTAAAGAAGTTTTTTTGTGTGTTGGAACGGAACTTCCTATGTTCCAACTTGCACCCATTGCCCCTCGTCCTGTCACTGGGAACCACCAAGAAGAGTGTGGCTCCATCCTCCCTCAACCCACCCTTTAGATATTTGTAAGTAGTAATAAGGTCTCCCCTCAGCCTTCTTTTCTCCAGGCTAAAGAGTCCCAGCTCTCTCTGCCTTTCTTCATAAGGGAGATGCTCCAATCCCTCAATCATCTTGGTTGCCCTAGTCAGTTCTCTTTTTACAATATCTTAAACTGGGCCTCTGGAAGCTGATGCATTTTGAAGTCTTTGACCAAGGCATATTTAGAGAGATAAAGTTTACCCTTGTGGCTGGCTGAGTGCAGCCCACTTGGCTGTGGCAGTGAGCCACACTTTTCCTTCTTTCTTCTTGCATCCTGTTGCCATATTCTGCTGATGCTGTTGCACACACACGCACACACACCCCGAGGAAGATTTGCCTTATTTTATCTAGGCAGTAGGTGCAACTTATAAGCCATAGATGGTTTTAGTATATAGAAGTATATTAAGAACTGTCCTCATTCCCCAAATGCTGATGTAGTGCAGGTTGGATGTGTCTGTAGCTGTTTCCTCAGTTGTCCGCATGCCTGCCACACTAATGCATATTCTTCCAGTTGTACAGCTGAGTCATTTAACCCAAACATTGTTTACTTAGCTGCTGTGGCTCTTTTGCTTTCTACTGGCAAAGAGAGGGTATGAGAAAGTACGCGAATGCTGCAAGAGATGAAATGGTAGCAGATGCAGCCCTTCAAACATACGAGCAGCAACATTTTACGGGGACACGTGCTAGATAGCAGGGAAGAGACACAGGCATGGAGGCTGCTGTCTGCATTGTGAGGGATTGTATTAGGCTTTTTCCATGATTGCAAACCTGACACTGTATGGGGAGATTGACCTTAGCTCAGGATCCCCTCCGAGCGTCAATCTCTCTTTCCTGTCTTCTCTGACTTTCGTGTTTGTGCTTCACAAATTCTCCCCTCCTTCCACTGCCCTCTCGTCATGCTTGGCGGCAAGGATGTGGGATTCTCGGAAGCAGTCAGTGCTTGCTTAATTCAGCTCTCATTCAAGCCAGCACAAGCAGAGTTTGTTCAGTTTTGAAAACTCCTCCGTCCAGATTCTTCTCTTTTCTGCAGCTCCGTTGCTCTCTCCTGCATGTCATCCAGTCCTCCTCTGTCCTCATCCAGCACTAAACTGCAGCCTTTTGCAGCGTTGCAGAAGAGGATAAGGGATGAGAAGAGGTTAGTGAAAAGTGCTTAAGTGAAAGCAGCATAACCATGACTTGCAAGTCACTCCAGCATTAAACAGTAATTTTTAATCTGCATAGCTCGATTTTTTTAATTACCATTTAACTGCTGTGTTTTTCATTTGAACTCTAGTTTCTCTGTTTCACCTTTCCCCAGAACAAGACAGGCTGCTCTGGGAGGAGCAGGGGACCATGAATGCTGGGTCATGCCAGAGATTTGTTTTTTTTAGGGTCTCTTCCAGTTATTTCTTCTGTCAAGGGGTCTAGTTGGTGTCCAGGTGCCATCCCTCAATATACTGGAGTAAAAAAGGACCACTTTGATCATCTGACCTGCCTCCTTCTGCTCCAGTGGTATTCTTTTACCTGAGGAAATAAACTAAATTCAGAAGGCTCTCCTCTGTCCAAGTCACAGTAAACCCTTGCATAAGCGGGACATGCCTCTCAGAATCATCAGCTGATGTGCGCTCAGTTTTATGTCAGTGTGAAAATATACCTAAGAAATTGGCGTTACAAACAGGAAAGAGCTGAGATGAGGAAACTGATTTAGAGAGAGATTTAGTAACCAGGTAGATCATTGTTTATTGAAGAGACTGGGACTTTTGTAATCTATTTTTAAACTAGTTCTGTCATACAGTTAGCTTGCATGCGTCTTAATCTTTTAAGCTTTAATTTCACTGACAAGTAGTTCAGACTGGAGTCGTTACTGACCTTTGGCTTTACGATTGCGTTCGTGAGCTTTTTTTTCTTTCTTCTGGATTGTGGAGGAGTTTTGGGAGGGGAGAGTTGGAATGTTGGGTTTTTTCTTCATTGGTCTGTGACCATCGGTGGAAAACATGTGAAAACTGTGGACAAGTAGTTTAAGGAGAACTTAATGCCAACTGTTGGGACTGTACGCTGCGCTTGTAGTCTGGGAGCCAATGGTTTTTTGTGCTGGCAACGTTTCCTAGTGACTGTGAGCCTTGTCTTTCACTGATAAAAGTGTGCTGCAGACTTGAAAGCAAGAAAGGGACATAATAATAAGCCAGACAAGGATCCACTGAGACTTTCACAGAAGATACAATTTGTCCCAGAAGTCAAGGCTGTGGTCCTGATGGGAACGTAGAGCTGCTGGCATGGTCATGATAGGATGAGGGGGAATGGCTTTAAACTGGAGGAGGGCGGATTTAGATTAAATATTAGGAAGAACCTTTTCGCTCTGAGGGTGGTGAGGCACTGGCACAGGTTGCCCAGAGAAGTTGTGGAAGCTCCACCCCTGGAGGTGTTTAAGGCCAGGCTGGATGGGGCTTTGGGCAGCCTGGTCTAGTGGGAGGTGTCCCTGCCCGTGGCAGGGGGGTTGGAACCAGGTGATCTTAAGGTCCCTTCCAACCTCAACGATTCTATGATTCTATGTGTACGTGAAACTCCAAGTATCAGAAGAGCAGAGGGAGGATGCTGGCGGTGTCGTTCCCACTGTGCTACAGAAAGTCAGGCCGTCAGTAAGCAACTTAGACTGCAGAAAGGGCAGAAGGATATCAACGGAGTTTCAGGACAGAGAGGCATCAGTTAATATAGAGATGCTGCCTGAGGGTCCTCAAAGTCCAGACGCTGCAGCCTTTCTGTATGCCCTAGTAAAGTTCTTGTGCACCCCCAGAATAAAGAGGGTGCTCCCAGCTGCAGGGCGGCAGGAGGTTACCTGCTGCCTCAGCTCCCTTCCCTGCTGCTCTCTGGGCAGACGGCTAAACAGGCTGTTCTGCCTCTTACATCCTTCTTCGTGTTTTGTCAGAACTGTTGAGAAGGATGTTCACCCACTGTAAAAGCCGCAGAGTGCTGCTTTTCCCTGTTGTTTTCCTGCTGGGATGTTTGGCACTGGCAGACAACAGAGCGACTCTGAGTGATAAAGCAAATTAGATTCCTTTCCAGCTCCCCCTTTAACACAAGTGGTGTTATCCTGGGAATCGGGGACTTGCGGATTTATAGCAAATTTGTAGCCTTTGTGCAAGCAAACATGGTTTGTGTTAACCACACAGTCTGTTTG